>NC_057797.1:748547620-748870497 GCF_018294505.1 Triticum aestivum
GGAGCCGGCCGGGGCTCCTCGCCGCACGGGAAACGTAGTGAGCTTGGCCCTGAGGAAGAAGAGAATGCCGCGGCGAGATTTCGTTTATGTAATTGCAGCTTGTGGACAAGGGCAACGGCTATTCTTGGAATGCCCTGGTTTGGCCTGGGGCTCAGCGGCGCTTTGAATGTTTCAGCTCATCCTGATCTCCTGGTTGGAAACACTTTGAATTTGCAAAAATGCTACACCTACCTATAACATGTACGTGAATTTGCATGCATCCATCGATCTCCCGCATGCATGCATGGCTCGCTCGCACGCTCTTCATTGCCCCGCATGGCACTAGGTCAGCAATGTTCTACACATTAGCTAAACGGCAGTCGACTGACTTTCAAATTTGAGGTCAGACCATTTTGAGAGTTCGTCAGAGGGAAGGAAGGGGCTCGCTGGAAAGCTACCCCGTTATCTATCTTAGGGTTTAGGGTGTGGAGGGGGGGGGAGCAACTTCGTGGAAGGAAAAAGACGGGCTTTCGAGGAGGGGGGGGGGGGGGTGAGGCTGCGCGGAAGCGCCGCCGGCAGCGTGTGGTGATCGCAGGCAGTTTGGCAGGCGGCCTGGGAAAGAAGATGAAGCTGGAGGAAGAAGAAGGGTTGCCCACCGTTCGATCTACATCCAACAGCCAAAAGCGATGGACTGACTCAAATTTGAAAAGCAGGCAACTGAGGGCATCTCCAGCCGTTGGCCCCCCAGGGGGCGCCTAAAATCGCCGCCTGGGGGTGAGCCGGCGCAAAAATTGGGCCTGGGGGCGAGTTGGTCCCCAGCCGCCGGCCCCAGGGCCGCCCCTAGGCACGTTTTAAAATAAAAGAAGTTCGGCGAAGTTCGGCTTAAACACGATAAAATTCGGCCAAACACGATAAATTTCGGCCAAACACGATAAATTTCAGCACATTTCGGCGAAGTTCGCGGATTTTCATTACATAGCACATATACATAAACTAATCTAAAGGAAAAACTGGCTGAAGTCGCCGCCATCGTCGTCGTCGGCCTTCTCCTCCTTGACGCGGGCGCCCCTGCTGGACCCCTGCCCGGCGTCGCCACGGCGGACTGGTGGCGGCGCATCATCGTCGCTGTCGCAGATGACGACGACTCCGCCTTCGTCGCGGCCGCGTCGACGCTCCGCGAAGCGAAGCAGGGCGGCGCGCTGGCGCTCCTTCGCCTTCTCCAGGCGCTCCTTCTCCATCGCTATGGAGTCCCTGCGCGCCTATTTCAGGGCCGCGTCGTCGTCGTCGAGCTCCGTCGTCACCGGCGCGGCCGGCTCCTTCTTCACCGGCGCGAGCCCCGGCTCCGTCTTCACCGACGCGAGCCCCGGCTCCGTCTTTGGCTTGCCGAAGCGCGGAGGAGGAGCCGACGAGTAGGCGCGCCGGCCGCCCTCGTTGATGACGATGCCGGCGCTGCGAGTGCGCCGACCGAGCGGCGTCTCCGCCGCGGGCTCGGCCTTGACGCCGAGCAGGGCCGGAGTGCCGGAGGAGTGCGATGAAGATCGAGAGGAGGAAGAAGAGGAGGAGGACCCGAACCTCCTTGGCGCCCATGGCCCGACGCGTCGGTGCTGCGCCGGGGCGGCCGCCCTCGCCGGGTACGCCAACGGCGGGTCGTTGCCGCCCTCGAGGTACGTCAGCACGCCCTCGAGTGTGCGGCCGGGGACGCCCCACCACAGGTGGCGCCCCTCGCTGTTCTGCCGGCCGCCAACCACCGGCGCGCCGTTGATGGACGCCAAGCGCTGCTACTGGCGGCGCTCGAAATACGCCGCCCAAGCCGCGTGGTTGTCGGCGGCGTACTGGGGGAGGGAGAGTTGGGCGTCGGTGAGCACTACTAGGGAAAAGGCTAGCAGCAGCGCAGGTTTTAGGCCTATCAGCAGCGCGGGTACCCGCGCTACCAATAAGGCGCTACAGCTAACTCTTAGTAGTAGCGCTGCCTGTACCCGCGCTACCACTATTGACTATAGCAGCAGCGCTTTTCAGGAACGCGCTGCTATTACTTAGCTGTAGCGATTTCCCGGTCCAGCGCTATTGTTATATCTTTCACCATTTCCCCATTCCGGCTTCGATAAACTGCAATTTCCAGATACTAGGTACTACTAGATATCAATTTCATAAAGCATTATAGGTACTAGGTAGTACTCCCTCGGTTCCAAATTACTCGTCGTGGTTTGAGTTCAAAATTTGAACTCAAACCACGACGAGTAATTTGGAACCGAGGGAGTACTAGATAACAATTTCATATATACTCAACATGCATCCTCAAGCAGTACAAGGTGACATCGACGACAATCATCATATTTAGTTCTAGATGATATCGACGGTGATCATCATATGTAGTTCTACATGATATCGACGACGATCATCATATGTAGTTCTAGATAATATAGCCACATACACATATGTAGTTATAGATGATATCGACGACGATCATCATCCTCAAGCCTGGGCGGTGGGTGTTCCTGATAGTAATTAGGATGGCATGTCCAGCACGAAGATTCTTGCCAACAAGGAATCTCTTCCACCCAACCGAGTTCAAGTGTGTGCGACCATCTATGCCCATGCGGTAAGTACATGTGGTGACGGAGCCCCTTGCGGTAAGGTGTAGTCCAACTGAGCCTTTTTCATCAGGCTCGATACCACAACTCACAGATTGGTTCTTTGGCAATCTTTGAATAAGAAAAACATATCAATTAATAAATAGCCTAAGCATGTGATCAGACTCTACACTAAAGTATATCATCGACTAGATTTGTAAGTATAACAATACACCATGTATATATCATCAAATTACTACATGCAGTACGTATAACATACCATTTCATGCCGATCGACCATGGTACTTGTCAGGCGGGTCACGAATGGCACCCCGACAAAGTCATCACGTGGCGGAATTATGTCCCATAGGTTGCACACCTCCTCCTCGCTCAGCCTCATTCTTTGAGCTATGATGGCTTCATGAAGTGGGTTCTCATCATCTTCATTGAGTGGGTCCTCATTATCTTCATCATCTTCGTCATCTTCATCATCTTCCACCAGGTTGATATAAATGACAACCAGCTTGGGTCTTTCTGCTCTGAAGGAGAATCTGATCAACTCACCACCAGTAAGACGCATGCGAGCGAGGAAACGGGCCCATCCATCTCCTCCCATCTGCGACATATTGCGTCCTTTCTCGACCTCCATAGTGTACGGCCCCCCAGGAGCCTCAAATGTCACAGTGTCTCCTGTCAGCTTGTTGAATTTCAACCTCACATTGCATGGGACGATCTGTGTAAGAAAAGCAAAATGACACAACGCAGTAATGCCAACACTAAAAATAAAATAGTTGTTACATTTCATCTAATTTCTTACCGCCGCATGACGAAAACTCAGATGGAAGTAGATGCCGAACAGCTTGCCAGTTGCAAGGCTGTTGGCGCACCTTGACTTGCACAGTCGACATAGTGGTGCTGGTGGTGGCGCCATTTTACTAAATCAACTAAATCAAAATGTTCTAAATCAACTAGCCTACTAAATCAACTAAATCAACTAGCCTACTAAATAAACTAAATCAAAATGTTCTAAATCAACTAAATCAACTAGCCTAGTAAATCAACTGAATCATATCAACTAAATCGACTAAATCAACTAGCATACTAAATCCATTAGCATACTAAATCAACTAAATCAAAATGTTACATATGAAAGCCTACTAAATCAAAATGTATCAGGGAGGAGGGACAAGGAGGGGCGACTCGAGGAGGGAGAAGATAGTAGGACGGAGGAGGAAGGCGGAGCGAGGAGGGGCCGGCCGGCGGCGAGTGGAGGGAGGACGGATCGAGGAGGAAGGCGGAGCGAGGAGGGGGCGGCCAGCGGCGAGTGGAAGGAGGACGGAGGAGGAGGCCGTACCGAGTCCAGCGAGGAGGATGAGGCGACAGCGACGCAGATCGGGGGAGGGGCGACGGGGGAGGACCGGCGGCGCGGGGGGTGAGGAGGAGACTGTGAGTGTGTGTGAGTGTGATCTGTGGATGAGGCTAGTGAGATCTGTAGTTAATTTAGCAGTAGTGATTATTGCCTGAATGCGCTGCTGCTACGTTACGTAGCAGTAGCGCCGTCTATTTTAATGCGCTGCTGCTATAACTGGCCTCGCGGCGGCGTCGTGGGAATTTTATCAGTAGCGCCGCTTGGAGTGCGCGCGCTACTGATAAACTTGTTTCAGCAGCGAGTTTCCACAGCCCGCGCTACTGCTACTTAGCAGTAGCGCCTGATTTTATAGCGCGCTGCTGGTAAGATTCTGTGTATAGGCTTTCCCCTAGTAGTGGAGGGAGGCGCGCACGACCTCGACTTCCTCGGCGAAGTACTTCGGCTTCGCCACGGCATCGGGCAACGGGGGAATGGGCACTCCCCTGGCGCTGAGCCTCCACCCCGTCGGCCCGGCGCGCATGTCCGGCGGCGCCGGGATGTTCGCCTGGAACAGGAGCCAGGACTCCTGTTCGCGGAGCGAACGGCGGCCGAAGCCGTTGGCCGCCGCCTCGTCTCCGGGGAAGCGTTCCGCCATGGCGACGGGCTCGGGAGAGGTAGAGAGATAGAGGGAGGGGCTGGGCGGCGGCGCTCGGGAGAGGTAGGGAGAGGGAGGAGTTGGGCGGCGGCGAGGGGCGGGGCTGGTGTGGGCAATGGAGAGTGCAGGCCACCGGCTATATAGCCGCGCCGCACCTGTGTGTACGCGTGCGAGGGAGGGGAGGCGTCGGCGCGCCGTCCCGTGACACGCCGCCCGTGAGGAATCAATGTCAAGGCTGACCGGCGGCAGCCTTGGCATTGATTCCCCGCGGGAACCGTGGCCGTTGGGGGAAGACGAGGCGTCGTGTCACCGACGCGGCGGGCCCGCGGCTGTTTCGCACCAAAACAGTTCGCCCCAGCGCCCCCGGGCGCCCCCCAGCGCGCCGGGTTCGGCCTGGGTCCGCCGGCGCTGTTTTCGGCCCAGGCCGGCGAAAATCGGGTTCCTGGGGGCGCGACTGGGCCGTTTTTTTGGCGACGGCGCGAAAAAATCGCCTGGGGAGGCCTTCCTGGGGCGCGGCTAGAGATGCCCTGACATGTAGCCATTCCCAATGTTCTACCATTGTTTTTCGGTTTTGCTAATTTACAGTCGAGTGATTTACAATTGGTTTTCATTCAAATTTTTGGCCGTTTGATCTCGTGCTGAGATCCGCGCTGGGAGGTGGCTTTTTCGGGCGTTTTTTTTCTGTGTGTAACCAGGTGCGCTTTCGTTTCCAGCCAGCACGTTACAACACATCACTTGGGCCCTGGCTCTCTGTTTGTCTTTTTTTTATTCCTATCCTTTCGCATTTCTTGGCGAGAGTTAAAGCTGAGAAAGGGAGCCGATTCTTGGCGATTTCCTCGTCATCCATGGTGATCCCGATCTCCTCCTCTTTCTCTTCAGCTTGTTTTCCGCTCCGGTGCCGTGTGGTTTCAGTTGGTTATCCTGGTCTTCTCCCTTTCCCCATTGAATTTCTTCTAGATCTTGTGGTTTGGTTCGATTCCCCTTGTGTTTGATGTAGATGTACGTGTATGTGTAGTTGCATAGGTGGATTTTCCTGGCGAATTTTTTGCAGTTACAGTGGTAGGAGCATGGATGTAGCGGTGGATCCGATTCCCCTGTTGATTTTCTTTCTGCTAGCCTGGGCGTTTGATTCCGCTGTTGATTTTCTTTCTGCTAGCCTGGGCGTTTGATTCCACTGGCGTTTTCTGCTATTAGATGCAGTGGTGTGCGTTCTTAGGTAGTAGCTGCATCTAAGTTACAGCAACTTCATAACTGTAATTTCATTTTAATTTCAGTGTAATTTCCTCTGAAATCACCGAGTAGTGACACTGTAATTTCCAGAGTTAACCACATTGCAATTTTTGTTGTAACTTCTGTGATTTTTAGTTTACAGTCACTGCAATTAGAATGTAATTTCAGGTTATTATAGTGCTATTTTCAGTATATTTTCAGGTTAATTACACTTCTCCCTTTCCCCTATGTTGGGTCTGCAAGCATTTTAGAACCTTTTTCTTTGTGGTTTGTCTTTGTTGGGTAGTATTTGTATCCGTTTTATAACCTTTTTTCCTATGTTTTGGGTATTGTTGCATCTAAGTTTACAACAGCTTCAAAATTGTAATCTCATTTTAGTTACAGTGTAATTTCCTCTGAAATTACAGAGTAATCGTATTGTAATCATAGTGTTGTTACAGTGTACTTGTAATCGCAATGTAATTATAGTGTAATTTTCAGGGTAAGTACACTGTAAATCCCACTACTATGTTACTGTAATTACAGTGCAATTTCTCTATAATTTACAATGTTGTTACAGTGTAATTTCTATTCGTAATCACAGTGCATTTTTACTAGAATATTTACTGTATTTACAGTCAGTGCAATTACAATGTAATTTCAGTAAAATTACAGTGGTAATTAGACTGTAAAGCACAGTGTCTTTGTTGGGTATTGCATCCATTCATGCTGTCAATATATACTGAATCTACCTTTGTATCAAAAACTTTGTTTCTGCACAGGTGCTTGTCCAGTAATTTCAGCAAATTGATAATAGTAATTTCAGTATTTTTTTGCGACTGTAAATTTTAGTTTCTTTTGCCCTGGTGCTTTGAAACAAAACTGATCAGTTTCTTTGATTTTAACTAGTGCTATGTGCAATACACTATGTCAAATGGAAAGAATTTGTGCTCTCTGCTTTTCTTTCTTGTGAGTTTACAAGTTCTAGATCTCAAAAAAATCACTATGCATGAGCAAAGACGTTGGAATTGAAGGATTTCCGACCTGTGGATCGTCTCTTGTATGATCTTCCATGGTTCTCCCCCACTTAGTAGTTGCGGTTTTGGTGTTTGTCTTTGCCCCAATTGGAATTGAAGGATTTCTAACCCCGTGGTTCTTTGTTGGTGTTTGTCTTTGCCCTTTCTTTTTTATTTCTCATTTCCTCCATGTAAGTACTTTAATTTCTGCCTTTTTGTTTGGTGTTTATCTTTGCCATTTCTTTTTTATTTCTCATTTCTTATATATACATTTTTCTTCATATTATCTTGTTGCAGTTGTGCTTCCCTGTGACCATTCGAAAGCATTGGTTTTCTTTCTTGGTTTGTTTGAACGGAAGAGCCTTTGCTTTCCTTGATCCAGCTTTTAATGAGCATTCTGCATTTCACTTGCAGATTAGCAATGATGGAAATTCAGAATCGATTCCAATTTCTTGTTTGATCTTTTTCTTTTCAGACTGCAAATTAACAATGATGCAGAAGAAGTCTTTTTTGCATCAGAGAGATGTTGAACTGCTTTTTTCACACTATGGATAGGGCAGTGTGTATGTTGGTTGTGTGTAGTCATCTGTATAATAGGCAATCTGTATGTTGGTTCAGCTGTGTCTCTATAATCCGTAGATGACATGAGGTACTATACTTGCAAGGTTTCCTTACTGTAATTTCAAGGTTTTTCACCTGCTTGTCATGAATGCAAATGGGTCCAGCCCAACCCACGTACATACATACCAACTCATGACTCGGGGCTGCAAACGGGTGTCTTTGAGACTCGACAAGTTCCGGTCATAATATCACTGTAATAATCACACGGTATGAGTGTAAGTTATGCATAAATATACTGTAATTTTAGAAGTTCTAGTGCTAATTTGACTAAGTTTTGTGTATTTAGACTTTTAACTCTTAAGATATCACTATAAGTAGACTGCAAGTTACCAGTTGACAATCTACAGCAAAAAAAATGACAGTCTAACTATCACTGTAATTTTTTCCCAAATGGATGTAAGTGGACCGTACATTTATGCCAGACCTACAGGGGGTACGGTGATGGATCAGTATGCTGTGGATCAAAGGGTACGTTGATGGTCCAGTTCCAACCCAATTAGGATTGACCTTTTAGCGTTGACGTACATAAAGCGAAGATACACTAAAAAAGGGACACACAAATACATACAAGTGTCGTTCTATTATTGGTTGAAAAACTTGACTGATGTCCAATTGAATTTCAGTCAAACGTCAAATAGACACTCCCTTGTTTTTTGATCCAATGGACGCACATCAAGCATGCGGAGCATAGATGACTGACCACACATTAGTTTCGGTCGATTTTCTCAACAAGCCAAAGCCAGCCCTTTGCACAACGTGAGCGCTATGTCTCGCATTAAACAAGACAGATGGTTCTCTCGCTGAAGCGTCTGGAGAAATCCAGTAGGCCTATTAACACATAAAAAGAATAGAGAAAATAGGAAGAAAAATGGGGCCGTGTGCGGGAATTCGATCCTTGGTCGCTTCGGTAGCACAACGAGCTACCATGTTCGTGGATATAGAGGAGGCGCGGACTACATGAGGTAGAAGACCCAAGTTTATTTTTATTTCTCCGCTTATTTTTCTTTTTTACCATTCTTTCTCCGATCATTGTTACTGAGGAGTGCAGACTACTTGACACACAGTCAAAATTTTCTTCTTCTTTTTTTCATTTTATTTTATTTTGTTTCTTTTCTTTTCTTTTCTATATTTTTTTCCAATTTTTCTTTTTTTTCTTCCCTTTTTTCTTTCTTTTTCGGTTTTCTTTGTTCTCTTATTATTCTACATTTTTTGTACATGTCAACAATAAAACTTGTCTAACGTTTTTCCAATACAAATTAATCATTTTTGTAATACAAGGTCAATATTTTTTCTATGCACATTTTTAAACATTTTTTAAATGCTTGATTAACATTTTTAAGTACAATATTAACATTTATTGATGCATGGTCAGCATTTTTCCATACATTTTCAACATTATCTTAAATGCTTGATTAACAGCTTTCAAATAACAATATTAACATTTTTATGAATACATGGTCAACATTTTTTCTATACACATTTAACATTTTCGAAATGCTTAATTAACATTATCAAACACTTTTTCAACATATTTTTAAATTCTTCATTAACATTTTTATGTACATGATCAACAAAATTCATCTACATGGTCAACGTTTTTTCTATACACATTTTGCACTTTCCAAATACTTGATTAACATTTTTCAAATACTTGTTCAACATTTTTCAAATGCTTGGTTAACACTTTTATATACATTGTCAAATTATTTCATCATTTTTTAATATATGGTAAACATTTTTTCTATACACGTTTAACATTTCCCAAATGCTTGATTATCATTTTTAAATACTTGTTCCACATGTTTTCTAAAAATGCTTGATTAACATTTTTATATAGATGATCAAAAAATTCATCATTTTTTTAATACATGACCAACATTTTTTCTATTTACATTCAATATTTTTCCGAATGCTTGACTAACATTTTTCAAATACTTGTTCAACGTTTTTCAAATACTTGTTCGACATTTTTTCAAATGTTTTTGTAGAGTGTTTTTTAATATATATTTATAATATTTTAAAGTATAAAAATAAAGCAAAAAGGAAAACAGAAACACCCCAGAAAAAAGAGCATATGGCCTGTCGTGCGCGTGGGCTGACCCATCTCGGTCGCCCCTTCGGCGAGTCCACCTTTGAACAAAATGGAACAGAGACCCACGCCAATTTTTGGGTTGAGACAACTTAACCAGATAAACCCGAGAACAAAAGGGACTGACTAAAAAAGTGTTCAAGTCCTAGACTTGACTTTGGTACTCGCATTTTTCTGGATTTGTTTCAGGCTTCCAGACATGTCCGTTAGCGGGAGGAGACTTTCCCATCGACTACGAAGGCGTCTGCGGCGACTTCGTCAATCTCAAGATAATGTGCCGGCTCAGTCTCTTGGAGGTGCTTATAGGGGTAGGGTGTGTGTGCATGCATGCGTTCACAGGGGCAAGTGTATACATATATGTATAAGCGTCTGCGTCTGCATTGTATTAAAAAAGTGTTCGACAAGTGGTTAACTATCGTGTCAGTCACTTTTTTAGCCATGTTCTAATTTGGGCAGTAACTTTTTTAGCCGTCTTCTAAAAGACAATGCATAATTATAATATATCTAGTATATCTAGTAATGCATTAGATTTATTATCGCCTGAAATTCTAATTGTGCCAGTCACCTTTTCAGCCATATTCAACTAGTGGTTTACTCATTGACTAAGTAGAAACAAGCCGAGCTAAATAAATAAAAAATCAATCGATTTTGAGTTGAAGGCCAAAATAGAAGAAGAAACAAGCCGAGCTAAAAAAGTCCACGATAGTCTGGTCTAAAATTGCTACGGTAAACTGCAGTGCAGCCCACGCCCAAAGAAAAATTGTCCACAGTAGCGACTCACATTATATTGATACACACCACATGCTTGCATAATAATAAAATCTTACTTGTGCTGGTGTCACCTTAAAGAATAAGTGAGCACAAATAAAGATAAAGAAAACCAAACAAATTAAGTTTCCAAGGAAGAGTGAATTATTAGAATTGATATTACTCTTAAAGAACAAAGAAAGTGAAAAAGTAAAACAAATAGTGACAAAATTTGCACAAAAATGATGTTATTTCATAATGTGGAAGAATAAGCATATAAAGAAGAAAGAAAAGAAAAAAAAATCTAAAACAAAATGAAAATAATGAAGTTTTCTAAGGTCAAATGAATTAGTGGCATTTGTATTACCCTTTAACAAGAAAGAAAAGGAAAACACAAAAAAAACATAATGGCAAAGTTTGCATACAATATACATAGAAATTGCAATTGTTTTATCATATGCAAGAACAAGCATATAATAATGAAATTTTCACAAAAGGTAGTAGAATTGCTATTACCTTTAAGGAAAAAAAATAAAATCACTAAAACTAAAATAAAATCAAAATGATGAAATTTTCTAAGGAAGAAAGAATTAGTGCCATTGGTATTATCCTTTAAGAACAAAGAAAATAAAGAAATAAAACAAATACTAAAAAAATTCTCACACAATTTACACAATAATTGCATTTTTCAATAATACGCAAGAATAAACATATAATAGTGATTCTGTTTCTAAAGAACATTTTCCAAGAAGGAATGAATTAGTAAAATCTGTATAAACCTTAAAGGGGAAAGAAAAAAATTAAAATAATGAAGTTTTCTAATATAGAATGAATTAGTGGCATTGACATTGCCCTTTAAGAAAAAAAAGAAATTAAATAAAAAAATTGCACGTAATATACACAAAAAATTGCACTTTTTTGTAATATGGCAGATAAGCATATAAGAGTGGAATTTTCACAAAAGCGGGTTTCTAAGAATGAACGGATTAGTGTATTTGGTATTACCCTTAAACAAAGAAAAAAAATAAAAAGCAAAATCAAAATCAAAATAATGAAGTTTTCTTAGGTAGAACGAATTAGTGGCATTCATATTACATCAGACGACAACACGCATCTAGACGTCCGTGTTTTACATTTGGTGTTTCAACCAAAAAAATGGCAAACTATTAAACAAGCACCTAAACATTTTTCACCTTTAGCTAAACAATCCAATCAAGATCCAAAGGCCCATCTGCCTTCTTCTTCCCCTATACTAAGACTTAAATAAAAACCAAAGCAATATAGAATGAACCTTTTTGAGAAAGAATAAATTAGTGGAATGGTATTACCCTTACATAAGAAAGGAAATGAAAAAAATGAACAAAACATGATGAAAACATGCACACAATTTGCATAGAAATTGCACTTTCTTAAAATAAGCAACAATACATTTCACACTTTAGTATAGTTTACACATATATTATATATTGCTTGTGTGTGCACTTATGCACACCCAACATCCACATATCACATAAAAGAAAAGAAAAATGACTCCAAAAATAAAACCAAATAGAAGAAAACACACGTGAGAAAAAAAGATAAATGATGACCAAACCTAAAAACAAATTAGGCGGTTGTCCAGTAGTAATAGAATGAAAAAATAACAACGTTGGGGAATAATCATCTGTCGACACATTGAAGTTGAATTACACACACGTGCACACACATAAACGCACAAAAAAACATATACAACACTTACACAAAGAAATAACTTCGCAAACACATAAAAAAGGAGAAAAAGGACATAACAGAAACAAAATTTGTTTGGACAGTTTTCTCATTAAGAAAGTAAAAATATGAAAACTGAGTGTTGAAGATTAAATCTTCTCTCGACAACTCAAAAATGGGTTGTGTCTTACTTATATAATAGGGCCACCTTCGACGTCTCCCTCACATACACACACACCTGCGCACCAACACACGCAAGCAAACACATAGGCACAAACATGGGTGATCAAGCACACACAACACAAACGCAACACACACACACATAGAATCAATGAATTGGATCGATTAGCTTTTTAGACACGGGCTGCTCAAGGCCCAAAAGTATGGGGCAGACTAGAGGCAGGAAAAAATTGACAGAACATAAATTTTGGCCAGCCGATTTGTACAAATAGAAAAAGGGCAGACTAGACACAAAGAAAAATTAAGTTACTTACCCAAAAGAAAAATTCAGGCCACTTACATATAGTAAAAGTGTTGTTTTATTGAGTACGGCATTTTGGAGACCGAGCTATATTCAGGCCTTAATTTTGAAAATTTCAAAAATCAAACCTTTTAGTTTTGAAAAATTCTGAAAAAAATACACATCTATACATGGATGTAATGTGTATGTGTGCAAAATTTTAGGATGAAATACCTTGAATTGCGAGCTGCACAAAAAAACAAAATCGTGAACTTTGAAAATGAACAATACATATGCTAAAAAGCCCCTGATTTGTTTTTTTGTGTGTAGCTCTCATTTCAACGTATTTCGACCAAAAATGTAAACACATGTACATTTTGTCTCTAGGTATATGTGTATTTTTTCATAGTTTTCTGAAAGTAAAAAAGTTTGATTTTGACGTTTTCAAATTAAGACCTTCATGGAGCTTGGTCTCCATTTGGCACTTTTGTAATTTATTCTTCTTTTGAGAATAATGTTATTATCTTCAAGCCATAATTCATTAAAATATTTAAGAAGAACTTCCACTCCGCTTTATAGATAAAGCCATCACCGAACATAACAAAAAAACAAGAAGGTGCACCTTGGGACACAAGCGACAGAACATGCCAGACTAACATAGGAACACACCACAACACACACATAGGGAGAGGAGGCAACCCCGTACCATAGCGCGCACACACAACGAGAGGAGGCAACCCCTCTCCTCTAATCAGGCTCGATGCAGTGGTGGACAGAGCGGCGGGTGTAGGTGGACCGCCAAAGAGCGAAGTACTGCAGATAACTCATTGATGGCGCCTCGATCCAGCTTTGCTAAGCGGCTCCCATAGCTGCAGGAAACCATACATTTTATATATAGCATCAAAGGAGCGTCTGGAGATGATATGCTCAATTACAAGCTTATTACGAATCGTCCAAAGAGTCTACACCCACCCACAACGTCTTACGAGTGCCAGCCATGAAAGTTTGCAATTCCTCGAAGAGGTCCGGGAAGTTAGAGGGGTACCACCTACCGCCCATCATCCAAAAGAAACTCCAAAGGAATTAAGCTGCAAGGCAGAAGGAAAAATGTGATTAGAGTCTTCCTCCAGTATGCATAATGGACAAAGGCCATCTCCGAGACCATTCCGCTTGAGCACCTCCATCCCTGAAGGTACTTGCCCCCGCATTAACTGCCACAACATCCGGTCAAGGGTTTGGCTTAGGTTCGGTGGGAACCATTTAATGAAAGGTTTTGCCCCGATTTCATTAAGTAAACCATTGTTTTACAATATTCATTGCCTCACACAACAACCACCACATAACAAAAATAGAAAGGAACTAAAGGCATCTCAAGCAAAGGGACAAAAGTACTCCTAAGCCGGGTAGGTTTTTGGAAGACGACTATAGCAAAACCCCAAACAAAGAAATTGTATGACAACAACCCCAAGTATTACCCATTTGTCCATGGCTACAATATATTTTGTGGACGAGGCTTCGTAGCACGTAGGGACGAGGGCATGCAGGTTTGCGGCCGCTCGATTGCCTCATGATCCAAAACTGATTTATTTTACTTTACCCGTAGAAAAACTGATTTTCTTTTTGCATGTGCTTTAGCCCTTAACTACTTTATGTGGGGTCCATGCGCGCAGCTTTCCGCGACTCCACCCATCCCACCTTCCATACATTTTCTTTTGACTTTAAATGTTGAATCTCCTATATATTTTGAATGAAAAGTCCAATTTAATTTTGTTTTCAAATTTGTGTTGCTTGTAACAAGGATTTTGAAATAAGACTAATTTTAAATACATAGTGATAGGTTTCTAAAACTCATTAAGATTCAATAGCCAAAACATAATATGAACTAGTGAAAAAATCACTAAGGTCCAGAAACTAAAGCTAAACTATGTGTCAGGAAAGCAAAATAAATGTGTGATACGTCCATTTTGCATCATGCTTTTATATCGATATTTATTGCATTATGGGCTGTTATTACACATTATGTCTCAATACTTATGTCTATTCTCTCTTATTTTACAAGGTCTACATAAAGAGGGAGAATGCCGGCAGCTGGGATTCTGGGCTGGAAAAGGAGCAAATATTAGAGACCTATTCTGCACAGCTCCAAAAGTCCTGAAACTTCACGGAAGTCATTTTCAGAACATATAAAAAATACTGAGCGCAAGAAGTTCCAGAGGGGCCACACCCTGGCCATGGGGGTGGGGCGCGCCCTACCCCCTGGGCGCGCCCCCTGCCTCGTGGGCCCCTGGTGGCCCTCCGATGCCCATCTTCTACTATATGGAATCTTTCGATGAGAAAAAAAATAATAAGCAAGCTTTCGGGACGAGACTCCGCCGCCACGAGGCGGACCCTTGGCGGAACCAATCTAGGGTTTCGCGGAGTTGTTCTGCCGGGGAAACTTCCCTCTGGGAGGGGGAAATCATCACCATCGTCATCACCAACGATCCTCTCATCGGGAGGGGGTCAATCTCCATCAACATCTTCACCAGCACCATCCTCTCTCAAACCCTAGTTCATCTCTTGTATCCAATTCTTGTCTCCAAGTCTAGGATTGGTACCTGTGGGTTGCTAATAGTGTTGATTACTCCTTGTAGTTGATGCTAGTTGGTTTATTTGGTGGAAGATCATATGTTCACATCCTATATGCATATTAATACTCCTCTGATTATGAAGATGAATATGTTTTGTGAGTAGTTATGTTTGTTCCTGAGGACATGGGAGAAGTCTTGCTATTAGTAATCATGTGAATTTGGTATTCGTTCGATATTTTGATGAGATGCATGTTGTCTCTCCTCTAGTGGTGTTATGTGAACGTCGACTACATGACAGTTCACCATTATTTCGGCCTAGAGGAAGGCATTGGGAATTAATAAGTAGATGGTGGGTTGCTAGAGGGACAGAATCTTAAACCCTAGTTTATGCATTGCTTCGTAAGGGGCTGATTTGGATCCACATGTTTCATGCTATGGTTAGGTTTACCTTAATACTTTTGCTGTAGTTGCAGATGCTTGGAATAGAGGTTAATCATAAGTGGGATGCTTGTCCAAGTAAGGACAGCACCCAAGCAACGGTCCACACACATATCATATTATCAAAGTACCGAACGTGAATCATATGATCGTGATGAAACCTAGCTTGACGATAATTCCCATGTGTCCTCGGGGGCACTTTTATCTATATAAGAATTTGTCCAGGCTTGTACTTTGCTACAAAATGAATTGGGACACCTTGCTGCACTTTATTTACTTTTGTTACTTGTTGCTCGTTACAAATTATCTTATCACAAAACTATATGTTACCTATAATTTCAGTGCTTGCAGAGAATACCTTGCTGAAAACCGCTTATCATTTCCTTCTGCACCTCGTTGGGTTTGACACTCTTACTTATCGAAAGGACTACGATAGATCCCCTATACTTGTGGGTCATCAAGACTCTTTTCTGGCGTCGTTGCCGGGGAGTGAAGCACCTTTGGTAGGTGGAATTTGGTAAGGAGAAATTTATATAGTGTGCTGAAATTTACTGTCACTTGTTACTATGGAAAGTAATCCTCTGAGGGGCTTGTTCGGGGTATCTTCACCCTGACCAGTAGAGCAAAGAGTTGCTCCTCAACCTACTGAATCTACTGAAAATGAAAATGTATGCTTTGAAATTCCTTCGGGTATGATAGAAAAACTGCTAGCTAATCCTTTTGCAGGATATGGAACATTACATCCTGATGAGTACCTAATATATGTGGATGAAGTTTGTGGACTATTTAAGCTTGCAGGTATGACCGATGATGTTATCAAGAAGAAGGTCTTCCCTTTATCTTTGGAGGGATATTCATTGACATGGTATAGGCTATGTGATGATATGGGATCATGGAACTACAAGCGATTGAAATTGGAATTTCATCAGAAGTTTTATCCTATGCATCTTGTTCATCGTGATCGTAATTTTATATATAATTTTTGGCCTCGCGAAGAAGAAAGCATCGCTCAAGCTAGGGGGAGGCTTAAGTCAATGTTATATTCATGTCCCAATCATGAGATCTCAAGAGAAATGATTATTCAAAATTTTATGCTCGGCTTTCTGATCACAACCGCACCATGCTCGATACTTCTTGTGCTGGCTCTTTTATGATGAAGACTATTGAATTCAAATGGGATTTACTAGAAAGAATTAAACGCAACTCATAAGATTGGGATCTCGACGAAGGTAAGGAGTCAGGTATGACACCTAAGTTTGATTGTGTTAAATCTTTTATGGACACCAATGTTTTCCGTAAATTTAGCACTAAAAATGGACTTGACTCTAAGATAGTAGCTTCTTTCTGTGAATCTTTTGCTACTCGTGTTGATCTCCCTAAGGAGAAGTGGTTTAAATATCGTCCTCCCATAGAAGTAAAAGTAGTTGCACCTATTAAAGTTGAAGAAAAGACTATCACTTATAATGATCCTATTGTTCCTACTGCTTATGTTGAGAAACCACCTTTTCCTATTAGGATAAAAGATCATGCTAAAGCTTCAACTGTGGTTCGTAAAAGCAATATTAGAACCTATACACCTCCTAAGCAAGTTAAAGTTGAACCTAATATTGCTATTGTTAAGGATCTCTTTGCTGATAATATTGATGGGCATGTTATTTATTTCTGTGATGAAACTGCTAGAATTGCTAAACCTTGTGCTAAAGATAAACATAGACTTGTGGTAGGCATGCCTGTTATTTCTATTAAAATAGGAGATCATTGTTATCATGGCTTGTGTGATATGGGTGCTAGTGCTAGTGCAATACCTATTGACTTATACAAAAAATTATGCATGATATTGCACCTGCTGAGTTAGAAGATATTGATGTCACAATTAAACTTGCCAGCAGAGATACTATTTTGCCGATTGGGATTGTTAGAGATGTTGAAGTCTTGTGTAGGAAAACTAAATATCCTGTTGATTTTCTTGTTCTTGGTTCCCCACAAGATAGCTTTTGTCCCATTATATTTGATAGACCCTTCTTAAACACTGTTAATGCTAGGATAGACTGCAAAAAGGATGTTATTACCATTGGTTTAGGTGATATGTCTCATGTATTCAACTTTTCTAAATTTCGTAGACAACACCGTGAAGAAGAATTGCCTAGTAAAGGTGAAATTATTGGTCTTGCTTCTATTGCCGTACCTCCTAGTGATCCTTTAGAACAATATTTGCTAGACCATGAAAATGATATGTATATGAATGAAAGAAGGGAAATAGATGAAGTGTTCTTTAAACAAGGACCTATTCTGAAACACAACTTGCCTGTTGAAATCTTAGGGGATCCTCCTCCACCCAAGGGTGATCCCGTGTTCGAGCTTAAACCATTACCTGATACTCTTAAATATGCTTATCTTGATGAAAAGAAGATATATCATGTTATTATTAGTGCTAACCTTTCAGAGAAGGAGGAAGAAAAAATATTGAAAACTCTGAAGAAGCACCGTGCTGCTATTGGATATACTCTTGATGATCTTAAGGGCATTAGTCCCACTCTATGTCAACACAAAATAAATTTGGAAAAATATGCCAAACCAGTTATTGATCACCAACGACGATTGAATCCTAAGATGAAAGAAGTGGTAAGAAAAGAAATACTAAAGCTCGTTGAGGCAGGTATAATTTATCATGTTGCTGATAGTCAGTGGGTAAGTCCTGTCCATTGTGTTCCTAAGAAGGGAGGTATTACTGTCGTTCCTAATGATAAAGATGAATTGATTACACAAAGAATTATTATAGGGTATAGGATGGTAATTGATTTCTGCAAATTAAATAAGGCTACTAAAAAAGATCATTACCCCTTACCTTTTATTGATCAAATGCTAGAAAAATTATCCAAACATACACATTTTTGCTTTCTAGATGGTTATTCTGGTTTCTCTCAAATACCTGTATCAGCTGATGATCAATCTCAAACCACTTTTACTTGCCCTTTCGGTACTTTTGCTTATAGACGTATGTCTTTTGGTTTATGTAATGCACCTGCTACCTTTCAAAGATGCATGATGGCTATATTTTCTGATTTTTGTGAAAAGATATGTGAGGTATTCATGGATGATTTCTCCGTTTATGGATCCTCTTTTGATGATTGCTTAAGCAACCTTGATCGAGTTTTGCAGAGATGTGAAGAAACTAACCTTGTCTTGAATTGGGAGAAATGCCACTTTATGGTTAATGAAGGTATTGTCTTGGGGCACAAAATTTCTGAAAGAGGCATTGAAGTTGATAAAGCTAAAGTTGATGCTATTGAAAAGATGTCGTGTCCCAAGGACATCAAAGGTATAAGAAGTTTCCTTGGTCATGCCGGCTTTTATAGGAGGTTCATTAAGGACTTCTCAAAAATTTCTCGGCCTCTGACTAATTTATTACAAAAAGATATACCATTCGTCTTTGATGATGATTGTGTAGAAGCTTTGAAATACTTAAGAAAGCATTGATCTCTGCACCTATTGTTCAGCCACCTGATTGGAATTTACCTTTTGAAATTATGTGTGATGCTAGTGATTATGCTTGTAGGTGCTGTTCTAGGGCAAAGAGTTGATAAGAAATTAAATGTTATTCAATATGCTAGTAAAACTCTAGACAATGCCCAGAGAAATTATGCTACTACTGAAAAAGAATTCTTAGCAGTTGTATTTGCTTGTGATAAGTTCAGACCTTATATTGTTGATTCTAAAGTAACTATTCACACTGATCATGCTGCTATTAAATATCTTATGGAAAAGAAAGATGCTAAACCTAGACTTATTAGATGGGTTCTCTTGCTACAAGAATTTGATTTGCATATTATTGATAGAAAGGGAGCTGAGAACCCCGTTGCAGACAACTTGTCTAGGTTAGAAAATGTTCTTGATGACCCACTACCTATTGATGATAGCTTTCCTGATGAACAATTAAATGTCATAAATGCTTCTCATACTGCTCCATGGTATGCTGATTATGCTAATTACATTGTTGCTAAATTTATACCACCTAGTTTCACATACCAGCAAAAGAAAAAGTTTTTCTATGATTTAAGACATTACTTTTGGGATGACCCACATCTTTATAAAGAAGGAGTAGATGGTGTTATTAGACGTTGTGTACCTGAGCATGAACAGGAACAGATCCTACGCAAGTGTCACTCCGAAGCTTATGGAGGACACCACGCTGGAGATAGAACTGCACATAAGGTATTGCAATCCGGTTTTTATTGGCCTACTCTCTTCAAGGATGCCCGTAAGTTTTGTCTTATCTTGTGATGAATGTCAAAGAATTGGTAATATTAGTAGACGTCAAGAAATGCCTATGAATTATTCACTTGTTATTGAACCATTTGATGTTTGGGGCTTTGATTATATGGGACCTTTTCCTGCCTCTAATGGATATACACATATTTTAGTTGTTGTTGATTACGTTACTAAGTGGGTAGAAGCTATTCCAACTAGTAGTGCTGATCATAACACCTCTATTAAGATGCTTAAAGAAGTTATTTTTCCGAGGTTTGGAGTCCCTAGATATTTAATGACTGATGGTGGTTCACATTTTATTCATGGTGCTTTCCGTAAAATGCTTGCTAAGTATGATGTTAATCATAGAATTGCATCTCCTTATCACCCACAGTCTAGTGGTCAAGTAGAATTGAGTAATAGAGAACTCAAATTAATTTTGCAAAAGACTGTTAATAGATCTAGAAAGAATTGGTCCAAGAAACTTGATGATGCATTATGGGCCTATAGAACTGCATATAAAAATCCTATGGGTATGTCTCCGTATAAAATGGTTTATGGAAAAGCATGTCACTTACCTCTCGAACTAGAACATAAGGCTTATTGGGCTATTAAAGAGCTCAATTATGATTTCAAACTTGCCGGTGAGAAGAGGTTATTTGACATTAGCTCACTTGATGAATGGAGAACCCAAGCCTATGAGAATGCCAAATTGTTTAAAGAAAAAGTTAAAAGATGGCATGACAAAAGGATACAAAAGCGTGAGTTTAATGTAGGTGATTATGTATTGCTATACAACTCTCGTTCAAGATTTTTTGCAGGAAAGCTTCTCTCTAAATGGGAAGGTCCTTACGTTATCGAGGAGGTCTATTGTTCCGGTGCCATAAAAATCAACAACTTCGAAGGCACAAATCCGAAGGTGGTGAACGGTCAAAGAATCAAACATTATATCTCAGGTAACCCTATAAATGTTGAAACCAATGTTATTGAAACCGTAACCCTGGAGGAATACATAAGGGACACTTTCCGGAACGTTTCAGACTCCGAAAAGGAATAGGTATGTGGTACGGTAAGTAAACCGACTCCAAAACAGTTCTAATGGCAATTTTTCTCCGTTTTGGAATATTTAGAAAAATAGAAAAATAAGAAGCAGTCCGGGAAGGACACGACGGCTCCACGAGGGTGGAGGGCGCGCCCCCTACCTCATGGGCACCTCGGGCGCTCTCCGGACTCCGTTTTCTTGCATGTTACGTATTTTGGTCGGTAAAAATTCATTATATAACCTCCTAAAGGTTTTGACCACCGTATCACGCAATTATCCTCTGTTTGTGTTTTGAGCTGTTGCTGCTGCAGATTAGAGCAAGATGTCTTCACAAGAATTAGTCGGGGAGAGCCAGGTGTCTCATCCGGCATCGAGACCAATGACAAACAGTAATGCTGACCACTTTGGGCCAGCAACGGAGGAAGAGATGGAGGCCGATTTGAAGAGGATAGATGCCATGGAGGAGGATCAAGAAGTCACTTCTCGCTTCCGAGCTGGATTCACAATGGGGGAACTACAGAGATCGGCTATCCCAAACTCGGTTATCCCTTCCAATGTTAGATTTCTTTCTTATGAAAATATGAAAAAGAGTGTCACTTGTTCTCCCGCAGCTATGCAACACCCTTGGGTGCAAGGAGCTTTGGCTGTTACAAGAAAGCTTCGAAAGGAAATAATGGACCTCAAGCGGCAAGTCAATAAGCTCGAGGAGGAGAATCGTATCCTGAGGGGCATCATCGCCAAGAATATCACATCACCATCCCCGAAAAAGGAGACATAATCACATGGGTATGGGCACTCCCCTTGGCAACTGTCAAGCTTGGGGGAGGTGCCCCGGTATCATATCACCATCACTTCTATCTTTACCATTTTTCTTAGTTTGATCCTTTTGGTAATATCTTGATCTAGTAGCATAAAAGTTTTAGTATGATCTAGTTGTGAGTTTTGCTTTATGATCCTTCTATGTAATCGAGTCCGTGAGCTATATATAATAAAGATTAGTGTTGAGTCAAGGGCTTGATTATTTTGCCATAATCTTGAGTGAATAAAAGAAAAAAGAGAAGAAATAAAAATAAACAAAGAGATCATATGGATCTTATGGAGAGTAATGAGCTCACATAGAAAGAGTATGATGAATAAAAGTTGTTGAGAGTTGACAAACATAGTTTTGGTTATCGGTGCAATTAATAGGAAGTAATAAAGAAAGAGAGGTCTTCATATATAAATACACTATCTTGGACATCTTTTATGATTGTGAGCACTCATTAAAATATGACATGCTAAAGAGTTGACGTTGGACAAGGAAGACAACGTAATGGGTTATGTTTTCTTACATCTGAGATAAATTATATTGTCCTGGATCATCCAACATGATTGAGCTGGCCTTTCCCCCTCATGCTAGCCAAATTCTTTGCACCAAGTAGAGATACTACTTGTGCTTCCAAACACCCTTAAACCAGTTTTGACATGAGAGTCCACCATACCTACCTATGGATTGAGTAAGATCCCCCCACGTAAGTTGTCATCGGTGCAAGCAATAAAAATTGCCCTCTAAATATGTATGACTTATTAGTGTGGGAGAAAATAAGCTTTATACGATCGTGTGATACGGAAGAAATAAAAGTGAGGAACTGCATAATAAAGGTCCAAATCACAAGTGGCAATATAAAGTGACGTTCTTTCGCATTAAGATTTTGTGCATCCAACCATAAAAGCGCATGAAAACCTCTGCTTCCCTCCGCGAAGGGCATATCTTTTAATTTTATCTCCCACCTTACATAAGAGTCATGGTGATCCTCACTTTTCCTTTTTACATTTTATCTTTTGGCAAGTGCAATATGTTGGAAAGATCCTGGTATATATGGCTAATTGGATGTGAGTTTTCATGAACTATTATTGTTGAACTTACCCTTGAGGTAAAACGTTGGGAGGCAAAACTATAAGCCCATATCTTTCTCTGTGTCCGATTAAAACTCCATACCCATAAGTATTGCGTGAGTGTTAGCAATTGTGAAAGACTATATGATAGTTGAGTATGTGGACTTACTGAAAAGCTCTCATATTGACTCTTTCCTATGTTATGATAAATTGCAATTGCTCCAATGACTGAGATTATAGTTTGTTAGTTTTAATTGAAGTTTATGATTCATACTTGAAATTGTGATTGAATTGTTACTCTGGCATAAGAGATCATATGACAAGAATTATATAAGTTGTTGTTCTAAGAATGAACATGATGCCCTCATGTCCGTATTTTATTTTTATCGACACCTCTCTCTCTAAACATGTGGACATATTTTTTGATTTCGGCTTTCGCTTGAGGACAAGCGAGGTCTAAGCTTGGGGGAGTTGATACGTCCATTTTGCATCATGCTTTTATATCGATATGTATTGCATTATGGGCTGTTATTACACCTTATGTCACAATACTTATGCCTATTCTCTCTTATTTTACAAGGTTTACATAAAGAGGGAGAATGCCGCAGCTGGGATTCTGGGCTGGAAAAGGAGCAAATATTAGAGACCTATTCTGCACAGCTCCAAAAGTCCTGAAACTTCATGGAAGTCATTTTCAGAATATATAAAAAATACTAAGTACAAGAAGTTCCAGAGGGGGACACACCCTGGCCACGAGAGTGGGGGCGGGCCCTACCCCCTGGTGGCCCTCCGATGCCCATCTTCTGCTATATGGAGTCTTTCGATAAGAAAAAATAATAAGCAAGCTTTCAGGACGAGACTCCGCTGCCATGAGGCGGAACCTTGGCGGAACCAATCTAGGGCTCCGGCGGAGCTGTTCTGTCGGGGAAACTTCCCTCCGGGAGGGGGAAATCATCACCATCGTCATCACCAATGATCCTCTCATCGGGAGGGGGTCAATCACCATCAACATCTTCACCAGCACCATCTCCTCTCAAACCCTAGTTCATCTCTTGTATCCAATTCTTGTATCCAAGTCTGGGATTGGTACCTGTGGGTTGCTAGTAGTGTTGATTACTCCTTGTAGTTGATGCTAGTTGGTTTATTTGGTGGAAGATCATATGTTCAGATCATATATGCATGTTAATACTCCTCTGATTATGAACATTAATATGCTTTGTGAGTAGTTACGTTTGTTCCTGAGGACATGGGAGAAGTCTTGCTATTAGTAGTCATGTGAATTTGGTATTCGTTTGATATTTTGATGAGATGTATGTTGTCTCTCCTCTAATGGTGTTATGTGAACGTCGACTACATGACACTTCACCATTATTTGGGCCTAGAGGAAGGCATTGGGAAGTAATAAGTAGATGATGGGTTGCTAGAGTGATAGAATCTTAAACTCTAGTTTATGCGTTGCTTCGTAAGGGGCTGATTTGGATCCACATGTTTCATGCTATGGTTAGGTTTACCTTAATGCTTTTGTTGTAGTTGCGGATGCTGGCAATAGAGGTTAATCATAAGTGGGATGCTTGTCCAAGTAAGGACAGCACCCAAGCACCGGTCCACCCACATATCAGATTATCAAAGTACCGAACGTGAATCATATGTTCGTGATGAAACCTAGCTTGACAATAATTCCCATGTGTCCTCGGGAGCGCTTTTCTCTATACAAGAATTTGTCCAGGCTTGTCCTTTGCTACAAAAAGGATTGGGCCACCTTGCTGCACTTTATTTACTTTTGTTACTTGTTGCTCCTTACAAATTATCTTATCACAAAACTATCTGTTACCTATAATTTTAGTGCTTGCAGAGAATACCTTGCTGAAAACCGTTTATCATTTCCTTCTGCTCCTCGTTGGGTTCGACATCTTACTTATCGAAAGGACTACGATATATTCCCTATACTTGTGGGTCATCAATGTGGTGATTCTCGGCAAGTTTTTTAGTTTTGATTTCTAAAACTAAGTGATTTTGTTAGAGATTCCTGTTCAACTTTGATAGTTGAAACTTCACAAATTTTAAAAATTTGTCAAGAAGTATTCAAAATTGGACTTATTTCAAAGCCCTTGTCGCAAGCAATACAAGTATGAAAACAAAAATTAAATTGGGCTTTTTGTTGAAAAGATATAGAAGATTCAAATTCCAAAGCCAAAAGAAAATGTTGTCGAAAGTGGAGTGGACGGCGTATGCAACTCTGACAAAATCTGTCAAAAGCATGCACGGATGAACCCTGCTCTACAATAAGCAAAGGTCTAAGACTAAACAAATTTATGAATCGTAAAGCAATCTGAGGGCTGCATGCATGCATGCCCGGGTACATGCAGGCCCCTTTGAATTTCCGTGCATTTTGTCCCGATGTAAACATTAGTGGACCGACCAATACTCTGTTTTTACTAGTTCTATGATCCATGAATTTGTGGGCGGTGCTCCTTTATTCCTGAAAATAAGAGCATAACTAAAACAAAAATCAACACTAGACCGTACAAGCAACTCTAGCTGAGAGTCGTCATATTGCCAGCCTCCATATCGCGCTGCATGTGGATATGGAGGTTGCCGAGCCAAAGCACAAACACAAATTCATCATAATCTATACTATAGATTTGCCCTGCAAGTAGAACCCACCTATTATTAGGTCACCACTTCTTTCTGGAAAAAATATTTAGAGGAACAAATTAAACTCATAGAATAATTATGTTTATAAGCTTTGATTTAACTGCTATGAACGCGTGCGGAAAATTAGTTGAACTGCAATTTACATTCATAAAACACCTAATAATTAGTCAAAGTAGTTGTCACGTAGTTACGACCACGGCCATACCCACCCCTAGTTGCGTCCACGGTCACCTCCACTGCCACTGCCATGGTCATGGCCATGGCCAGCCCATTTCCATTGTCGTTTCCTACGTAGAATGTGGCCATGTTGCCTTGGATGGCATGGAAATGGACCTCGGTGGCATCATCCTAGGTCGATGATTCATCTGCTTCGGCAGGCGAGGGTGCAGTAGCCCAAATCTGCTTAGGATCTCTGGGCTGCTCCTCCTCTTCATCCCCAAAATTAAAGACAAGGGGGAGCTCCTCTGGGTGCACCATTCAAGATGAGGTTGGTGGATTGCTGGCGAGGAAGATGAGGAAGAGAGATGCTAGAGAGAGGATAGAAACGAGAGAGGCGAGGGTGGTTTCCTTTTATAGGTCATCATGGGTGCCATTAAGGAGGTAGTTTGGGATGCGGTAGGTGGGCGACGGCATGCGGTCAAGCGCATGTCGACCGATGAGAAAGGCTGTCGTGTCTTTCTAGCATACATCCTAGTTTCTCAGACTAACACGACTGCTAACATGGTGATGCGTCCATTTTATATCATGCTTTTATATCGATATTTATTGCCTTATGGGCTGTTATTACACATTATGTCACAATACTTATGCCTATTCTCTTTTATTTTACAAGGTTTACATAAAGAGGGAGAATGCCGGCAGCTGGGATTCTGGGCTAGAAAATGAGCAAATATTAGAGACCTATTCTGCACAGCTCCAAAAGTCCTGAAACTTCATCGAAGTCATTTTCAGAATATATAAAAAATACTGAGCGCAAGAAGTTCCGGGGGGGCACACCCTGCCCACGAGGGTGGGGGCGTGCCCTACCCCTCTCGGCACGCCCCCTACCTCGTGGGCCCCCTGGTGGCCCTCCGATGCCCATCTTCTGCTATATGGAGTCTTTCGATGAGAAAAAAAATCATAAGCAAGCTTTCGGGACGAGACTCCGCCGCCACGAGGCGGAACCTTGGCGGAACCAATCTAGGGCTCTGGCGGAGCTGTTCTACCGGGGAAACTTCCCTCCAGGAGGGGGAAATCATCACCATCGTCATCACCAACGATCCTCTCATCGGGAGGGGGTCAATCTCCATCAACATCTTCACCAGCACCATCTTCTCTCAAACCCTAGTTCATCTCTTGTATCCAATTCTTGTCTCCAAGTCTGGGATTCGTACCTGTGGGTTGCTATTAGTGTTAATTACTCCTTGTAGTTGATGCTAGTTGGTTTATTTGCTGGAAGATCATATGTTCAGATCCTATATGCATATTAATACCCCTTTGATTATGAACATGAATATGCTTTGTGAGTAGTTACGTTTGTTCCTGAGGACATGGGAGAAGTCTTGCTATTAGTAGTCATGTGAATTTGGTATTCGTTCGATATTTTGATGAGATGTATGTTATCTTTCCTCTAGTGGTGTTATGTGAACGTCGACTACATGACACTTCACCATTATTTGGGCCTAGAGGAAGGCACTAGGAAGTAATAAGTAGATGATTGGTTGCTAGAGTGACAGAAGCTTAAACCCTAGTTTATGTGTTGCCTCGTAAGGGGCTGATTTGGATCCATATGTTTCATGCTATGGTTAGGTTTACCTTAATACTTTTGTTGTAGTTGAGGATGCTTGCAATAGAGGTTAATCATAAGTGGGATGCCTGTCCAAGTAAGGACAACACCCAAGCACAGGTCCACCCACATATCAGATTATGAAAGTACCGAACGCGAATCATATGATCGTGATGAAACCTAGCTTGACGATAATTCCCATGTGTCCTCGGGAGCGCTTTTCTCTATATAAGAATTTATCCAGGCTTGTCCTTTGCTACAAAAAGGATTGGGCCACCTTGCTGCACTTTATTTACTTTTGTTACTTGTTGCCCGTTACAAATTATCTTATCACAAAACTATATGTTACCTATAATTTTAGTGCTTGCAGAGAATACCTTGCTGGAAACCGCTTATCATTTCCTTTTGCTCCTCGTTGGGTTCGACACTGTTACTTATAGAAAGGACTACGATAGATCCCCTATACTTGTGGGTCATCAAGACTCTTTTTTGGCGCCGTTGCCGGGGAGTGAAGGGCCTTTGGTAGGTGGAATTTGGTAAGGGAAAATTTATATAGTGTGCTGAAATTTACCATCACTTGTTACTAGGGAAAGTAATCCAACGAGGGGCTTGTTCAGGGTATCTTCACCCCGACCAGTAGAGCAAAGATTTTTTCCTCAACCTATTGAACCTACTGAAAATGAAAATGTCTACTTTGAGAATCCTTCGGGTATGATAGAAAAACTTCTAGCTAATACTTTTGTAGGAGACAGAACAATGCATCCTGATGAGCACCTAATATATGTGGATGAAGTTTGTGGATTATTTAAGCTTGCAGGTGTGCCCGATGATGTTATTAAGAAGAAGGTCTTCCCTTTATCTTTGAAGGGAGATGCATTGACATGGTATAGGCTATATTATGATATGGGATCATGGAACTACAAACGATTGAAATTGGAATTTCATCAGAAGTTTTATCCTATGCATCTTGTTCATCGTGATCGCAATTATATATATAATTTTGGCCTCGCAAAGGAGAAAGCATCGCTCAAGCTTGGGGAAGGCTTAAATCAATGTTATATTCATGCCCCAATCATGAGCTTCCAAGAGAAATAATTATTCCAAATTTATATGCTCGGCTTTCTGATAACAATCGCACCATGCTCGATACTTCTTGTGTTGGCTCTTTTATGATGAAGACTATTGAATTCAAATGGGATTTATTGGAAAGAATTAAACGCAACTCTGAAGATTGGGACCTCGACGAAGGTAAGGAGTCAGCTATGACACCTAAGTTTGATTGTGTCAAATATTTTATGGATACCGATGTTTTCCGTAAATTTACCACTAAATATGGACTTGACTCTGAAATAGTAGCTTCTTTCTGTGAATCTTTTGCTACTCATGTTGATCTCCCTAGGGAGAAGTGGTTTAAATATCATCCTCCCATAGAAGTAAAAGTAGCTTCACCTACTAAGGTTGAAGAAAATACTATCACTTATAATGATCCTATTGTTCCTACTGCCTATGTTGAGAAACCACCTTTTCCTATTAGGGTAAAAGATCATGCTAAAGCTTCAACTGTGGTTCGTAAAAGCAATATTAGAACTTATACACCTCCTGAGCAAGTTAAAGTTGAGCCTAATATTGCTATTGTTATTGATGGGCATGTTATTCATTTCTGTGATGAGGCTGCTAGAATTGCTAAACCTTGTGCTAAAGATAAACATAGACCCATGGTAGGCATGCCTGTTATTTCTGTTAAAATAGGAGATCATTGTTATCATGGCTTATGTTATATGGGTGCCAATGCTAGTGCTATACCTCATGACTTATACAAAGAAATTATGCACGATATTGCACCTGCTGAGTTAGAAGATATTGATGTTACAATTAAACTTGCCAATAGAGATACTATTTCACCAATTGGAATTGTTAGAGATGTTGAAGTCTTGTGTGGGAAAACTAAATATCCTGCTGATTTTCTTGTTCTTGGTTCCCCACAAGATAGCTTTTGTCCCGTTATATTTGGTTTTATGTAATGCACCTGCTACCTTCCAAAGATGCATGATGACTATATTCTCTGACTTTTGTGAAAAGATTTGTGAGGTTTTCATGGATAATTTCTCCGTCTATGGATCCTTTGATGATTGCTTGGAAACCTTGATCGAGTTTTGCAGAGATGTGAAGAAACTAACCTTGTCTTGAATTTGGAGAAGTGCCACTTTATGGTTAATGAAGGTATTGTCTTGGGGCATAAAGTTTCTGAAAGAGGTATTGAAGTTGATAAAGCTAAGGTTGATGCTATTGAAAATATGCCATATCCCAAGGACATCAAAGGTATAAGAAGTTTCCTTGGTCACGCCGGTTTTTATAGGAGGATCATTAAGGACTTCTCAAAAATTTCTCGGCCTCTGACTAATTCATTACAAAAAGATATACCATTTGTTTTTTATGATGATTGTGTAGAAGCATTTGAAATACTTAAGAAAGCATTGATCTCTGCACCTATTGTTCAACCACTTGATTGGAATTTACCCTTTGAAATTATGTGTGATGCTAGTGATTGTGCTGTAGGTGTTGTTCTAGGGCAAAGAGTTGATAAGAAACTAAATGTTATTCAATATGCTAGTAAAACTCTAGACAATGCCCAGAGAAATTATGCTACTACTGAAAAAGAATTCTTAGCAGTTGTATTTGCTTGTGATAAGTTCAGACCTTATAGTGTTGATTCTAAAGTAACTATTCACATGGATCATGCTGCTATTAAATATCTTATGGAAAAGAAAGATGCTAAACCTAGACTTATTAGATGGGTTCCCTTGTGACAAGAATTTGATTTGCATATTATTGATAGAAAGGGAGCTGAGAACCCCATTGCAGACAACTTGTCTAGGCTAGAGAATGTTCTTGATGACCCACTACCTATTGATGATACCTTTCCTAATGAACAATTCAATATCATAAATGCTTCTAGTACTGCTCCATGGTATGCTGATTATGCTAATTATATTGTTGCTAAATTTATACCACCTAGTTTCACATACCAGCAAAAGAAAAAGTTTTTCTATGATTTGAGACATTACTTTTGGGATGACCCACATCTTTATAAAGGAGTAGATGGTGTTATTAGACGTTGTGTACCTAAGCATGAACAGGAACAGATCCTACGCAAGTGTCACTCCGAAGCTTATGGAGGACACCATGCTGGAGATAGAACTGCACATAAGGTATTGCAATCCAGTTTTTATTGGCCTACTCTCTTCAAGGATGCCCGTAAGTTTGTTGTATCTTGTGATGAATGCCAAAGAATTGGTAATATTAGTAGACATCAAGAAATGCCTATGAATTATTCACTTGTTATTGAACCATTTGATGTTTGGGGCTTTGATTATATGGGACCGTTTCCTGCCTCCAATGGATACACACATATTTTAGGTGCTGTTGATTATGTTACTAAGTGGGTAGAAGCTATTCCAACTAGTAGTGCTGATCATAACACCTCTATTAAGATGCTTAAAGAAGTTATTTTTCCAAGGTTTGGAGTCCCTAGATATTTAATGACTGATGGTGGTTCACATTTTATTCATGGTGCTTTCCATAAAAAGCTTGCTAAGTATGTTGTTAATCATAGAATTGCATCTCCTTATCACCCACAGTCTAGTGGTCAAGTAGAATTGAGCAATAGAGAACTCAAATTAATTTTGCAAAAGACTGTTAATAGATCTAGAAAGAATTGGTCCAAGAAACTTGATGATGCATTATGGGCCTATAGAACTGCATATAAAAATCCTATGGGTATGTCTCCATATAAAATAGTCTATGGAAAAGCATGTCACTTACCTCTCGAACTAGAACATAAGGCTTAATGGGATATTAAAGAGCTCAATTATGATTTCAAACTTGCTGGTGAGAAGAGGTTATTTGACATTAGCTCACTTGATGAATGGAGAACCCAAGCCTGCGAGAATGCCAAATTATTTAAAGAAAACGTTAAAAGATGGCATGACAAAAGAATACAAAAGCGTGAGTTTAATGTAGGTGATTATGTATTGCTATACAACTCTCGTTTAAGATTTTTTGCAGGAAAACTTCTCTCTAAATGGGAAGGTCCTTACGTTGTCGAGGAGGTCTATCGTTCTGGTGCCATAAAAATCAACAACTTCGAAGGCACAAATTCGAAGGTGGTGAACGGTCAAAGAATTAAACATTATATCTCAGGTAATCCTATATATGTTGAAACCAATGTTATTGAAACCGTAACCCCGGAGGGATACATAAGGGACACTTTCCGGAACGTTTCATACTCCGAAAAGGAATAGGTATGTGGTACGGTAAGTAAACCGACTCCAAAACAATTCTAATGGCAATTTTCCTCCGTTTTGGAATATTTAGAAAAATAGAAAAATAAGAAGGAGTCTGGGAAGGACACGAGGGCTCCACGAGGGTGGAGGGCGCGCCCTACCCCCTTGGGCGCGCCCCCCTACCTCGTGGGCACCTCGTGTGCTCTCTGGACTCCGTTTTCTTACACGTTACGTATTTTGGTCGGTAAAAAATCATTATATAATCCCTTGAGGGTTTTGACTCTCATATCACACAATTATCCTCTATTTGTTTTTCAAGCTGTTGCTGCTGCAGATTAGAGCAAGATGTCTTCGCAAGAGTCAGTCGGGGAGAGCCGGGTGTCTCATCCGGCACTGAGATCAATGACAAACAATAATGTTGACCACCTTGGGCCAGCAACGGAGGAAGAGATGGAGGCAGATTTGAAGAGGATAGATGCCATGGAGGAGGATCAAGAAGTCACTTCCCGCCTCCGAGCTGGATTCACAATGGGGGAATTGCAGAGCTCGGCTATCCCAAACTCGGTTATACCTTTCAATGTTAGATTTCTTTCTTATGAGAATATGAAAAAGAGTGTCACTGGTTCTCCCGCAGCTATGCAACACCCTTGGGTGCAGGGAGCTTTGGCTGTTACAGGAAAACTTCGAAAGGAAATAATGGACCTCAAGAAGCAAGTCAATAAGCTCGAGGAGGAGAATCGTATCCTGAGGGGCATCATCGCCAAGAACATCACATCACCATCCCGGAAAAAGGAAACATAATCATAAGGGTATGGGCACTCCCCTTGGCAACTGCCACGCTTGGGGGAGTGCCCCGGTATCGTATCACCATCACTTTTATCTTTACCACTTTTCTTAGTTCGATCCTTTTGATAATATTTTGATCTAGTAGAATAAAAGTTCTTAGTATGATCTAGTTGTGAGTTTTGCTTTATGATCCTTCTATGTAATCGAGTACGTGAGCTATATATAATAAAGATTAGTGTTGAGTCAAGGGCTTGTTTTGCCATGATCTTGAGTGAATAAAATAAAAGAGAAAGAATAAAAAGAAATAAAAGAGATCATATGGATCTTATGGAGAGTAATGAGCTCACATATAAAGAGTATGATGATTAAAAGTTGTTGAGAGTTGACAAACATAGTTTTGGTCATCGTTGCAATTAATAAGAAGTAATAAAGAAAGGGAGGTCTTCACATATAAATATACTATCTTGGACATCTTTTATGATTGTGAGCACTCATTAAAATATGACATGCTAAAGAGTTGGCGTTGGACAAGGAAGACAACGTAATGGGTTATGTTTTCTTACATCTGAGATAAATTATATTGTCATGGATCATCCAACATGATTGAGCTTGCCTTTCCCCCTCATGCTAGCCAAATTCTTTGCACCAAGTAGAGATACTACTTGTGCTTCCAAACACCCTTAAAACAGTTTCGCCATGAGAGTCCACCATACCTACTTATGCCTATTCTCTCTTATTTTACAAGGTTTACATAAAGAGGGAGAATGCCGACAGCTGGGATTCTGGGCTACAAAAGGAGCAAATATTAGAGACCTATTCTGCACAGCTCCAAAAGTCCTGAAACTTCACGGAAGTCATTTTTAGAATATATAAAAAATACTGAGCGCAAGAAGTTCCGGAGGGGGGCCACACCCTGCCCACGAGGGTGGGGGCGCGCCCTACCCCCTTGGGCGTGCCCCCCTACCTCGTGGGCTCCCTGGTGGCCCTCTGATGCCCATCTTCTGCTATATGGAGTATTTCGATGAGAAAAAAAATCATAAGCAAGCTTTCGGGGCGAGACTCCGCCGCCATGAGGCGGAACCTTGGCGGAACCAATCTAGGGCTCTGGCGGAGCTGTTCTACCGGGGAAACTTCCCTTCGGGAGGGGGAAATCATCACCATCGTCATCACCAACTATCCTCTCATCGGGAGGGGGTCAATATCAATCAACATCTTCACCAGCACCATCTTCTCTCAAACCCTAGTTCATCTCTTGTATCCAATTCTTGTCTCCAAGTCTGGGATTGGTACCTGTGGGTTGCTAGTAGCGTTAATGACTCCTTGTAGTTGATGCTAGTTGGTTTATTTGGTGGAAGATAATATGTTCAGATCCTATATGCATATTAATACCCCTCTAATTATGAACATGAATATGCTTTGTGAGTAGTTACGTTTGTTCCTGAGGACATGGGAGAAGTCTTGCTATTAGTAGTCATGTGAATTTGGTATTCGTTCGATATTTTGATGAGATGTATGTTGTCTTTCCTCTAGTGGTGTTATGTGAACATCGACTACATGACACTTCACCATTATTTGGGCCTAGAGGAAGGCATTGGGAAGTAATAAGTAGATGATGGGTTGCTAGAGTGACAGAAGCTTAAACCCTAGTTTATGCGTTGCTTTATAAGGGGCTGATTTGGATCCATATGTTTCATGCTATGGTTAGGTTTACCTTAATACTTTTGTTGTAGTTGCGGATGCTTGCAATAGAGGTTAATCATAAGTGGGATGCTTTTCCAAGTAAGGACAACACCCAAGCACAGGTCCACCCACATATCAGATTATGAAAGTACCGAATGTGAATCATATGATCGTGATGAAACCTAGCTTGACGATAATTCCCATGTGTCCTCGGTTGCACTTTTCTCTATATAAGAATTTGTCCAGGCTTGTCCTTTGCTACAGAAAGGATTGGTCCACCTTGCTGCACTTTATTTACTTTTGTTACTTGTTGCTCGTTACAAATTATCTTATCACAAAACTATCTGTTACCTATAATTTCAGTGCTTGCAGAGAATACCTTGCTGGAAACCGCTTGTCATTTCCTTCTTCTCCTCGTTAGGTTCGACACTCTTACTTATCGAAAGGACTACGATAGATCCCCTATACTTGTGGGTAATCACATGGTTCCTCCCGGCCTCCTCAGACGCAAGCCAGGAGATGATGCCGCATGGTGGCCATCCAACGGGTCAGCCACGGGAAACCGGTGGGGTGACATTAATGGTCTGGTGCCTCTCGTCGGTGGTGCATGGGAGGTTGGGTTGCTTCAAATCATGTGCACGACACGAGGAGGAAGAAGTTGAAACTTCCCTCTCAAGTTGGCGGCTGGATTTGGAGTAAGCTCTATATTGGTTCGACCCAGCCTCTAGATATGGAGGTTGCAAGTTCGTTTATGGAGTGAGCTCCATAGATGATGGCAACCGAAAGTCATATGGCGACTCTGCTAGAATGTATTTCCCAATCAAAATTGGCATATTGGCGGTTATTATGACGATTCAGGCCATATGGCGACTAAGGTAAAGTTGCTCTAAAAACATTAGTCCAACCAGTGAATACTAACACCCTTTGAACTTAAAGCAAGGGTGAGCACGGAGGAGCCTAGGCAACACCGGGGTGCTCCAAGCCACCTCCGAGTGTTGCGATGAGAGTGACCGGGTGCTGTGAGTGTGGCTATCGAGGGGATGTGATGTGCTGCTACAAGTCGTGCATGGCTAGTTCTTCAGCGATAAGGTCAACATGGGGTGGCGCGACGTTGATGCAAAGTTGTTGCAGGGAATCATCGTCGCAATTTCCAAAGGTGGAAGTGATAAGTATGGAGTGTCGAACCCACAAGGAGCTAAAGGTAAGATCAATATTCTCTCAAGCCCCATCTGCCACTGATACGACTCTACGTACACCGAACGTTTGCTTCCAACTAGCAACGGGAAATAAAACTATGTTGTGGGTATGAAGTGGTAACTTTGCATGATATCGGAGAGCTAAAATATGAAAGTAGGTGTTGTTATCATAAAGTTGGAATATATTACTAAATATTATAAGTAGCGAGCGTGGAATAATGGTGGATCGTGTGCGAAATTGTCCTAGGCAATTGTTAACAAGACCGGTAATCACTATTGCAGTTTCATATGAGGGAGAGGCATAAGCTAACATACTTTCTCTTCTTGGATCATATGCACTTATGATTGGAACTCTAGAGCATCTGCAACTACTAAAGATTGTTAAGGTAAAACCCAACCATAGCATTAAAGTATCAAGTCTTCTTTATTCCCATACGCCATGTCCCGCTTATCCGTGTTTGTGTTTCAGTCACTCACGCAACGCGGGCAATAAGCAAACCATGGACATATTGCAACACCCTACAGCAGGAATCCCTCGCGCTTGCGTGACACGGAGGGCACCATAGGACAGCACCAAAGTAAAACATACAACTCATACCAATCTAGATCATCAATCAACCCAAAAAACAAAGGATATCTACTCAAAACATCATAGGATGGCAACACATCATTGGATCATAATATGTGGCATAAAGCACCATGTTCAAGTAGGGATTACAGCGGGGTGCGGGAGAGTGGACCGCGTAAAAGAGATGAGGATGGTGATGATGATGGTGATGTTGATGAAGACGATCATCGCGGCGATGATTCCCCTCCCGATGGCACTCCGGTGCCACCGAGAGAGAGGAGGAGAGGTTCTCCCCCTTGTGCTTCCTCCTCCATGGCCTCCCTCCTAGATGGGGAGAGATCCTCCCTCTGGTCCTTGGCCTTCATGGTGATGATGGCCCCTCAGGGATCCTCGTCCATAGCCTCCGGTGATGATGACCCCCTCCGGCAGGGTGCCAGAGAGGGCCGAGATTGATTTCTCGTGACTACAGAAGCTTGCGGCGGCGGAACTTCCAATCTAGGTTATTTTCTGGAGGTTTCTGTATTTATAGGAATTTTTGGCGTCGGTCTCACGTCAAGTAGATGCCCGAATCGTCCACGAGGTAGGCCCACGCGCCCGGGGGGGTGGGCGCACCCCCCACCCTCGTGGATGGCTCGGGACTCTTCTGGCCCAACTCTTTTACTCCGGGGTCTTCTTTTGGTGCATAAAAAATTTTCAAAAATGGGCACGTCAATTGGACTCCATTTGGTATTCCTTTTCTGTAAAACTCAAAAACAAGGAAAAAACATAAACTGGCACAGGGCACTAGGTTAATAGGTTAGTCCCAAAAATCATATAAAATAGCATATAAAGCATCCAAGGTTGATCATATAATAGGAGGAATACTTCATAAATTATAGATACGTTGGAGACGTTGGAGACATATCAGCATCCCCAAGCTTAATTCCTGCTCGTCCTCGAGTAGGTAAATGACAAAATAAATAATTTATGAAGTGTGAATGCTAGCAAGTGCATAAGTTTCATCAATGATAGTTCCAATCACTTTTTCTAGCATCATTATATATCATAACAGTAGCTCATTTTCATAAAACTTTTCATGATCAAGTAACAAGCTATTCACATGTTAAAGTATAGATCATAAACTTTCTTGGAACTAACAAACTATATTCTGAGTCATCAAACAATTGCAATTCATCTTATTTTCGGGAAGGGTCTATATCAGAGCTTTGATTTAGCAAACTCCACATACTCAACTATCATTTAATCTTTCACAATTACTAATACTCACGTGATATTTATGGGTTCAAAGTTTTAATCGGACACAGAGAAAGATAGGGGCTTATAGATTTGCCTCCCAACCTTTTACCTCAGGGGTAATGTCAACAATAATAGTTCATGATAACTTACATTCAATTGGATATATATATATATATATATCAGGATCTTTCCAACACAATGTGCTTGCCAAAGGATAAAATGTAAAAAGGAAAGGTGAAGATCACCATGACTCTTGCATAAGGGTAGAAGATAAAAGTAAAAGATAGGCCCTTCGTAGAGGGAAGCAGAGGTTGTCATGCGCTTTTATGGTTGGATGCACAAAATCTTAATGCAAAAAGAACATCACTTTATATTGCCACTTGTGATATGGACCTTTATTATGCAGTCTGTCGCTTTTATTTCTTCCATATCACAAGATTGTATAAAGCTTATTTTCTCCACATTAATAGATTATACATATTTAGAGGGCAATTTTTATTGCATGCACGAATGACAACTTACTTTAAGGATCTTACTCAATCCATAGGTAGGTATGGTGGACTCTCACGGCAAAACTGGTTTAAGGAATGTTTGGAAGCACAAGTATTATCCCTACTTGGTGCAAACAATTTGGCTAGCATGAGGGGGGAAAGCAAGCTCAACATGTTGGATGATCCAAGACAATATACTTTATTTCGAATAAAAGAAAACATAACCCATTACGTTGTCTTCCTTGTCCGACATCAACCTTTTAGCATGTCATATTTTAATGAGAGCTCACAATTACAAAAGATGTCCAAGATAGTATATTTATATGTGAAATCTCTCTTCCTTCAATATTCTTTCCTTAATTGTTCAAGTGACCAATTCTACGTTTGCTAACTTTCAATAAGTTTACTACCTATACTTATTCTGTGTGAAGTCATTACTCCCCCATGGCATAAGCATATGGAACATATATAAATTCAGATTTATGATATTCAATTCGTTCAACCATTTACTCATAGGATATATGTGAAGAACGTGAGTAAATGACAAACTACTCCAAAAAGATATAAGTGAAGGACACTGAGTAGTCAAATAATTAACTTGCCATGGGAGGATTCTTTTTCATTCAAGATTTCAGATCCAATGATTTTATTCAAATAGCAAGTAAAATTGAAAATACTCTCCAAGCAAAACACATATCATGTGACAAATAAAAATATAGCTCCGAGTAAGGTATACCGATAATTTTGAAGACGAAAGAGTGGATGCCTTCTGGGGCATCCCCAAGCTTAGGCGCTTGAGTCTTCCTTGAAAATTACCTTGGGGTGCCTTGGGCATCCCCAATCTTAGGGACTTTCCACTCCTTATTCTCCTCATATCGATATCTCACCCAAAGCTTGAAAACTTCAATCACACAAAACTTAACGGAACTTCGTGAGATAGGTTAGTATGATAAAGCGTAAACCATTCACTTTGGTACTGTCAAAGACAAGGCTCATAATTTTTCTCACACAATTCCTACTGTACCATATCATTTCTAAAATTTATATTGAGAAATATAAGCCATAGAAACTAGAAAACAAGCAAACTATGCAATGAAAACAGAATCTGTCAGAAACAGAACAGTCTGTAATGATCTGAACACCAACCATACTTATGCTACTCCAAAAATTCTGAAATAAATTGGTGGACGTGAGGAATATGTCTATTAATCTTCTGAAAAAAGAATCAACTCAATCTCACTCTTCTGTAAAAAATGGCAGCTAATCTCGTGAGTGCAAAGTTTCTGTTTTTTTACAGCAAGATCATTAACTTTCACCCAAGTCTTCCCAAAGGTCTTACTTGGCACTTTATTGAAACAAAAGCTATAATACATGATTAATACAGTAGCTTAATCATGAGAACACACAAAAACAGTAAGGGTCAATATTGGGTTGTCTGCCAACAAGCGCTTTTCTTTAATGCCTTTTAGCTAGGCATGATGATTTCAATGATGCTCACATAAAAGATAAGAATTGAAACATAAATAGAGCATCATGAAGAATATGACTAGTATATTTCAATCTAACCCACTTCCTATGCCTAAGGATTTTGTGAGCACAAAATTTATAGGAACAAGAATGAACTAGCATAGGAAGGAAAAAATAAGTATAACTTCAAAACTTTAAGCATATGGAGAGGAAACTTGATATCATTGCAACTCCTACAAACATGTATTCCTCCCTCATAATAATTTTCAGTAGCATCATGAATGAGTTCAACAATATTACCATCACATAAAGCATTATTTTCATGATCTACGAGCATAGAAATTTTACTACTCTCCACATAAGCAAAATTCTCCCCATTCGGAATGGCGGGATCACTAGTTCCTAAAGTTGACACTCTTCCAAACCCGCTTTAGATGATCGTATTATTCATACTCCAAAAGATATAAGTGAAGTTCATGGAGTGTTCTACAATTAATATAGACTAACCAATATCCAAGCTCAAAATGTATAAGTGAAGCATGCGAAGCATTCTATAAAGCCATACTCAAAAGATTTAAGTGAAGCTCAATGAGCAATTTTATAAGATCATACTTAGAAGATATAAATTAAGCACATGAAGTATTCTATAAATTGATGAAGGTACATATCATACTAGCATGGTTCTTAAAGAAAAAGAAAAACACAAAGGACACAAATCATGTGAACAAAACAAAAACCGAGGTATACCGATAATTGTTGAAGAAGAAAGATGGGATGCCAACCGGGGCATCCCCAAGCTTAGATGCTTGAGTATCCTTAGAATATTTAGTTGGGGTGCCTTGGGCATCCCCAAGCTTGAGCTCTTCCCTCTCTTTATTCTTCTCACATCGGTAACTCCTCGTTCTTCGAGCACTTCATCCACACAAAACTTTAACAAAAACTTTGTGAGATCCGTTAGTATAATAAAGCAAATCACTACCTTTAGGTAATGTTTCAAACTCATTACAATTTCATATTAGAACTATATATACTGTATTCCAACTTCTCTATGGTTCATACCCTCCGATACTAGCCATAGATGCATCAAAAAAAGTAAACAACACACGAAAAACAGAATCTGATTAAAACAGGACAGTCTGTGTAATCTGATGGTTTAGTAAACTTCTGTAGCTCAAACAATTATGAAATAAATTTTAAAATTTAAAAAATTTGTACATAAGTAACATGCAAAAAGTTTCAGACCAATTTGACTTTCCATTAAAAAAATTAAAATCACGCGCTACAGCCAAAGTTTCTGTTTTTTGTTCTGCACATAGTAAACAAGCAATCTAATCGTCCTAAAACCAAAGCTTGGCACATTATTTTTATAATACAATGGATATATATAAGGGGTTAATTATTTACAGAGAAACTTCCATGAAAAATTCTACATTGTTTCCGTGAGCATGAACACGAGTGCTCAAGGTCGACCCTCACTTCTTCAATGCATAACTTTCCAATCATTTCTCTTTTTGAAAAACTTTTTAGGCATGAGAGGCGAGTCATTTTTTTGTATTTTCATTCTTTAAATTTTTTTGTATGTTTCACCCACAACTAAACAGAAACAAAAAAGGAAAAACAAAATCTACTTAGTGAATAAAACAAACAAGCACACACGAGAATATCAACCCCACGCTATTGCTCCCCGGCAACGGCGCCAGAAAAGAGCTTGATACTCCCCAAGTGCAGGGAATCATCGTAGCAATTTCCAAAGGTGGAAGTGATAAGTATGGAGTGTCGAACCCACAAGGAGCTAAAGGTAAGATCAGTATTCTCTCAAGCCCTATCTGCCACTGATACGACTCTACGTACACCGAACGTTTGCTTCCAACTAGCAACGAGAAATAAAACTATGTTATGGGTATGAAGTGGATAACTTTGCATGATATCAGAGAGCTAAAATATGAAAGTAGGTGCTGTTATAATAAAGTTAGAATATATTACTAAATATTATAAATAGCAAGTGTGGAGTAATGATGGATCGGTGTGCAAAATTGTCCTAGGCAATTGTTAACAAGACCGGTAATCACTATTGCAGTTTCATATGAGGGAGAGGCATAAGCTAACATACTTTCTCTTCTTGGATCATATGCACTTATGATTGGAACTCTAGCAAGCATCCGCAACTACTAAAGATCACTAAGGTAAAAACCCAACCATAGCATTAAAGTATCAAGTCCTCTTTATTCCCATACGCCATGTCCCGCTTATCCGTGTTTGTGTTTCAGTAACTCACGCAACACAGACAATAAGCAAACTATGGACATATTGCAACACCCTACAGCGGGAATCCCTCGCGCTTGCGTGACACGGAGGGCACCATAGGACAACACCAAAGTAAAACATACAACTCATACCAACCTAGATCATCAATCAACCCAAAGACAAAGGGTATCTACTCAAAACATCATAGGATGACAACACATCATTGGATCATAATATGTGGCATAGAGCACCATATTCAAGTAGGGATTACAGCAGGGTGCGGGAGAGTGGACCGCATAAAAGATATGAGGATGGTGATGTTGATGAAGACGATCACCGCGGCGATGATTCCCCTCCCGATGGCACTCCAGTGCCACCGAGAGAGAGGAGGAGAGGTTCTCCCCCTTGTGCTTCCTCCTCCATGGCCTCCCCCCTTGATGGGGAGAGGTTCTTCCTCTGGTCCTTGGCCTTCATGGTGATGATGGCCCCTCCGGGATCCTCATCCATAGCCTTCGGTGATGATGGCCCCCTCCGGCAGGGTGCCAGAGAGGGCCTAGATTGATTTCTCGTGGCTACAGAGGCTGGCGGCGGCGGAACATCTGATCTAGGTTATTTTCTGGAGGTTTCTGTATTTATAGGAATTTTTGGCGTCGGTCTCACGTCAAGGAGATGCCCGAGTCGTCCACGAGGTAGGCCCATGCGCCCGGGGGGGTGGGCGCGCCCCCCACCCTCGTGGACGGCTCGGGACTCTTCTGGCACAACTCTTTTACTCCGGGGTCTTCTTTTGGTCCATAAAAAATCGTCAAAAATTGGCACGTCAATTGGACTCCGTTTGGTATTCCTTTTCTGTAAAACTCAAAAACAAGGAAAAAAACAGAAACTGGCACTGGGCACTAGGTTAATAGGTTAGTCCCAAAAATCATATAAAATAGCATATAAAACATCCAAGGTTGATAATATAATAGCATGAATACTTCATAAATTATAGATACGTTGGAGACGTATCATTCTCCTGGGCCCACTAGAAAAAATAGTAAAAAAAAGTTACCCCCTCCCATCCAAACAGGGTCCAAAGTAGTCAAATGATTGAGAAAGAATATTTATTATCAATCTAACCCTACCATCCAAACAACTCTTTGGTTAGAGTTAGTTTAGGGTTAGAATCTAACTCTAACCTCTAACTGAGTTAGAGTATCCAAACAGGGCCGATGTTGTGAGGAGGGGCGTGAAGGAAATATGCCCTAGAGGCAATAATAAAGTTGTCATTTATATTTCCTTATATCATGATAAATGTTTATTATGCATGCTAGAATTGTATTAACCAGAAACTTAGTACATGTGTGAATACATAGACAAACTGAGTGTCACTAGTATGCCTCTACTTAACTAGCTCGTTAATCAAAGATGGTTAAGTTTCCTAGCCATGGACAAAGAGTTATCATTTGATGAACGGGATCACATCATTAGAGAATGATGTGATTGACTTGACCCATCTGTTAGCTTCGCACGATGATCGTTTAGTTTGTTGCTATTGCTTTCTCCAAAACTTATACATGTTCCTATGACTATGAGATTATGCAACTCCCGACTACCGAAGGAACACTTAGTGTGCTATCAAACGTCACAACGTAACTGGGTGACTATAAAGATGCTCTGCAGGTATCTCCGATGGTGTTTGTTGAGTTGGCATAGATCGAGATTAGGATTTGTCACTCTGTGTATCGGAGAGGTATCTCTGGGCCCTCTCGGTAATGCACATCACTATCAGCCTTGCAAGCAATGTGACTAATGAGTTAGTTACGGGGTGTTGCATTACGGAATGAGTAAAGAGACTTGCCGGTAATGAGATTGAACTAGGTATTGAGATACCGACGATCGAATCTTGGGCAAGTAACATACCGATGACAAAGGGAACAACATATGTTGTTATGCGGTTTGACCGATAAAGATCTTCGTAGAATATTTAGGAATCAATATGAGCATCCAGGTTCCGCTATTGGTTATTGAACGGAGATGAGTCTCGGTCATGTCTACATAGTTCTCGAACCCGTAGGGTACGCACGCTTAACGTTTTGTGACGATCGGTATTATGAGTTTATGTGTTTTGATGTACCAAAGGTAGTTGGAAGTCCCGGATGTGATCACGGACATGACGAGGAGTCTCGAAATGGTCGAGACATAAAGATTGATATATTGGACTACTATGTTCGGACACCGGAAGTGTTCCGGGAGGTTTCGGATAAAACCGGAGTGCCGGAGGGTTACCGGAACCCCCCCCCCACCCCCGGGAAGTTATTGGGCCCTTGGTGGGCTTTAAGGGAGAGAGAGAGGGCTGCAGCCAGGAGGTGGCGCCCCCCCCCCCCAAGGGAGTCCGAATTGGACTAGGGGAGGGGGTGCGGCCCCTCTTTCCCTCTCCCTCCCCCTCTTCTTCCTTCCCCCTCCTAGTAGGACTAGGAAAGGAGGAATCCTACTCCTACTAGGAGGAGGATTCCTCCCCCCTTGGCGCGCCCTCTAGGGCCGGCTAGCCTCCTCCTCCCCTCCTTTATATACGGGGGAGGGGGCACCCCATAGACCCACAAGTTGATTGTTTAGCCGTGTGTGGTGCCCCCCTCCACAGATTTCCACCTCGGTCATATTGTTGTAGAGCTTAGGCGAAGCCCTGCGTCGGTAACTTCATCATCACCGTCATCACGCCGCCGTGCTGATGAAACTCTCCCTCGACCTTAGCTGGATCTAGAGTTCGTGGGGCGTCACTGAGCTGAACGTGTGTAGATCGCGGAGGTGTCGTACCTTCGGTGCTAGGATCGGCCGGATCGTGAAGACGTACAACTACATCAACCACGTTGTCATAACGCTTCCTCTTATGGTCTACGAGGGTACATGGACAACAATCTCCCCTCTCATTGCTATGCATCACCTAGATGGATCTTGAGTGTGCGTAAGAATTTTTTTAAATTATTGTGTTCCCCAACAATGGCATCCGAGCCAGGTCTATGCGTAGATGTTATATGCACGAGTAGAACACAAAGGAGTTGTGGGCGTGGGTATCTACATATTGCTTGCCGTCCCTAGTTGATTCTTGATTCAGCGGTATTGTTGGATGGAGCGGCTCAGACCGACATTACGCGTACGCTTATGCGAGACTGGTTCTACCGAGGTGCTCCGCACACAGGTGGCTAGTGGGTGTCTACTTCTCCAACTTTAGTTGAATCGGATTCAATGAACAGGGTTCATTCTGAAGACCAAAAATCAATCACTATACCGCATTGTGGTTTTTGATGCGTAGGTAATAACGACTCTTGCTAAGCTCGTAGCAGCCACGTAAAACTTGCAACAACAAAGTAGAGGACGTCTAACTTGTTTTTGCAGGGCATGTTGTGATGTGATATGGTCAAGACATGATGCTAAATTTTATTGTATGAGATGATCATGTTTTGTAACAGAGTTATCGGCAACTGGTAGGAGCCATATGGTTGTCGCTTTATAGTATGAAATGCAATCGCCATGTAATTGCTTTACTTTATCACTAAGCGGTAGCGATAGTCGTAGAAGCAATAGTTGGTGAGACGACAATGATGCTTTGATGGAGATCAAGGTGTCAAGCCGGTGATGATGGTGATCATGACGGTGCTTTGGAGATGGAGATCAAAGGCACAAGATGATGATGGCCATATCATATCACTTATATTGATTGCATGTGATGTTTATCCTTTATGCAACTTATTTTGCTTAGTTCGACGATAGCATTACAAGATGATCTTTCACTAAATTTCAAGGTATAAGTGTTCTCCCTGAGTATGCACCGCTGCTATAGTTTGTCATGCCGAGACACCATGTGATGATCGGGTGTGATAAGCTCTACGCTCACATACAACGGGTGCAAGCCAGTTTTGCACACGCAGAATACTCGGGTTAAACTTGACGAGCCTAGAATATGCAAATATGGCCTCGGAACACTAAGACCGAAAGGTCGAGCATGAGTCATATAGTAGATATGATCAACACAGTGATGTTCACCAGTGAAAACTACTCCATCTCATGTGATCATCGGACATGGTTTAGTTGATATAGATCACGTGATGACTTAGATGATTAGAGGGATGTCTATCTAAGTGAGAGTTCTTAAGTAATATGATTAATTGAACTTTAATTTATCATGAACTTAGTACCTGATAGTATTTTGCATGTCTATGTTGTCGTAGATAGATGGCCCGTGTTGTTGTTCCGCTGAATTTTAATGCGTTCCTAGAGAAAGCTAAATTGAAAGATGATGATAGCAATTACACGGACTTGGTCCGTAACTTGAGGATTATCCTCATTGCTGCACAGAAGAATTACGTCATGTAAGTACCGCTAGGTGATAAACCCGCTGCAAGAGCAACACCAGATGTTATGAACGTCTAGCAGAGCAAAGCTGATGACTACTCGATAGTTCAATGTGCCATGCTTTACGGCTTAGAACCAAGACTTCAACGACGTTTTGAACGTCATGGAGCATATGAGATGTTCCAGGAGTTGAAGTTGATATTTCAAGCAAATGCCCGGATTGAGAGATATGAAGTCTCCAATAAGTTCTACAGCTCCAAAATGGAGGAGAATAGTTCTGTCAGTGAACATATACTCAGAATGTCTGGGTACCACAACCACTTGACTTAGCTGGGAGTTAATCTTCCTGATGATAGTGTCATTGACAGAGTTCTTCAATCACTGCCACCAAGCTACAAGAGCTTTGTGATGAATTATCATATGCAAGGGATGGATAAGACAATTCCCGAGCTCGTCGCAATGCTAAAGGCTGCGGAGGTAGAAATCAAGAAGGAGCATCAAGTGTTGATGGTCAACAAGACCACCAGTTTCAAGAAAAAGGGTAAAGGGAAGAAGGGGAACTTCAAGAAGAACGACAAGCAAGTTGCTGCTCAAGTGAAGAAGCCCAAGTTTGGACCTAAGCCTGAGACTGGGTGCTTCTACTACAAAGGGACTGGTCACTGGAAGCGGAACTGCCCCAAGTATTTGGCGGAGAAGAAGGATGGCAAAGTGAAAGGTATATTTGATATACATGTTATTGATGTGTACCTTACTAATGCTCACAGTAGCGCCTAGGTATTTGATACTGGTTCTGTTGCTAATATTTGCAACTCGAAACAGGGGCTATGGATTAAGCAAAGATTGGCTAAGGACGAGGTGACGATGCGCGTGGGAAATGGTCCAAAGTCGATGTGATCGCCGTCGGCACGCTACCTCTACATCTACCTTCGGGATTAGTTTTAGACCTAAATAATTGTTATTTGGTGCCAGCGTTGAGCATGAACATTATATATGGGTCTTGTTAGATGCGAGACGGTTATTCATCTAAATCAGAGAGTAATGGTTGTTCTATTTATATGAGTAATATCTTTTATGGTCATGCATCCTTGATGAATGGCCTATTTTTACTAAATCTTGATAGTACTGATACACATGTTCATAGTATTGAAGCCAAAAGATATAAGTTTAATAATGATAGTGCAACTTATTTGTGGCACTGCCATTTAGGTCATATTGGTGTAAAGCGCATGAAGAAACTCCATGCTGATGGGCTTTTGGACTCACTTGATTATGAATCACTTGATGCTTGCGAACCATGCCTCATGGGCAAGATGACTAAGACTCTGTTCTCTAGAACAATGGAGCGAGCAACGAACTTGTTGGAAATAATACATACTGATGTATGCAGTTCGATGAGTGTTGATGCTCGCGACGGGTATCGTTATTTTCTTACCTTCACAGATGATTTGAGCAGATATGGGTATATCTACTTGATGAAACATAAGTCTGAAACATTTGAAAAGTTCAAAGAATTTCAGAGTGAAGTGGAAATCATCGCAACAAGAAAATAAAATTTCTATGATCTGATCGTGGAGGAGAATATTTGAGTTACGAGTTTGGTCTTCATTTGAAACAATGTGAAATAGTTTTGCAACTCACGCCACCTGAAACACCACAGCGTAATGGTGTGTCTGAACATCGTAACCGCACTTTATTAGATGTGGTGCGATCTATGATGTCTCTTACTGATTTACCGCTATCATTTTGGGGTTATGCTTTAGAGACGGCTGCATTTACGTTAAATAGGGCACCACCGAAATCCGTTGAGACGATACCTTATGAACTGTGGTTTGGCAAGAAACCCAAGTTGTCGCTTCTTAAAGTTTGGGGCTGCGATGCTTATGTCAAAAAGCTTCAACCTGATAAGCTCAAACCCAAATCGTAGAAATGTGTCTTCATAGGATACCCAAAGGAAACTTTTTGGTACACCTTCTATCACAGATCCGAAGGAAACATATTCATTGCTAAGAATGTATCCTTTCTAGAGAAGGAGTTTCTCTCGAAAGAAGTGAGTGGGAGTAAAGTAGAACTTGATGAGGTAACTATACCTGCTCCCTTATTGGAACGTAGTTCATCACAGAAATCAGTCCAAGTGACTCCTACACCAGTAATTGAGGAAGCTAATGATGATGATCATGAAACTTCTGATCAAGTTTCTACTGAACCTCGTAGGTCTACCGGAGTAAGATCCACACCAAAGTGGTACGGTAATCATGTTCTGGAGGTCATGTTACTTGACCATGACGAACCTACGAACTATGAGGAAGCGATGATGAGCCCAGATTCTGCAAAATGGCTTGAGGCCATGAAATCTGAGATGGGATCCATGTATGAGAACAAAGTGTGGACTTTGGTTGACTTGCCCGATGATCGGCAAGACATAGAGAATAAATGGATCTTCAAGAAGAAGACTAACGCTGACGGTAATGTTACTGTCTACAAAGCTCGACTTGTTGCGAAAGGTTTTCGACAAGTTCAAGGAGTTGACTATGATGAGACCTTCTCACCCGTAGTGATGCTTAAGTCCGTCCGAATCATGTTAGAAATTGCCGCATTTTATGATTATGAAATTTGGCAAATGGATGTCAAAAATGCATTCCTTAATGGATATCTTAAAGAAGAGTTGTATATGATGCAACCGGAAGGTTTTGTCGATCCAAAAGGTGCTAACAAAGTGTGCAAGCTCCATCGATCCATTTATGGACTGGTGCAAGCCTCTCAGAGTTGGAATATACGCTTTGATAGTGTGATTAAAGCATATGGTTTTATACAGACTTTTGGAGAAGCCTATATTTACAAGAAAGTGAGTGAGAGCTCTGTAGCATTTCTGACATTATATGTGGATGACATATTGTTGATCGCAAATGATACTAAATTTCTGAATAGCATAAAAGGATACTTGAATAAGAATTTTTCAATGAAAGACCTCGGTGAAGCTGCTTATATACTGGGCATCAAGATCTATAAAGATAGATAAAGACGCTAGATTGGACTTTCACAAAGCACATACCTTGATAAAATTTTGAAGAAGTTCAAAATGGAACAAGCAAAGAAAGGGTTCTTGCCTGTGTTACAAACTCTGAAGTTGAGTCAGACTCAATGCCCGACCACTGTAAAAGATAGAGAGAAAATGAAATTCATTCTCTATGCTTCAGCCATAGGTTCTATCATGTAATCAATGTTGTGTACCAGACCTAATGTGTGCCTTGCTATTAGTTTAGCAGGGAGGTATCAAAGTAAACCAGGAGTGGATCACTAGACAACGGTCAAGAACATCCTGAAATACCTGAAAAGGACTAAGGATATGTTTCTCGTTTATGGAGGTGACAAAGAGCTCATCGTAATAGGTTACGTCGATGCAAGATTTGACACTGATCCGGATGACTCTAAGTCACAAATTGGATACATATTTTTATTGAAGGGTTAATTATCCTTTTGCCCTCAGTGGTGTCCATGTACTCAGTTTTGCCCTCAGATGCGAATTGTGCTCAGTTTTGCCCCTAGTCCGTGCGCACCGACTCGTTCCGTGAACTTTGCCGTCTCTGTCAGGTCAACCTTTTGACTCGGCCCTTACAGGTGGGACCAGGCGGCAGAAACGACCAATTTTATTCAGACCGTTGCACGCGTGGCTTGTGGGACCCAACAGAGAGCAGTTGAGCAGAGAGCCGTTGGCGGGTGTGCTATATAAGCGGGCGACAGCGGTGGTGACCACGGCGACAGAGAGCATGACAGTGACCACGGCGAGAGAGAGAGAGCACGGCGGCGGGAAGCTAGTAGTGGAGGGCGCGGCGGTGTTGAGATCCCTTCGGCTCCGAGCTCCATGTCTTCCTCAAGCTCCCGCGCCACCTCGCGGATGCAGGGCCGGGCGCGTGTGGACATGCCTGTCTTCGTCTATCCGCGGTGCCGGGCGGGCGTTGATCGGAGGGTTTCTCAGACACCGAGGAACCAGAATCGTCCGTTCTACGTGTGCAGCGAGAATGGGGTAAGAATCAGGGCAATTGCACCATTTTCGTGGTCGGGATCTTTGAGCAATGGGTTGATCTGTTTGGTGTTCATGCAGGTGACATGCTTCTTTCTTTGGGTCGATGCTCTGGCCAAGACTCTGATGAATGAACTGCAAGAAGAGCATGAAGAATGGTTGCACATGCTGCCACGAACGGCAGTGGCCACACCACGAGCTCCGGAAGAAGAGATGGAGGGCGAAGCACGCACTGACAGAGAGCTAGCTGTTGAGCTTAAGGATGTTGAAGAAGAAGGTTAGGAAGCTTGAAGATCAAGCACTACCAATACCCATTTGCAAATACTTTTGGGCATTTGTAGGTATGGTAATCGCACTGGTTGTAATGTTGAAAATGTATGGAAAGGCATGAATTATGGAGGAATTTGTAATCTTGAAATTGTTTGAGAAATCCACCTAGTTTAAATGTTGGTTAAAGTTGTTTAAATGTTGAAACAAAAAGAGAAGAAGTGACCAACATTTAAATATGTTGGAAAAAAGAGAAGAAATTAGGAATTCAGAAACTTTTGATCAATGAAATGCAGCTCTCTGCTCTGCCTTTCTGTCCAAAAAAAGGTTGCTCTTGGCCAAATTCAGAGCGTAGAGCCAAGTGCAGGCTAGACTAATGGGCCAACTGCATCCAATTAGGCCCATTCGGGGGTTCTCTTGCGTATTTTTCTGTTTTCTATTCTGATTTAATTTAGGCAGTAAATCATAATGCTGGAACTTTTTGTGGAAGCTAATTGAATTATTCCAGAGCCAAACAATTAAGGTTAGAAATTTTTTGGAGCTGTTAATTAATCCAATTCAAATACACCGTGATTTAAATCAAAGACCAAAATGTCATGGAAAATGTGCCTCAGCTCTGGTAGAGGTTTACGCCAGGTGCCAAAATAAATGAACAATTTTTAAGGGCATTACATTGAGAAAAACATAATTTGTCTAAAAAATGAAGGGTGGAAAATGCACAAAAAATTGGTGCGGCTGGGGACTCGAACCCAGGACCGCGTGGGTTTGTGGTGTTTAGGGCTGCGCTGGTAACCGCTAGGACAGATGGCAAGACTTTGACATGGGTAGGGAAGGAAGGTATACATAGTGAGATTGTGAATTTTTTTAAAAAAAATAGTGAGACCGTGAATGTTTGCACACGCGTGAGAGTGGTTTTCCATTGTTTTGCACTTAAATTTTGGAGGGTTGGAAGGTTGAAAATGTATGTTGCACTACCACATGATTTTGGTCAGAGTGGCACTTGGTTTAGGGTTAGAGTGGCACTTGGTTTAGGATTTAAAGGGAATAAATTTGCATGTTAGTTCATGACTTTTTGTTTGAATGAAATAGAGGGCTTCTCACCCCCTCCGATTTTCATTAATGAAAACCACAAGTTCTCGAACTTCATGACTTGTTTAGGAAGGAAATGATATGTTTGGGCACGGACATTTTTTAACACACATAATAAACCCTAATAACTTAGATAAGATGGAACACACCGTACCATTGCAATAACTTAGATAAGTTCACGGACAGTTCACAGACACATGACGAAACATGACACGACACGACACGACACGACATAGAAAAGCAACAAAATAAAAAACGAAACATGACGAGCTTGACTCCGGGCTTGAACATCTTCATCTTGACCTTCTTCTTCCACCTTGGCTGCGCGCGCCCCTTCAACACCGTCTTAATCTTCACACCTCCTCCTCCTCGTCGTAGGGAAGGGAGTGCATCTGGCCCGGAGCGGGGAAGATGCGCTCGTAGTTGGTGTAGATGTTGTAGACGGTGAAGAAGATGGCCTCGTAGTCGCACCAAAAGACTTGGCCAAGGAGCTCGCGCGCGTCAAACGGGTTGGTGAAGGTGACCGTGAGCAGTAGGAGGATGCCGCCGCGGTCACGAACCTCGTTGAGGGTGAACATCCTCGGCGAGCCCCGTGGGAGGTGGGCATAGCCGGCTCTGAGGAAGGCGCGGGTGAGTTCGACGGAACCCCTCCACCTTGAAATAGCCCACACACGGAGCTCCCTCTCCACGAGCACGCCCGGTGGGTAGCGCAGCTCCGGCACGACAGGCGGACGGTTGAAGGTCGGCTCGTTGAACTGCATCTTCACTTGGTCTCGCTTGGGGAGGGCTCGGTCACTTGGGTGTTTGAAGTTGGAGAGGATCGGATCTGGCTTGTGGGTGGGAGAGGAAGAGAGGCACCCCATTTATAGGCCTGTGGGTGGGAGAGGAAGAGAGAAAGGATGAGAACGGTGTGTGTGTGAATCCGGACGCGTGTGTGTATCCGTTACGTTTTGCACACTTAAATTTTTGCACGAAAACGATGCATGGGGCACGTGCGTGCATCTGAATCACTGCATAGCTCTTTGACTGGGCGGTGCATGTGAATCGCTGCCCTGAACCACTGCACTGAACCATCTAGCTCGCCTCGCTAGCCTAGCTCACCTAGCGCGCCTCGCTCGCATGCATGCACGTCGCCGCCTCCCGCGCACGCAAACCCACGTCGCCGCCTCCATGCATGCAAGGCCTGGAAAGGCTGAGACGGGCTATTTACTGCGGTCTCAGGCCCAGAGCACGAGACAGCCCAACGGTCCATCCAGCGCGCCCGGTATTTGTTAAAAAAAACAATCTCCCAGCCAATCAAATTGCATCTCGCGGACCGCGCCCCTCCTCCCCGCAGATTCCTTCTAGAAGGGTTAGATCGACGGCCCTTGATCGCCGCTAGGGTTAGATGAACGGTCTTTGTTCAGCGCTAGGGTTAGTGGGGTTTGGGAGGGGTTTGGAGCAGTCAAAGCTATGTTTGACCAGATTTCAAATGAGCATAATAAATTAAATAAAAATCAGAAAAATAAAAAACCTGCGCACATAGTCTTCTTATGTCATATACTAACGATTTAAGTTGATAAACAAGCTTTACATACATTTAAATGATAAGTTCATGTGTATTGTATGATATCTCGAGTATCTCAAACTCTCTTGTATGAAGTGAAGAGAAGTGTTTTGGGGAAATGAACATGAAAATTTCAAAAAACTAACCACAGCTTCATTTTGGAGTGACTAAGAAGGATCCAGGCTTAGTTTTTCATTTTGATGTTTTACACTTGTTTAAATCTTGGTCAAAGTTAAGTTTGACCAGAATTCAAATGAGCAAAACAAATTAAAAAAATCAAAAAATGGAAAAACCAGCGCACATAGTCTGTACATATAGAATATATGTGTAGGAAAGTTATTTGGCTGATTTAGACAAGGTCGAAAAAAACTTGCTTAGAAATGAGGCCGTTTACCCTACCTTTGGACCCCTCTTTTTAGCACATTTTTCATGAAAATTTCAAAAAGCTCACCACAACTTCATTTTGGATTGACTAAGAAGTATCCAGGCTTAGTTTTTCATTTTGATGTTTTAGACTTGTTTAAATCTTGGTCAAAGTTAGGTTTGACCAGAATTTAAATGAGCAAAACAAAATTCAAAAAATCAAAAAAGGAAAAACCATGTGCTCATTCAAACATCATCCAACAGATATTTAAACATCATGTCAAACATACTTCTAACATAGGTCCAACATCATCCAACAGAAATACAACATGTCAAGTGATAAATGTTTCATAATACAACATCATCCCTTATTCATAATGTTTCATAATTATTCATAGATAGCGTTGGGGCTTCTGTCTGTTCCTTGAGCTTCTTGCCATCACTTTGCTCCTCGTGCACCTTGTGCTCATTGTTTCTTCTCTTCTTCTCTTGGTTGTCGGTACCTTGCGCGTCTTCTTCAAACCTACCATAGAGCTATGCAAAACATAAACGGTAATGAGATCATGTCAAGTGATAGATGTACAGTAGTATTTGACCCTTGCAAGATTTACATACCTAGCAGAACTCACAACAACAGAAGGTTGGTCACCAATTGGAGCCTCACTTGGATCATCATTTGGAGCCTCACTTGGATCACCATGATCACCATTTAGAGCCTCACTTGAATCATTATTTGGAGGATATTTTGGATCATCGTCAAAATCATGCGGCTGTTGACCATCATCATTTGGAACCTCGTCAAAATCCTCATCTGATGCAACCGGCTGTTGACCATCATTTTCATCATCTGTTGAGGCAACCGGCTGCTGACCAACATTTTCATCGAAGCCTTCATCGAAACTCTCTCGGAACGCTGGATCTACTGTGTTATCACAATACTTACCAAAATGACCAGACCCACCACACCTTGTGCACTTACGCTTCCTCGCTCCAAGTCCAGCTCCTTCGCTGCAAGGTCTGATTCGACTCTTCCTTGGTCTACCTGCTGCTCTCTTCAGAATTGGAGCGCAAAGCTTGAATTCAGGGTCCACCATGTCCCATTGTTGTTTTCCCTCCATAGCATGCAAGGCATAAGCATATGTGGCTTTGAACCTTGCAACAGAGTAGTAATCATGCACATACTGTTGTATGTTCCCTGCTGGACCTGGGAGAGAAGTGATGAAAAACAAGGCATGAATGCATGGCAACCCAGTTATCTGCCATTGCCTACAACTGCAAGTTCTAGCTTCTAAATCCACTGGATATCTCCATTCCCTCTTCTCTTTATCCAAATATGATATCTCTGCTGTGGTACCCGAGCAAAGAGTCATGTTCATTTCCAAGCCTGTTGTCTTCTGCTTCAGTTCATTCATCACGGCAGGGATGATAATGTGGCCCATGAATTTTGCCTCGGCTATTCCTGCACGATAATGAAATTTCTGCATGTATTCTATCCTTATCCTGTCAAGCAAATCCACCACATAATGACCCTTTAGTTTCCGGATCGTTGAGTTGAAAGACTCTGCTAGATTATTGTGCACATAGTCAACTTTGCTCACTTCACTGAATTGGCTTCTGGCCCATAACTTGGAGTGGTGTGTTTCCAAGTATTCTTTCACTTTGGGATTCATGTATAACTGCCTCAAGTGGTAGTTGTGCTTCTTCACACTGCATGTCAAAGATGCTGGCCATAAATTGTCGGTATACACCTTTCCTTTGAATTTCTTCATGAAATTTGCAGCAAGGTGACGCATGCATTCCCTATGCTCTACTCCAGGGAACACATTGTCCACGGCCACTTCTAAACCTTTGCAGGCATCTGTATGAATGACCAACCCATTGGGATGTGCAATAGCCCGGCGGAGATTATGCAAAAACCAAGTCCAGCTCTCCTCAGACTCTGTCTCCAGCACACCATAGGCAACTGGAAATACAAAACTATGTGCATCAACTGCACAAGCTGCTACTAACTGTCCTTTAAACCTCCCTGTGAGAAAAGTGGCATCAATAGCCAAATAAGGCCTGCAGCCTGCCAAAAAACCCCGGCGACAAGCCTCAAAGCAGACAAAAACCCTCCTAAAGCATTCCTTGGTCTTTGTCACTCCCCTGAATGTGTACTCCACGGTGTGGTGATCAATATCTACAATACTACCTGGGCTTGTCCTCTCCACTTCACCTTTGAATGAATACAACAATTGAAAACTTTCCTGCCAGTTACCATAAATAGAATCCATAGCATGTTGTTTACCATTGAACAACCTCATGTATGGTAAATCTATCTTGAACTTATCTTTGATGTTCTTCTGCAATTCCTTTGGACCCACTTGCTGGTTTTCTTTCACCCACTTCTTTACTTCTTCTGCCACCCATCTTGACTTGGCTCTACTGATTGTATCCTTCCTAAGGGTTGATTCCTGGCATGTGTGCTTAAAAGGGTTCACTTTGACCTGAACATTAGTGCTATTCCGCATTTTAGATGCAAGCAGCCTCCATGGACAACCTTCAGTCGGACAGTGCACTCTGTAACGTACTTGATCACTCTTGTCAACTTTGAAAGTACGTTCTACCTTGATGCAGTATGTCACAAGTGCATTTCTACACTCATTCATGGATGCAAAAACTGTACCTTCTTCCATATGAGGGTTCAAAGGGTCCCATTCAACAGCTGCAAGGTCTTCGTCCTCACCCATCGCGTCATCATCCACACGGACTGCATTGTGAGCCTCATCTTGATTTTCAGTCCGAGGTGCCCGTCGTAAATTCCGAATAACATCAGAATATAGCTTCTCTTCATCAACCCCAGAATTGTAGCCATCAGGCTCCACTTCAAGGGGGACCCTACTGCTGTTGCCCACACTTGTCGAGCCACCACGTCGCCGTGCACCAACTGAACTGTTCTGGCTAGAGATGCCATTACGACGACTTGGTTCTCCCCGAGATGTTGCACCCACCATCCTAGGTCCAAATGTCTGCTCAAGCACATCAACTTGCAGCCTCACATGAAAATTATCTTTCTCTTTATGCCTAACAAACATGGTAGCTAGCTCTTCATCATTACTAACTGTCACCCAATTCTTTTCCCCATCATAGTATTTGTATACCACTTCATCAAGCAAACCCCAAGGATATTGGCTACAAATTACCTCCCCAAATTGTCTGAAACTCCAATTACTAGTCATTGGCAACCGATAATCAAAACCTCCTTGGTATTTCTTCTTATCCTTTGCATCGAACAAGGACGGTCCCTTCTAATGTGCACCATGAAAGAAAACCGCCACTCCATCCTAACCGGCAAAAAACAGAGACGCAATCAGCACACGAATTGGGCAAACCTACTCGAATCGAGTGTTCAAATGCATAACTAAGCTCAATCTAAACAAGAGGCAAGACTTACACCTCGGGAACCCAGTCGTGGACGCGGCGGATCTCCAGCCCGATGCCTGCCTCGCCAAATACTCCGGGGTCGCCGCTGCTCACCATTTCGCCCTAGGGTTCTTCCTCCTAGTTTAAATAGCTCCAGCAGCCCCCCACCTTTGAGCGCTCCGGCCGGGCGCACGGAAGGAGGCCGCGCCGCGGATCGAGCAGGTGGCGGGCGCCCCACCCGTGGCGTCGCGGGAAGGTGGTGGGAGTCAGAGTTAGCCGTGGAGCATAGGCGTAGGGAGGTAGCGGCGGAGCAGGCCGTGCAGCTGGTGGCGGGGCAGGTGCTGGCCGCGGCGCAGGTGGCGGCGGCGGCGCAGGACAGCTGACCGGGCGGATGGGTGTGAGCTACAATGATTTGGGGATTTAGTTGCACGGGTCTACATGTCAGCTCTGGACCCACGTCCACGCGGTCCCATGTGTAAGCTTCGGACCCACAACCACTAACGCTGGCAGACGGAATGGACTCAAATATGGCCGTTTGGCCTCGTCATAGTTGATGTGCTCGGACTAGGGGCAAAACTGAGGACAATTCGCATCTGAGAGCAAAACTAAGCACATGGACACCACTGAGGGCAAAAGGATAATTAACCCTTTATTGAATGATGGAGCTGTCAGTTGGTGCAGTTCCAAGCAGAGTGTCGTGGCGGGATCTACGTGTGAAGCAGAGTACATAGCTCCTTCGGAAGTAGCAAATGAAGGAGTCTGGATGAAGGAGTTCATATCTGATCTAGGTGTCATACCTAGTGCATCGGGTCCAATGAAAATCTTTTGTGACAATACTGGTGCAATTGCCTTGGCAAAGGAATCCAGATTTCATAAGAGAACCAAGCACATCAAGAGATGCTTCAATTCGTGATAAAGTCAAGGAGGGAGACATAGAGATTTGCAAGATACATATGGATCTGAATGTTGCAGACCCGTTGACTAAGCCTCTCTCACGAGCAAAACATGATCAACTCCAAGACTCCATGGGTGTTAGAATCATTACAATGTAATCTAGATTATTGACTCTGGTGCAAGTGGGAGACTGAAGGAAATATGCCCTAGAGGCAATAATAAAATTGTTATTTATATTTCCTTATATCATGATAAATGTTTATTATTCATGCTAGAATTGTATTAACCGGAAACTTAATACATGTGTGAATACATAGACAAACTGAGTGTCACTAGTATGCCTCTACTTAACTAGCTCGTTAATCAAAGATGGTTAAGTTTCCTAGCCATGGACAAAGAGTTGTCATTTGATGAACGGGATCACATCATTATAGAATGATGTGATTGACTTGACCCATCCGTTAGCTTAGCACGATGATCGTTTAGTTTGTTGCTATTGCTTTCTCCATAACTTATACATGTTCCTATGACTATTAGATTATGCAACTCCCGAATACCGGAGGAACACTTAGTGTGCTATCAAATGTCACAAAGTAACTGGGTGACAATAAAGATGCTCTAGAGGTGTCTCCAATGGTGTTTGTTGAGTTGGCATAGATCGAGATTAGGATTTGTCACTCTGTGTATCGGAGAGGTATCTCTGGGCCCTCTCGATAATGCACATCACTATAACCCTTGCAAGCAATGTGACTAATGAGTTAGTTACGGGATGTTGCATTACGGAACAAGTAAAGAGACTTGCCGGTAACGAGATTGAACTAGGTATTGAGATACCGATGATCGAATCTCGGGCAAGTAACATACCGATGACAAAGGGAACAACGTATGTTGTTACGCGGTTTGACCGATAAAGATCTTCGTAGAATATGTAGGAATCAATATGAGCATCCAGGTTCCGCTATTGGTTATTGACTGGAGATGAGTCTCAGGCATGTCTACATAGTTCTCGAACCCGTAGGGTTCGCACGCTTAACGTTCGGTGACGATCAATATTATGAGTTTATGTGTTTTGATGTACCGAAGGTAGTTCGGAGTCCCGCATGTGATCACAGACATGACAAGGAGTCTCAAAATGGTCGAGACATAAATATTGATATATTGGACGGCTATGTTCGGACATCAAAAGTGTTCCGGGAGGTTTCGGATAAAACCGGAGTGCCGGAGGGTTACCGAACCCCCTTCCCTCTCCCTCCCCCTCTCCTTCCTTCCCCCTCCTAGTAGGACCAGGAAAGGAGGAATCGTACTCTTACTAGGAGGAGGATTCCTCCCCCCTTGGCGTGCCCTCTAGGGACGGCCGGCCTCCTCCTCCCCTCCTTTATATACGGGGGAGGGGGCACCCCATAGATACACAAGTTGATTGTTTAGCCGTGTGCGGTGCCCCCCTCCATAGATTTCCACCTCGATCATACCGTTGTAGAGCTTAGGCGAAGCCTTGCGTCGGTATCTTCATCATCACCGTCGTCACATCGTCGTGCTAACGAAACTCTCCCTCGACCTCAGCTGGATCTAGAGTTCGTGGGACGTCACCGAGCTGGACGTGTGGTTGTCATAACGCTTCCGCTTACAGTCTACGGTGGTACGTGGACAACACTCTCCCCTCTCGGTGCTATGCATCGATCTTGCGTGTACGTAGGAATTTTTTTGAAATTACTGCGTTTCCCAACAGGGCGGCACTGTTGCATGGCCGACATAGCTGCACAAGCGGAGATGGCTCTGCCACGACTAATGATGGGAGTGTTGTAGAATCGATGGACGGCACGTCAACCCTGTCCGCTATTGTGTGCTGCGCTCCAACGCTACATGCGTCAGATCTCACGACTAGCGAGCTGACTGATTTTTCCTCAAAACCAGTCGACGTCCAAGAAAAATGACTACACATAACCAACGTTTTTCTCTTCGTAAACAAACTATATTATCCACACTTAACCAACATTTGATAGACTAACCAACCCACGTATTCACTCGTATTTTTGAAATTGTGAAACATAATCCAATGCAAAATTATGCTTTGAGACTCTACTATAATCAAATTTGTATTTTGGATGCAGTTTCGATTAGTCTTTAAAAAATGGGGAGGTGTATTCTAACTGAGGGTCTCAAAGCATAATTTTGCATTGGGTTATGTTTCACAATTTCAAAAATACGAGTGAATACGTGAGTTGGATAGTAACTACTGAAGTGGTTCTTTTTCCTACGCAGTCGCCTCCCTACCTAGGCCAATCTACGTTTCTCCAGCCGCTGCTACGTTGGTCAGTAGATTATTGTCATCCTCCTCCTACGTTGGCCTTGCCGATGGGGGAGCGCGGGAGGCCCTGATCTACAGGTGGGTGTTTTAGCTTTTCTCGGTCTTGGGTTTTTTTAGGTCTTAATTGTCTGTCTCTTCGACTCTTCCAACGGCGGTGACGACAATGCTTAATAAGACTAGCTACAATGGGTAATAATATAGAGTAGTAATATGTCCGTGTTACTACTGTACTACCTCCGTCCGGGTTTAAAAGGCCGGTTGGCCAGTATGCTCAGTCCGAAATTACTAGGCCGGCTGTTGCTTGCCCCGCGCATGCAAAACTGAGCCGCTGCATGCACCGCTATTCATTGGCTCACGGCAGGGAGGTGAGAGAACGCATGCAGTCAGCTGAGATAAATACGCTGTGGCTGCCTTGCATGTAGGCTACTCATTGGGCAGGAAAGAGCACGCGTGAAGGCTTTTGGAGGAAATCAAAGCAACACTTAATTAAATCGACAAGCGCCTTGGTACTGCGGATCTGGTCCATGGGACGTGTAATCCCGGACGGAGGTAGTACGTTACTAATGAGGAGTAACATATGTGTGGTAACATGCAACACTTCATTTATTAGGCTATAGACTTATCTTGCCTTGATATGTGTAATGTTACTTATACTAGTAGTAATTAGTTATGTTACCACATGTCTCTTTTTCTTTATTTATTGCTTGCCACATCATCTATTTTATTTAGATATGCGTGATGTTACTATCTATGTTACTCCCATTGTGGGTAGGATCTGACGACGTGTGAGACGCTACAACCTACAACATAGTTAGATTGGCAGGCAGGTCTCCAATGTATGTCGCTTCGACCTTTATTGTGTGGCGGCGGCAATGGGCAATAAGTTTTCCTCGAACGGCTTCGGCGGTGCGTGCGGCATCAGATCTAGTGGCCGGATCGGATGAACGGGTTTGCCTTTCCCTCTTTGGTTAATGCATGCGGAGTTGATTGCGTCTTGGTTGGGCCAGCGGAGCTTTGGCTGCAGCGATGTTGATTTAGGTATTCTATCGACTCAGGCGGATATCTAAGTGTGATCAAATTAGAATCATCTTCTTCTTTGAGTCGTGGATCCTTTGGGACAGACGTTGCCGACCATTCTTGAATTCCTAGGTGGGTACAACTCTTTTTTGTTTCGGCAATTGCGCAGAACTCTATCGGCAGCAACTTTGGCGCACCACCATGTATGTGATGCGGCCATCCTCCTTTCGAAGAAAAACAACATGTGTGTGATAGATAGGATGGAGGGTTCCCCGAGGAGTGGATTACTTCTTTTTTTCATTTTGGGATTTTCTTGTAACGCTGATGTTTGATTTTTCTTGTAACGCTGATGTGATTGCAAAGGAGTTGTAACAGAGATAAAGAATGGACCGGAAGGAAGGCAGAGTGCTATCAGGCCCGGCCCGGATGGGGGGGCGGCCGCCCGGGCCCCCAAAATCCAGGGGGCCCTCCCCGGCCGGCATGCAGGTAGCCAATGTGCTAGTGCTTAAAAAACTATGGATTGTGGATCGTGTTAGGAAGGCAGCCAGGCGTTGACGCCGGCAGATTAGCAATTCATTTCTATTCCTTTTCTTTTGGTGAATCGACTCCTTCCTATTCCATCACGTACAAATTTTTGCGCCGTACATCTGCTCTAATACGCCGCCGTCCTGGTCCTTTTCTCCTAAATTTCGATCGCCAGTTCGTCCTCTCGTCAATCTATTTCCGGGCACCTAGATCTCCAGACTAGTACGCGACGGCGCTCTGCTCTCCCGCCTTCAGGCGCTAGACAAGCGCACACTCATCGCTGATTCGTCGAATTCTAGATCCAAACGCAAACGAGTACACATCGCATCAATCCAAGGTATGTTACTGTTCCCTAATCCCTACTCTTTATACATATATTACTATAATTAAGTAATTTATTTACCCCTCGCATATATTTTCACCTAGGTGAAAATTGAATATAATGTGTGGATGACCCGATACAATCATAAAGAGAAGCTATTAATAATTTGTTCAAGAGCAGTACTAGTGCTTCGATGAACCCAAATAATCAGTTGACAATAGTTGTTGTGTTGGAAGAGAAACATATTAAAGGAAATTCTGAATCTGAGCGAGGAAAAAAATATTGGCATCAATATCAGTGAAAATAATGTAAGTGGTCTTGAGAGTACAGTTAATTCATATTACGGGCCATGCCGAATTTGCTAGTGTTGATGAACATCTAGTTTACCTTTTTCTGAATTGAAGTTTGTGAAATTCACTTTGCCGGATGGTGTAACTCTATTGAGTAGTTTTTACTATGTCAGAGAGTTTGATTGTTAACCTAATGTCTCTATTGTTTATTACATCTTATTTACAGTGCCCGTGACTATCGCATCGGCTAAAAGAAAATTTTCTATGTTAAATTATTGAGGAGGTCAACAATGACCCATGAATTTAAATGGTTTGGCAACAATTAATGTGTATCGAGAAGAAATTATTGGAAGAATTGACATCAACCACATTATAAGTGAATCTGCATCTGGCAATGATAAAAAGTAAAGGTAATATGTATAATTACTTAATACGTATACCCTTTTTGCATATATTTAAGTGCTTGTTGGTAACATTTCATATATACATATATTCATTATTATTATTATTTGTGTTTATACTAAGGGCCCTGAGGTTTAGTTTCGCCCCGGGCCCCCAAAATCTCAGGAACAGCCCTGAGTGCTATTATGAAGGAAGTTTGTGCTCAAGCGAGAGACTTTACTAGCTGCGATTTTATTTTTGAAAGACGTAGTATGAACTTTGATTCTCATAATTTAGCTAAGTTCTCTTATTCTTTAGATGCGGGTCGCCACTTGTGGGTGGGATCTCCCCACGACCCGTTTGTAATTCCTGTAAACCATACTTCAAACATCAGGGTTCAAATCCTGGTGCTCGCATTTATTCTGGATTTATTTCAGAAATTTCGGCGATACGCTTTCAGTGGAAGGAGACGTTTCCGTCGACTACGAGGCGCCTACGGTGACTTCATAAAATCTCAAGATGATATGCCGGCTCAGTCTCTCGGAGGTACTCATAGGGGTAGGGTGTGCGTGTGTGCGTTCATAGAGGTGAGTGTATGCGCATGTATATGAGCGCTTATGTCTGTATTGATGCTAAAAAAAAGATATTTTTTTTCCTTTGCAAATTCAGCTAGCTTGTGAGGCTCGGAGTGGCACCTATCCAGCACGTCTGACACGGTGTGTGCACCCCTAGCCTACCGCCGTTCGTTCGGTTCGGTGGCACTGCCACGCCCAGTCTCCAGGCTCCAGCCGTCCAGCGTGACTGCGCGCAGGTTGGTTCGCCGTAGCACCGCCAAGATATCCAGCATTTTTTATGGTACAGGTCAACTTGATCTGTCATGCCCATCATTTCTGATGGTTCAGTTCAATATGAGTATGTCATATACTCCTACAAGCCAATGCCGGTCTTGAAAAAGAGAGCAGCAGGAAACAAAAAAGTGAGCTTTACTAGTACTTCACCTTGTTTTCGACAGGTTACTATTGCTTCACATGATCTCTGTTGGTGCTATAAACTGGGCTTGACTCGAACTGTTGCCATTGAAACTGCCAGCCAGGGAAAATAATGGGCCCAATTTTATTTTATTTTTACGAATGTGTATCGCTCATGTTTTTTTTGACGAACATGAGCGATACACATTCGTCAACAAAAAATGGGCCCAATTTTTTTTGACTGATACGATAGCGCTCGCCCACGCAAGGTCTGACGCGGGCCAAGGCCCAGGTAAGCAGCGTGATCTCCTTTTCTGTCTTTTCCTTTTTAAAATCAAAATTTCAAAAAATATTTTTTTTCAAATATTGTTGATTTTTATAACATTAATTGTTCATAATTTTTTAAAAAGTTTGTAATTACATAATTTGTAAGAATTGTCCAGGATTTTAGAAAAAAAATAGGTTTCCAAAAAACATGCATTTGAAAAAAAATCTTGAAAATTCAATATATATCCACAATTTCAAAAAAAATGGAATTTCATTTTTTCACAATTTCAATAACATTTCGAAATTTAAAAAAAAATGAAAATGTCTTTGCTTTTTCCAAGAATTGTTCATATTTTGAATTCACGAACCTTTTGAAATTCATCATCTTTTTTCAAAATTCACAAAATTTTTTTGAATTCCCGATCATTTTTTAATTCATGTACTTTTTTTCAATCCAACAACATTTTTTCATAGTATTGAACATGTTTTAACTAAAGTAAAACTGACCAAGATATATCTTTGAGGAAATAAAACAAGCCGACATAAAAAACCAATAACAATACAAAAGAAGGAGTGTATCGCTGCTCGGAAAAGCACATCCCATCACGGTGCCGCGGGGCGCGGCTATCTGTTGCCTGCTGCGTCGCGGAGCTGGAACAAGGGCAGCCCAGTAACCAGCTGTCGCCGTGCTGATATCATCTGATGTCATGATGACATCATACACATTCTTTTTGTTTTCTCTTCACATTTTATTTTATTTTCTAATTCTGCTTATATTTTGAAATATCCTAAACATATATATTATGAAAATACTTTGCATAAAATTCTGAAAAATATTAATCTTGCATTTGAAATATGTTAAACATGTATAAAAAATATGTGTTGTGTAAGAAAAATATATAAATCTGAATGCAAAAAGTAGAAAATGTCAATCACATATATGAATAATGTTAATGATATGTACCAAAAATGTTTGTGACGATTATAAAATGCATTCAATACAAATGTTTCGTGTATTCAAGAAAATGTACGGTACGTTTAAAAAATCTTTGAAAGTTTCAGAAACGAGTTTGTGACATTTTCAAAAATAAAATGTACAGAAATGTTTGGATAGTTCAAAAAAATGTTTTTTCGCATTTGAAAAAATGACACATATTTCAAAAAAGATTCAAAGCATGTTCTTGGAAATGTTAAACGGGTATAAAAGATTTTTTTATTATAGACAAAAAATGTACAAACGTGTATGAAAAAAGTAGACATGTATTGAAAATGAAAACACAATAAAAATTGACAAAAGAAACAAAAAAGCGAAGAAGCCAAAACAACTCGAAGAAAACCAAGAAAGAAACAAAAGAAACCCAGGAAAAGCGGAATAAAAAACCCCATAGAAAAACAAAGAAAACCGACGCATAAAAGAAAAAAAACCCTGGAAAAAAAAACCCAGACCGAACCTATCGATCGAATGAGGACAAGCAAATCAACGAACGACAAACAACTAAATTTGCCAGTTCCGTACTAGTCCGCCCATAGGTGATTCGTAATAGGAATCGGTACGGGAGACATAGCATTTGCAAGGAGCGCATGCACGAGCAAGTGAGCATACTGCTTGCTATGAGCGATCCACAACACCGCCCTAAACATGTGTATGATGATCATAGTGCCAAGGCATCCATGCGTCGTGGTTAAGGGCCCACATGAATATTGGCCAGCTCTCGGGCTTTGTCTTGATTTCAGCCTGAAACATACGAGTGACGAGTGACGACAAAGAAGAAATAGACCAAATTAGTAGCCCACACCTGCTAAAAAAATACAAAAGAAACACAAAAAAACATCGGTGGATTCAAATCAACCAGGAGGCGTGCGCTGATTTTAAAATGTTGGATGCCACCTTGAGCTCCACTTGACGTTGCATCTAAAACTCATGGAGGGCGACATATTGGCGGTGCAATGTGAGGCGATCGAAATGAACTCATGATGGTAACAAATGACATTTCATCGGAATATCTTGTTGGGTCCGCTCAATTAACGCCTGCCCATTGCTTGTTAGTATTGGGAGTTCGCTCAAGTACTCCACACTAGGCCTTGAAACATACCTGATGAAATGGTTGACGAGAATGGTTGGTAAGATCAAACATGGCATGTGTATATCGATTGTCTATTCAGGTTCTTGACCGGTATTGAGTATAGCTTGGTGGCACCAAGAGTTCCCCCAAAGACTTCACGGTGGCATTTGGAATAATGCCTTGTGAAGCTCTTGTAGGGAACTCATGGTAAAACCAAACACATGTCCTTCAGATTGATCATCACTTCGAATTCTTGACCGGCGTTGAGTAAAGCTTAGTGGCACCGGAAATTCCCCCAAACACTTCATAGTGGCATTTGGAATAATGCTTTGTGAAGTACTTGTAGGGAACTCATGGTAAAACAAAGCATGTGTGCCTGAGATTGATCATCTCGTCAGGCTTTTAACCAGCGTTGAGTAAAGCTTGGTGGCACCGAGAGTTCCCCCGAACACTTCACGGTGGCGTTTGTAATAATGCCTGTGAAGTTCTTGCAGGGATCTCATGGTAAAACCAAACACACATGCTTCAGATTGATCATCACTTCAGATTCTTGACCTGCATTGAGTAAGCTTAGTGGCACCAAGAGTTCCCTCAAACACTTCACGGTGGCATTTGGAATAATGCCTTGTGAAGTGCTTGCAGGAAACTCCCGGTAAAACTAAACATGATTTATAGTGCATCTCTTGTGGTCTGTGGCTTGAAATATTTTCTAAGCTTGGTTACACCGAGAGTTTCCCAAACACTTTGGTTAAAACTTCCCAAAGGTCCACTGTAAAGTGTTTGAAGGGAACTCCCAGTAATACCAAATGCGGGTCCCAACTCGTTCGTACATCACTCTTATGGTATGTGGCCAATATCTATAGAATGCTTGGTGACACCGAGAGTCCCCCAAACACTTCAGAAAGTTCTCAAAAAAATGTATCCTGGAGTGCTTGAAGAGAACTCCGACGAGGCGAAACTCGATTAATGCCCACGCACCCATCATAGTGTACATGGACGTACCTCTATAATTTCTAAAGCGCAAACACTCCCAAACCTATCGAAACCGCCGGTAGACACCCTGCAAAGCACACTTTAAAACAGTGCCAATGCAACAATGAGGCAGAAGCTAGCAACTGAGGTGATTTGAGGAGAACTCCATGTGACAACCAACCAAAGTAGCTAGCTAGAACTCTTGTTCATCTCATGTGGACCACATTTCATGTAACGTCCTGAGACCATTGCGCCAGGTGTCTTTCAGTTATTCGCTGTTGTTGCCATGTCATTCGCTTGCGTGTTGCATCTTGTCATGTCATCATGTGCATTGCATCATCATGTTTTCAAAACTTGCATCCGTCCCGGCCTCCGAGTTCTCTCGGTTGTCCGTTCGGAGCCCAACCACACTTGCACGCGCCCGCGGCATGTCCGAAATAGTATTTTTTTAAGTGGCCAGAAAATGTTCTCGGAATGGGATGAGAGTTGACGTGTGGTCTTATTATAGTGTAGATAGACCGCCTGCCAAGTTTCATCGCATTCGGAGTTTGTTTGATGCCCCAACGGATAACTATAGCGACATTATAGTCGGTCTAACGTCGGACGTTTTCGGTCTCCGGAAACAGATGTGGGGCCCTCTCTCTCTCTCTTCTCCCCCTCGCAGTCTCGCCATAGCCCACCTAGTCCATCCTCCTTCCCCTCTTCGCTTTCGGAGTTGTCCGATGCGACCGCACGGTCCGAAACCCTCTCTGCTCAGTGCATCAAACCCCCTCGCACGCGCGTCCGAAAAGCTATCCCGGACCCGACTCGGACTGTCGCCACCGTTGTGTCCGGATCATCCCCAAAAATTTACAAAACGTCTCCGTTTTCTTATTTGGGCTCCCTAGCCTATTTTTCCCGACCGTCCGATTAGGATCGGAGAGACGGATTAGCCCTTACCCAAAACCCACTTACTATATATATATGGACAACCCTAAAATCTAGGGACCTGTCCCATCCTCCCAGCCGCGCCGCCACTCCACCAAATCCCCATCAGGATCCATCCCTCCCCAACCATCGCTCGCCACCTACAGCCAACCAGTGCATCCCCTTCTCTCGATCCAACCACCTCGACCTTGCCGGAGCCACCGCCCGTTGCATCAGGCCGGCCCCCTCACCCCGCGCCCGTGTCTCTTCTCCCTTCCCTTCCCTTTCTCTCTTTCTCCCTCTCATCTCCCTGCTTCCTCTCTCTCGCAGGGAACAGAGCCTCCATGGCGCCGCCACCTCATCCCCGTCGTCCTTCATCTCGTCGCTGCCCCGTGCCAAGTCACCAGCGCCGTTGACCTGCTCTGTCCAGGGACCACCAAGCAGCACCGCCCGACGGATCTGCTCAAGCTCGCCGCCCCTGCGCTTCAAGTCCCTTCTGTCGGAGACCCAAGTACAGCGCCACCCGGCCATGGAAGCTGTCATAGAGCCTCGGCCTCCTCAAGCCCGACGCCGTCCAAGCCCGTTCCCGGCCAGATCCGGACGCCCAGGACCTTGATGCCCCTTCGCCCCGCTCGCCGGAGCTCTGCTCCCAGCCACCGCCGCCCTGCTCGCCTCCTCTGCTTCGCCCTTGCGCGAGGAGGACGACCCAAAGCCTTGCCCCGCATCGAGCGAGCCAAGCACAGCTCTTGAGTCTCGAGCCGCCAGCAGGCCCAGCTCCCTCGCGCGCTGCCTAACCCACCTCCGAGCCGGCCTATGGGCCCTCTGGTGAGGACGCGCCCAGCCTCCCCTGTGCACTGTTGGCCCAGTCCAGCAAATTCAGCACGCTTTATTTTTTTCCCTATCAGCGAATTTGTTCTTTTCCCAGGATTTTCAGATTTGCAGAAAAGTTCCTAGAGTTCATGCATTTAATAACTCATGAACCGTGCATCGGATTAAAATGTTTCAAACATGTCAAATGCTTAGTATTGCATCTAGTTTCATAATATGCAATTTCCATCCATGTTTAAAATGTTTAAAATGTTGTTTGGTTAAATTTGCTCCTATGACATGTTAAAATGCTTTAATTCATAATTAAATAACCGTAGCTCCAAATCTAATAAACTTTATATGTAAATGGGGTAGAATTTTGCCTAGTTTAACATGGTGGCCTTATTTTGCATGCTTAACAACTCTAAAATTATGTTTAGGGCAGAACAGTACCAAACCTAATATATGCATATGAGGAGTTTCCGGAATTGTTGTTCGTTGTTTCCGGCCTCATTTAAACTTGACTAGATAGGTAGTTTTCATTTGCTTCACCCTCTTGCCATGCTAAAAACATTTAATCTTGATGGGTACATAAATGAGAGAGAACTAAATAATTGATGTGGTGTTCCGTCAATATGTAACCCGTTGCATATTGAGCTCCACTTAACTTGTAGTGTTGTTTGTGCACTTTGCCATGCCATGTATATTTAAACCGGACATGCATCCTACTTGGTTGTGCATCATGCCATGATTATGTGATGGTTGTTTACTATGTTGTTTGCTTCTTTCTGGTGTTGCTTCTTCGGGTTGGTTCCGATAACGTCGCGTTTGTGAGGATCCGTTCGACTACGTTCGTTTGTCTTCTTCATGGACTCGTTCTTCTTCCTTGCGGGATTTCAGGCAAGATGATCATACCCTCGAAATCACTTCTATCTTTGCTTGCTAGTTGCTCGCTCTTTTGCTATGCTTATGTTGCGATACCTACCACTTGCTTATCATGCCTCCCATATTGTTGAACCAAGCCTCTAACCCACCTTGTCCTAGCAAACCGTTGTTTGGCTATGTTACCGCTTTGCTCAGCCCCTCTTATAGCGTTGTTAATTACAGGTGAAGATTGAAGTTTGTTCCTTGTTGGAACATGGAGATGTTGTTCCTTGTTGGAACATGTTCACTTGTTGGGATATCACAATATCTCTTATTTAATTAATGCATCTATATACTTGGTAAAGGGTGGAAGGCTCGGCCTTATGCCTGATGTTTTGTTCCACTCTTGCTGCCCTAGTTTTCGTCATATCGGTGTTATGTTCCCGGATTTTGCGTTCCTTACGCGGTTGGGTTATAATGGGAACCCCTTGACAAATCGCCTTGAATAAAACTCTTTCAGCAATGCCCAACCTTGGTTTTACCATTTGCCACCTAGCCTCTTTTTCCCTTGGGTTCCCCGGACTCAAGGGTCATCTTTATTTAAACCCCCCTGGGTCAGTGCTCCTCTGAGTGTTGGTCCAAACTAGAGCCCTGTGCAGCGCCCCCTCGGGGAAACTCAAGGTTTGGTTTTAGTTGTACGGATTGCTCATTTGAGTGTGCCCTGAGAACGAGATATGTGCAGCTCCTATCGGGATTTGTCGGCATATTCGGGCGGTGTTGCTGGATTTGTTTTAACTTGTCGAAGTTGTCTTATAGTACTGGGATACCGAGTCTGATCGGAATGTCTCGGGAGAAGGTATATCCTTCGTTGACCGTGAGAGCTTGTCATGGGCTAAGTTGGGACTCCCCTGCAGGGATTGAACTTTTGAAAGTCGTGCCCACGGTTATGGGCAGATGGGAATTTGTTAACGTCCGGTTGTAGAAAACCTGAAGTTGACCTTAATTAAAATACATCAACCACGTGTGTAACCGTGATGGTCTCTTCCCGGCGGAGTCCGGGAAGTGAACACGGTGTTGGAGTTATGCTTGACGTAGGTTGTTCTAGGATCACTTCTTGATCATAGTTGTTCGACCGTGCTTTGCCTTCTCTTCTCGCTCTCATTTGCGTATGTTAGCCACCATATATGCTAGTCGCTTGCTGCAGCTCCACCTCATACCTTTACCTTACCCATAAGCTTAAATAGTCTCGATCGTGAGGGTGTGAGATTGCTGAGCCCCTGTGACTCACAGATACTTCCAAAACCAGTTTGCAGGTGCCGATGTTACCGAGCAGGTGATGCAACCAAGCTCAGGAGGAGCTCGATGAAGATCTCGTCCTGTGTGTTGTTTCTTTCTTGTTGATCAGCAGTGGAGCCCAGTTGGGGTCGATCGGGGATCTGTGTAGCTTTTGGGGTAGTCTTCTTTTATTTTGGTTCCATAGTCGGACCTTGATTGTATCTGATTGATGTAATGCTTTATTCATGTATTGTGTGAAGTGGCGATTGTAAGCCAACTATGTATCTCTTTCCCTTATGTATTACATGGGTTGTGTGAAGATTACCTCACTTGCGACATTGCTTTCAATGCGGTTATGTCTCTAAGTCGTGCTTCGACACGTGGGAGATATAGCTGCATCGAGGGCGTTACAAGTTGGTAATCAGAGCCTTCCCCGACCTTAGGAGCCCCCACTGCTTGATCGAATTAGCGGACGAGTTGAGTCTAGAAAAATATTTTGAGTATTTTAGGAATTATATATCGGAGAGTTTAGGAATTCTTTTTACTCCCCAGTCCCTTCATCGCTCTGGTAAGGCATCCTGACGTAGAGTTTGGACTCTTCTCTTCTCAAATTTCACTAAAAAAAATTAGGATCACGCGGGTATTTTGGAATCGTTTCGATGGTTTTGTGACGAGAACATTGTTCTTGGGCCTCCTGTCATTTAGGGGTTGTGGCAGTGTCCTGGGGAGTTGAGCTCCGAGGTGTTGTCGTCACAATTTTATCGTGGCAGTTCTGAAATACCTGAGTTTAGTTCGCCAACATCGAAAATCTCTTTCATGCAGTTGTTGGTGAGATAACCTCGACGCCACCCAGTACTGGGGCGGGAGTTAGTATTGCCATAACTTGTATAACAGATGCTTTTCGAAGGTTGAGGTAGATGATTTCCGAAGGTTTCTTGGTTATGTGTTGAAGGATGGATACAGCTGGATGTAGGAATTGTTAGTTTTGGCTGAGATATTATGCTTCCCCTGTATCCCAACACCTGATTGCATAACCGGAAAGTTTCGGGAGTTTATAAGTGGGAATTCAAGTAGCTCTTAGGATATCTTTCCGACAGATGTATGATATGAAATTAGGGTTCGACGTCTAGTGGTCCGCCTATTCACGGTTGGTTCTACAGTGGTCTCGTTGTGTCTTAAAGAGTCCTTGGCTATGCCGACTTGGGGACGCTTCGTATGTCATGTGCACTGCCTTGTACATGATGGTGTTGTACGATCGAGCCCGTGTAGGCCCCACCGCGAAAACTTCGGACGAAATCTCTATCATATGTTTGTTCCGGCTTATTCTGCAAGCCAATCCTTTGTTTTTGTTTGGAGTTGTGGTATTCGAGTTGCTTCAATGTCAAGTTTTGATTCCATACCTTTCCTAAACGGTGTTCTCATACTTCGATGTGAATACCAATCCTTCTTGATCATCGAGATTGTGCTGTCAATCCTTTTCAACCGGCGTGTTTCTCTTCAAGTGGATCCAATCACTTCAACATTCGCAAAATCAATTCTAAGTTTCTCAACGGTGTTCGTTGCATCCATTCCAAATTGTCTTTGTTTTTCCCACCCTCCCTCCCTTTGTTTTTCTTCAAGGACTCACATTTCTTAATCAAGTATCCTTTTATTAATGGGAAATCTCTCCATTCTTTTCCGTCAATGTTCTTATCATGGTGATTCTCAGGAAGATACTAACGGAGCCTCAAGTTATCATTATTCGTTCTTTTTCTTCTCCGGTGGATTCAATTCAAGCTTTTGGTGTTGATCATATCCTTTCCTCATTTCAGAAGTTTCATCATACCGGTGCTCATCATATTCATTCATTTCTTGCTATTCAATTATTCTGGAGTGCTGAAGATATCTCGGAAGCCTCGTCTTTTCCTTCAAGATCCGTTCAAACCTATTTCGAGGTTGTTATCTCATTCTAGCCATTTAATTCAACTGGTGCATTCTCTCTTTTAAATCACTCTACGGAGTTTCTTTTGAGTGGGCCCTAACCCACAGGTCATTTTCCAGGATCTTACCTGACTCTTCTAATTTTACCGGAGTTATTCTCAAATCTTTTCGAAGTTTGACGTAAGAACGATTTGTCATCAGTCAAATGTTTTTCTCCAAGATCTTTAATTTTTTTCATCGTTGGTTCAACCTTTCTATTTATCATTTCGGAGTATCTCAACAATTCACGGTGGTGTTTCTCGTCGTAATTCTCAGATTATGAAGACAGAAGAAGAATCTTGCTCCATTCTCTTCAAGATTCGTGATTCTAGCTTGTTGCCATCCTCTCATAATTATTTTCGATTGTGGGAATTCTTTTCACATATCTGGAGCAATTCAAGAGTCTCCTCAGTTTGTTATCCGGAGTTCATCAATTCAGGGTTATTCATTCTCAGTTTTCAGCTCTCGTTCTCCAAATCTTACCGATGCATCGTTCAAACATTCTCTTATCAGCTCGTGATCTTTTCGTTCTCATGTATCTAGATTGTCTCAAGTATCTTCGTTCATTTCACAATTCTTACCGGTGATTCATCCCTTTACTTCATTTGGTGTTCAATTCTTACGGTGGTTCCTTCACGATTTCTCTTCCTTGTTTATCATATCAATTCATTCGTTGTTTCAATCCTACCGGTGGTTCGTTGAAGACCTTATCAAGTTATCGATATCCCTCTTAATCCTTTTTCAACGAGAATAAGTAGTATGCAAAATCCGTTGCTTGTCATCAATTTAATTGGTGAAGGATACGTATAATGAAATTCTTATTCTTGTTTCATCCAAGTGATCAATTCCTTCCTTCGGAGTTTGTTCATGACAAATAAATTCTTGATTTCTTTTGTTCATCTTTTCTTTTCCGGAGTTCCAAGCTCTCGCAATTATATCACCATGGAGATCCATCTAAACCATTACAAGGTTTCACCTTGTGTTTTCAACTTCTCTTTCTTTTCATTATCCTTTTATTACTGGAGTTTCTTCATGTAGGCTCTACATGTTGGTTCATCAAGGATTTAATTCCTTCTCGAAGTGTTCATTGAGATTCTTTTCAAAGGAGCTCAAGCTTTCTTCATCTTGCAATCCGGAGTGCAATTTCTTTCTTCCATATCATTGGAGGTGGTATTATGTCATTCTTGATAATTTGACTTCATGTTTCATGATTCACAGGTTGTTAAGAATGGGGTATTTTAAATCCATCAATCTCGTCATTTGAGTTATCTTGGGTAATATTTTCACCTAAAGCCTTCCCTAATGATTGTTGCTATTATGGTGCTTATAAATGACTCAAGTTCTTTTATCCGCCCGGTGAAATAAGTTCTCGTCTCCTTGTTGATATCAATCCAATCTATCGTTCCCGTCAGTGGCAGAATTTCAACTCAGTTTTGAGAGGTTTTCCATAAGCCCACTACAACCTTACTCTTTTCGTTGTTGGGTTTTCCAACAACTCGTTCGACCCTTCTACTAAAGATGCCTTTCAAGCTCTTTTGTGGCAGAAGTCGGCATTTTATTCTCCATCCTTTTATTTCAATTATTTATCGTCTATTCTTTTGTTCCGGAGGCATGGTGATGTTGCTCTCTTCAATCCATCATCTTGTTTGTCAAGATCATGTTCTTTTCATGCCTATCTTGTTTTAACTGGAGTGGTTTCAATATATATCTTCCCTTCAACCTCAAGGTTTTTCGCAATGTTCTTTGTCTCTCTTTTCTAACGGAGTGTTTTCGACTTTGTTCACCTTCGTTCTATTCTTTTCTCGAATTTGTCCAACCTTTTCAAGGTTCTTTGGTTTCACTCATTGGTCAAAGAAGCAACTTAGTTTTACCCCTTCTCTTTCTCTTCTGTTTTCCCTTCGGTGCCATTCTAGATCTCGGGACGAGATCCTCTCGTAGTGGTGGAGTGTTGTAATGCCCCGAGACCGTTGCGTCAGGTGTCTTTCAGTTATTCGTTGTTGTTGCCATGTCATTCGCTTGCGTATTGCATCTTGTCATGTCATCATGTGCATTGCATCATCATGTTTTCAAAACGTGCATCCTCCCGGCCTCTGAGTTCTCTCCGTTGTCCGTTCGGAGCCCAACCACACTTGCACGCGCCCGTGGCATGTCCGAAATAGTATTTTTTTAAGTGGCCAGAAAATGTTCTCGGAATGGGATGAGAGTTGACGTGTGGTCTTATTATAGTGTAGATATACCGCCTGCCAAGTTTCATCGCATTCGGAGTTTATTTGATGCCCCAACGGATAACTATAGCGATATTATAGTCGGTCTAACGTCGGACGTTTTCGGTCTCCGGAAACAGATGTCGGGCCCTCTCTCTCTCTCTTCTCCCCCTCGCAGTCTCGCCACAGCCCACCTAGTCCATCCTCCTTCCCCTCTTCGCTTCTGGAGTTGTCCGATGCAACCGCACGGTCCGAAACCCTCTCTGCTCAGTGCATCAAACCCCCTCGCGCGCGTCCGAAAAGCTGTCCCGGACCCGACTCGGACTGTCGCCACCGTTGTGTCCGGATCATCCCCAAACATCTACAAAACGTCTCCATTTTCTTATTTGGTCTCCCTAGCCTATTTTTCCCGACCATCCGATTAGGATCGGAGAGACGGATTAGCCCTTAACCAAAAACCCACTTACTATATATATATGGACAACCCTAAAATCTACGGACCTGTCCCATCCTCCCAGCCGCGCCGCCACTCCACCAAATCCCCATCAGGATCCATCCCTCCCCAACCATCGCTCGCCACCTACAGCCAACTAGTGCATCCCCTTCTCTCGATCCAACCACCTCGACCTTGCCGGAGCCACCGCCCGTTGCATCATGCCGGCCCCATCACCCCGCGCCCGTGTCTCTTCTCCCTTCCCTTCCCTTTCTCTCTTTCTCCCTCTCATCTCCCTGCTTCCTCTCTCTCGCAGGGAATAGAGCCTCCATGGCGCCGCCACCTCATCCCCGTCATCCTTCATCTCGTCGCTGCCCCGTGCCATGTCGCCAGCGTCGTTGACCTGCTCTATCCAGGGACCTCCAAGCAGCACCGCCCGACGGATCTGCTCAAGCTCGCCGCCCCTGCGCTTCAAGTCCCTTCTGTCGGAGACCCAAGTACAGCGCCGCCCGGCCATGGATGCTGTCATAGAGCCTCGGCCTCCTCAAGCCCGGCGCCGTCCAAGCCCGTTTCCGGCCAGATCCGGACGCCCAGGACCTCGATGCCCCTTCGCCCCGCTCGCCGGAGCTCTGCTCCCAGCCACCGCCGCCCTGCTCGCCTCCTCTGCTTCGCCCTTGCGCGAGGAGGACGACCCAGAGCCTCGCCCCGCATCGAGCGAGCCGAGCGCAGCTCTTGGGCCTCGAGCCGCCAGCAGGCCCAGCTCCCTGGCGCGCTGCCCAACCCACCTCCGAGCCAGCCTATGGGCCCTCTGGTGAGGACGCGCGCAGCCTCCCCTGTGCACTGTTGGCCCCAGTCCAGCAAATTCGGCCCGCTTTATTTTTTTCCCTATCAGCGAATTTGTTCTTTTCCCAGGAATTTCAGATTTGCAGAAAAGTCCCTAGAGTTCATGCATTTAATAACTCATGAACCGTGCATCGGATTAAAATGTTTCAAACATGTTTAATGCTTAGAATTGCATCTAGTTTCATAATATGCAATTTTCATCCATGTTTAAAATGTTTAAAATGATGTTTGGTTAAATTTGCTCCTATGACATGTTAAAATGCTTTAATTCATAACTAAATAACCGTAGCTCCAAATCTAATAAACTTTATATGTAAATGGGGTAGAATTTTGCCTAGTTTAACATGGTGGCCTTATTTTGCATGCTTAACAACTCTAAAATTATGTTTAGGGCAGAACAGTACCAAACCTAATATATGCATATTAGGAGTTTCCGGAATTGTTGTTCGTTGTTTCCGGCCTCATTTAAAATTGACTAGATAGGTAGTTTTCATTTGCTTCACCCTCTCGCCATGCTAAAAACATTTAATCTTGATGGGTACATAAACGAGAGAGAACTAAATAATTGATGTGGTGTTCCGTCAATATGCAACCCGTTGCATATTGATCTCCACTTAACTTGTAGTGTTGTTTGTGCACTTTGCCATGTCATGCATATTTAAACCGGACATGCATCATACTTGGTTGTGCATCATGCCATGATTATGTGATGGTTGTTTACTATGTTGTTTGCTTCTTTCCGGTGTTGCTTCTTCGGGTTGGTTCCGATAACGTCGCGTTTGTGAGGATTCGTTTGACTATGTTCATTTGTCTTCTTCATGGACTCGTTCTTCTTCCTTGCGGGATTTCAGGCAAGATGATCATACCCTCGGAATCACTTCTATCTTTGTTTGCTAGTTGCTCGCTCTTTTGCTATGCTTATGCTGCATACCTATCACTTGCTTATCATGCCTCCCATATTGTTGAACCAAGCCTATAACCCACCTTGTCCTAGCAAACCGTTGTTTGGCTATGTTACCGCTTTGCTCAGCCCCTCTTATAGAGTTGTTAGTTATAGGTGAAGATTGAAGTTTGTTCCTTGTTGGAACATGGAGATGTTGTTCCTTGTTGGAACATGTTTACTTGTTGGGTTATCACAATATCTCTTATTTAATTAATGAAATATGTATTTGGCAACCCTGTGCCCGATTGCAAAACTGTCAACCCATCCAGCGTCGTCAGATCCAATTGGCGTGGATTTGTCCCACAAGGCATGCCGGCCCAAAGAGATGCGCTCAGACGTGCTGCCACCATGGTGACCTTCGCCGGATCACGGTGGGACGATGGGGGACTCATGCACCGCGGTCCCGCGCTTCGCTGACATGCCTGTGCGCCTGCTCGCCAGGCGCCGTGACCTCGACGGGATGGGGCTCGACGCCGACACGCTCTGCCTCCCGTCGCACCTCTTCGCCCTCTTTGATGGCCACGACGACGCTGAGGTTTGCCTAGCTAGGACTAGAAACCCCCTCCCACCCCCTTGGATTCGTCACCAATGACAGCCTAGCTGAGCGACCCTGCGATCTGATGATTTGTGTTCATTCGGGTTGTCGCGTAGGTGTCTGACTACTGCCGAGAGATGCCACAAGTTCAGCAAGTCCATCTTGACCCCATTTCCTGTTGGCTGAGACCCTCACAATCTCTCTCGCTCTCCAATTTCAGTGGACGCACATGCAGTGTTTCAAACGGAGACCAGCTTCAGAGTTTCAGAGAAAGACCAGAGCAATTGAAAACAGAGGAGACAGTTGTATTTTGATTCTGGGCAACACATGCCCTTTCTTTTTTCAGTATAACGAATGCCTGAATTATGTTTCCAACGAATGCTAGTATTTTGGCTAGCTAGCTGCTATCTACATGTTGCGTGCTTGCTAGTTAGCAAATTCCACCTGTGCTCCTTCATGCTACTACTATCTGCTGCTATAATTTTCATGGAATTTGCTCCCAATCTTTCTTTTTTGGTAAGAAAAAAGTAAAAGTAGTTTCGAAAAGAATGATATTTTGTCGGGTAGGTATCTCTCTCACTTGCAGTAAACTGCCCCTTGAAAATATTCCCAATATTGATTCTGATAACTTAGGCACCATCACCGCGGTAAATTTGACCCCAAAATTTTTTATTGAAAAATATAACGCCGGTAATTTTCTCTGTAAATAGTCGATAATATACGCACGACAGACTAGATAACTTACACACAAACACCGCTGTAATTTTGAGTCGCGACTAAAAAATGTTGAAAACATACCTTCGATAAATTTCGTGTAAATAGCACGATAATATATGCACCATTGATTTGATAACTTACGTCTAAAATACCGTAATATTTTTTTCTTCGGTAGAAAATAAGTTGTTGTAAACATACAATGGCAAATTTTGTGTACATAGCATGGTATTTTAAGCACCGCGGACTTGTTAGACTGCCTATAAAGACCATGATTAATTTTCGACCCTAGAAAAGAAATTGTTCAAACACACCCCCGCTATTTTTAAAAAAAATATGGTAGTATAAGCAGCTCATAACCGATAACTTACATACAAACACCATGATAACTTTTGCCCTAGGAAAAAGTTGTTGGAAAATATACCCTTGCTAACTTATTTATACATAATATGGTAATATACGGCTCACAGACCTGATAACTTACCTCCAAACACCTCGGTAACTTTAACTAGGAGAATAATCATACCGGCAGCTCCCGTGCAAATAACACGGTAATGTACGTCCAAACACCATGGTAATTCCTTGGATAGGGAAAGTTTTAGAGAATACTCGTTGTAATTCTATGTAAATAGCATGGTAATTCACGCACCATGGACATGATAACTTACGTAAAAACACCGTGTTAACTTTTGACTCGGAGAAAAAGATGTTGAAACATACCCCGATAAATTGTGTGTATAACTTGTGTATGAACATCAACTTTTCTGATTTGGGGGTGTAAAAATTGTTGAAAACATGCACGCAGTACCTTCTATATACCTAGCATGATGATTTACACACCGCAAACATGATACAAAACACCATAGTAAATTTGCCCAAGTGAATGTTTTTTATGAACACGCGATAATTTCTGTCTACATAACGTGATAATTTACTCATCGCATATCTGATTATTTACGTACAAACACCATGATAACATTGACAGGGGGGAGGGGTTGTTGAAAAATACACCCCTCATAACTTATCTGCAAATATCATGGTAATATACGAAGCCCATACCTGATAATTTAAGTACAAACAAGGAAAAAGCTATTGAGAAACATACCCAAAAAACTTGAGTAAGAAAAGCATGGCAACATTACAACTTCGTACCTGATAACTTACCTGCAAACATCATGATTTTTGCATCTAAAAAGGAGTGAAGAGGACGCCCGGGGTTTGTGAACCGTGTGAAACGTGCAGAAAAATGATAGAACTAGGGTGCATTGTTCTAAAACTCGTACAAGTGAGGCCGTTGGTCCGGATTTTCAGTTACTGATCACTGCCTCTTTTGCTAATTGTCATCTCAAGAAGATACAACTAGTATGTAAGTTGTATGTAACTAGTTAAGTGGGCTAGCCCAGCTGGATGTTGTAGCTCAATTATATATGAGAGGGTCTGGGTTTGATTCCCCTTCCACGCCATTTTTTTTGCCTATTTTAAACTACAAGCACGAGAAAAACTGAAGAAGATGGGATCGAAGGAGGGTGGTCACTCGGGAGGAGGTGGGATCTAAGGGAGAAGAGTCGTGTGGTACTTTTAGCAATGTGGCACACATGTGCCACATATCACAGTCCTTTAATTAATGCATCTATATACTTGGTAAAGGGTGGAAGGCTCGGCCTTATGCCTGGTGTTTTGTTCCACTCTTGTCGCCCTAGTTTCCGTCATATCGGTGTTATGTTCCCAGATTTTGCGTTCCTTACGCGGTTGGGTTATAATGGGAACCCCTTGACAAATCGCCTTGAATAAAACTCTTCCAGCAATGCCCAACCTTGGTTTTACCATTCGCCACCTAGCCTCTTTTCCCTTGGATTCCGCGGACTCAAGGGTCATCTTTATTTAAACCCACCTGGGCAAGTGCTCCTCTGAGTGTTGGTCCAAACTAGAGCCCTGTGCAGCGCCCCCTCGGGGAAACTCAAAGTTTGGTTTTAGTTGTATGGATTGCTCATCTGAGTGTGCCCTAAGAACGAGATATGTGCAGCTCCTATCGGGATTTATCGGCACATTCGGGCGGTGTTGCTGGATTTGTTTTAACTTGTCGAAGTTGTCTTGTAGTACCGGGATACCGAGTCTGATCGAAATGTCTCGGGAGAAGGTATATCCTTCGTTGACCGTGAGAGCTTGTCATGGGCTAAGTTGGGACTCCCCTGCAGGGATTGAACTTTCGAAAGCCGTGCCCGCGGTTATGGGCAGATGGAAATTTGTTAATGTCCGGTTGTAGAAAAATCTGAAGTTGACCTTACTTAAAATACATCAACCGCGTGTGTAACCATGATGGTCTTTTTCCGGCGGAGTCCGGAAAGTGAACACGGTGTTGGAGTTATGCTTGACGTAGGTTGTTCTAGGGTCACTTCTTGATCATAGTTGTTCGACCGTGCTTTGCCTTCTCTTCTCGCTCTCATTTGCGTATGTTAGCCACCATATATGCTAGTCGCTTGCTGCAGCTCCACCTCATACCTTTACCTTACCCATAAGCTTAAATAGTCTCGATCGCGAGGGTGTGAGATTGCTGAGTCCCCGTGACTCACAGATACTTCCAAAACCAGTTTGCAGGTGTCGATGTTACCGAGCAGGTGACGCAACCAAGCTCAGGAGGAGCTCGATGAAGATCTCGTCCTGTGTGTTGTTTCTTTCTAGTTGATCAGCAGTGGAGCCCGGTTGGGGTCGATCGGGGATCTGTGTAGCTTTTGGGGTAGTCTTCTTTTATTTTGGTTCCGTAGTCGGACCTTGATTGCATCTGATTGATGTAATGCTTTATTTAGGTATTGTGTGAAGTGGCGATTGTAAGCCAACTATGTATCTCTTTCCCTTATGTATTACATGGGTTGTGTGAAGATTACCTCACTTGCGACATTGCTTTTAATACGGTTATGTCTTTAAGTCGTGCTTCGACACGTGGGAGATATAGCCGCATCCAGGGCGTTACATTTCACTTGTTTAATCTGCCATGGTGAAGAGCGCATAGGTGGCTGCTATTTATAAGTCTAGACGAAAGACTGAATATCTAGTGCCAAGTCTGTTTGCCTCCTGTGGACTGTGGTGTGGAATGGAATAAATACATGGTCTTGTGCTGAATACATGAACCTGGCTATGAACCTAGTCGTGATGCAGCCTAGGTTAGAACGAACTAGCTACCTATAGCCATGGGAATCTTGTGACATGTGGCCTTTTTGGGCGGCACAACTCAACAGCTAGATTTGCAGCTTCAAATGGTGCAAAAGCTCATGGAGTAAAGGTGCTTGCCGAGCCTTCAAATTCCTTATCCCCTCGAGCAGCTAGCTAGTTAGAGGTATCTGTCGTCGTCGTCGCTCGGTTTCTGCCCACGCACATTTCTTTCAGTGAAACGAGATGCAAAGATCACATTATTATTATTACTATTATCCCAACTGGCTCAAAGCTTGTGCCAGTTGCAGGACGGGGGATAGACATACGGGCTGGGATTCCGCGTAAACTTTGCCTAATTTGCTGCAGAAAATGCTCATGGATGGATGCGGTCGTTGCAGTAGTGCTCTCGAGCAGTATCTATCTTGATAAAGTGATCGACCAGGGTGCTTTAGAGGCAGAAGAAGAGAAAATGTTTTGGGCATCTGTGGCCTTGAACATTTCAGTGTTTATGTACTGTACATGCACACGTACCTAGTCTGCCTTTTCCCATTAGAAAATATGTCTAATCCAATGGGCTCGTTGCCTGTCTCTGGGTCACATTATGCGTGGCTGTATGAGCAGGCTGCATAAAGAGAGAAAAGCAAAAGACACTTATGGCAACACACTATAGGATCGATGACTAATATTCCTGAATTCCAAGGCCAGACAGCAGTTTGAAAAGCTACAAGGTGTCCAGATTCAATGCACCCGCCGAACGACATCGTTCGAACTTCAAAGTTCAGAAACCCATAGGTAGACCGGCCCATAGGTAGCTTTCCTCGCAGACCCCGCACGACGCCACGGCGATTCCGTGGGTGGTGACCACCTAAGTACTATGTACGCTAAGAGCATGGTTAATAGTATAGCCAACTACTGGCTATAAGCCATTGCCATGTCATATATAGCCCATCTTATAGCCAATATGTACAATAGTTGATTAGAAGAGTGTATTACTTTTTTATTATATGGCCCACCTTTCACTCTCACAAAGTGTATAGGAGCACGTGCTAGAGCTGGCTCTTCACCAAGAGCCCGCTTATCTTCTCTCTCCTCTTCTCTTTCCTCCAACTAAGCAAGAATATAATAGTTTATTTCTTATAGCCCGCTGACTCAGCTCTATTGTACTTGCTCTAAATTACATACGACTGCATCAGCTGTTCAGCCTCCAGTCAAAATTTGGCTCACGGATGACCAATGTAGGAACGGGTGGTTTGTGCACCGACCGGCGTCATGTAAGGCAGGCAGGCAGGCCGGCCGGCATTGCATCCGCAAGCTAATGTGGCGCACACGAGGACGAGGGCCATGGCCGCCGCTCACGCGCACAGCGGAGGTTTGTTGCACGAACGGCTCACAGCGCGGCCTGAGCCGGCCGGCCGCACTCGCCAGCGGGACAGTCTGACGTCGCAACCAGCACTGCTTGGATTGTGAGCTAGCGTTGCGTTAAATTCCCATCAAGTTGGAACTAGGCGGAACCGCGGAAGTTGCAGACAGCATAGAGATCGAAGTTCTCTTTGGCCACTCGTGCCATGTCGACAGAGATAGGGCACGCATAAGCTATCATGAATCTTGCCATGCCGGTTGCTCAAGAGAATGTAAGAACTACGATGTGCGCTCTGCAGCACAGAGGCAGTGTGCATGTACTAATTAACTCCGTATTTGACGTTTGCTAGTACATACTATAATATGTTTTGGGGTGCATGGAATAATACATAAACAAAACAAGATGAAGCGAGAAATTCCACCCACATTTATTCCTGATTGGTACAAACTAAAAAGACTCAACTGACGCTCTCATACGTAGAAAAACATAACACACTCACATGACACACACAAGCAAAAAAGAAAAAGCAAGCAAGGAGCAGGTGGATATCGACCGCTTAAAACCAACATGCAAGAAACACACATATCCAACGAACTAAATGTCTTGCATGCCCGACGAGACCTCCCGCGCGGCGCTCACTTGCAGTCCTTCTTTTCCCTGACGCAATCCACATTATCCTGGGCAGTTTTGCCCTGAGCCTTCAACGCCTTCTTCATCTCACAGAGGCACGAGTGGTCTTTAAAGGCTACGCAGCAGTCCACTGACTCCCTCCCCGGCGCAGTCCCAGCGGCAGTTTTCTTACCTTTTCCGAAGCTCTGGAAGCACGCATTCACGACGTTCTGATCGGCAACGCCGGCGCACCGCCGACGGCAGGTACCTTCTGGGCGGCAGCGACGGCGCACATCAGCGCGACGAGCGCCGCCACGACAACGAGCCTCGGGAGCATTGCTGCTGCCATGACCAGATCGATGCAGGATATAGCTGATGGAAGGTCGATGCACTCACTCACTGCTTATGCCTGGTGTGGGTTGTTTTGGTGTGGAGGTCTGCCGGAGCTTTTATAGAGCTAGCTAGATAGGCGTGGGCATTTGGAGTCCTGGCTGGACTCGATTAGACAGCATGTGGCTACCATGCTTGATCACGTGAGCTTGGACTAGCAATCGCCACCTAACCTGACATATTATTCCTCGTGTCCGGTGTCCCGCTCCTTTCATTCTAGCAGTGGCCATCTATCCTGAAATAAATAGTAGTACTGCAGAATGGCGTGATCAAGGATGAACGCAACGGCATGACCAACCTAGCAAAGCTTTAATCTGGATGTACAGCATATTCTTGGACTTCGTGATAATCTATATATGTGCATGATGACAAAATCTCTGCACATTGCTTTGACTCGTCTCATTTATTTATTTTACCCCGTCAGAGAATAACTGTACGACCCACGCTCTCGTGTGCACCGTGGTCGGGGATGCGCTGCGTCGACTCGCGTCTGTGTGCTGGAGCCGAGGCTGTCATACCGCTAGGAGCGCGCTTGGCGGCCGAGCTCAAACGCGCGTGAAGAGGAGGCGGCACGCCGGACGCCGCAGCTGTCGAGGATGGCATAGTAGAAGGGCAGCGCCGGCGCGCGCGGGCAGAGGAAGACGGCCTTGTTGGTGGCACGCAGCGACCCACTCGCGGTAGACCGGCCCGCAGGTAGCATTCCGCGCAGACCCCGCACAACGCCATGGTGATCCTATGGGTGGTGTGCTCGAGGCAGTCGTTAAGCCTATTGTACAATAATGCTACACCCAAACCCTTACGAAAGCAATTACAAAATCTTTCATGTTAACCTCTATTTGGCTCACGGACGACCAACGTAGGCGTAGGTGGTTTGCGCACCGACCGGTGCAACATTGCATCCGCAAGCTAAGAGCATCTCCACTCGTTCGTCCCCCCCCCCCCCCCCCAGGCGCTGTCCCTCAAGTCAGGACAAATTCAAACTTGATCATTCCCGCTTCAAAAAACGCCACAAGTCAGGCGATCAGCGGTTCAGTTCGGCGATCAAATGAAAAGTTCGGCGTACAAAAAAAAAGACGCGTGGGCAACGCATCAAACGGCTGGGTCGGCCTCTGTAGTCAGCGTGCGCGGGCTTGGAGGCGTCGGAGTTGCTTCTGTGCTGGGCGGCGTCGGCGCGGCTTCTGTGTTGCTGGGCGTCGTGGAGGCATCGCCGCTCGGGCTTGGTGGCGTCGGCGGCGCGGGCGTGGGAGTTGGTGGCGCCGTCGACGGCAACTGGTTCAAAATGAGACCGCGCTTCGCTAGGTACCACGCTTTGAGTTGCTCGCCGTTGCTCTGGAGTATGTCCGCCCCGCCCATCAGGAAAGCCAGGTCGGCGTTCCTCTTCTTCGCGGCGACATTGGTCCGGAGTAGGTTGAGCTTGACGACGATGTTCGTCATCAACACCGACCATCGCGCCTCGGTCTTCACTTCACGAAGGGCTGCCCGGGCCTTTGCATCGGTGAGGCAATGCTCAATGGACTCTCGCACTCGCGCAGTAGCCGCGTCGGCGTGCTTCCCCTTCTTGGCCCCTTTACTGACTTCAGGGCGCCCGACGTCGACGCGTCCGACTTGTACGTCTCCTTGGCCTTGGCAAGGATGCGCCGGACATCCACGCACTTCTCGCACTTCTCGATCCGCTTGAAAACGTGGAGGTACTTGAAGTCTTGGTCGCTACTGTCCTGGCGATACATGGCGAACATCCGCAGTAGCTACGCCGAGAAACAAACAGTTGGCGGGCGCGCACGGCGAAAATAAGTGGGAGACCGCGCGTTCCATACCTGATCCTCCATGCTAGCGCCGCTCTTCGGGCGAGCCGCGATCTCCTCGACGATCCCATGCCATTTATTGCACGCCGTCTGGATGAGCCCCCAATGGTTCGCCATTGCCTTCGACCCGCGTTGCATGTGGACGCCTTTGAAGTAGGGGTCGACGAGCTTGCGCTCGTCGAACTCGGCATCGATGCGTTCCCAATACGTCTCGATGCTCTGGTTCGTCCCGGTGATCGGGTCGAGGCAGACGACTTTCCAGGCTTCGGCGAGACACTCCTACTCCTTGGACGCCCACTTGATGCGCGGCTCGCCGATCCTGGCCGCCCCCTTCTGCTTCCGTCTTCTCGCCGGTGCAGGCGCCACTCCTCCTCCTCCTCCTCTGGCTCCTCCTCGCCGTAGTCCCCATCGCCGGCCATGTCGTTGTTGAGGTCCATTGTGTCGTCCTGGGCAGTGAACCCGGGGGACGCAGCGGCGGCTGCCAAGCTGACCGTGATGATGTGGTCCATGTCGGCCTCGGTCGCGTCGGTGTTGCCGAGATGCGAAATGGAGTCTTGTGAGAAGGGCAGCGCGCCACGACAGAGAGGAGGCGTCGGGGAGGACGCGTAGACCGGCGGTGAGTAGGTATACGGAGGGTACTGCACACCGGTGAAAGCGGACGAGGGCGTGCACTGAGCCGGATGATGTTCGGGTTGAAGCCGCTGTGCACGTCACCGTCGGCGTAGCCCGGCGATGACGTGCAGCCCCAAGATTGCGGTGACGACAAGAAGCCGACCGGAGAACCAAGGTTACGGTGACGACGAGAAGCCATGCCCGCTGCCCACGCGCGCAACGGTGGTTTGCTGCACGAACGGCTCGCAACGCAGCCTGAGCCGGCCGGCCGCACTCGCCAGCGGGCCAGTCTGACGTCGCGCCTGGCACTGCTTGGGTTGGGAGCTAGCGCTGCGTTTAATTCCCGTCAAGTTGAAACTGAGAGGAAGGTGCAGACAGCATGGAAATCGAAGTTCTCTTTGGCCACTCGATCCATGTCGACATAGACAGGGCACATATAATCTATCCTGAATCTTGCGATGCCGATTGCTCAAGAGAATGTAAGAACTACGATGTGCGGTCTGGAACCGGATCCTCTAACATCGAGAAGAAATGTCACCATGCTACAGTGTTAGGCTAGTGTAAAATGAAGAAGAAAAGTTAAGGACTGTTAGTAGATAATTAATAAATTGTTTAGTGTTGGTATTTACTGTAGATATAAATAATTTAAATTTAATTTTATTTCACCATCAATTTGTTTGCATATAATTACTATAAATGTATACGGTAGATCATCAAATTGTAAATTAATTTAAATTATTTTAGACATAATCATATGAATAGAAAAAAGGAAAGTTAGAGTACTGTAGCTTCTCTAACATTCCTTTTTAATGTTAGAGGATCCTGTTCCGTGCGGTCTGCAGCACAGAGGCAGTGTGCATGTACTAATTAACTCCGTATTTGACGTTTGATGGTACGTACTATAATACTAAGAAGACTAGGCCCGTAAGGTTCGATTTTTCTGGGGTTTTCGGATATTTTTTTTACCACCCTTGTTAGCACGACGCGTGTGCTGAAGAGTCCCTGGGCGTAGCCTCTTTTTTTTTACTGGCAAAGTGTTTTACACGTTTGGATTTTTAGAGAGGTCGACCGCCGCTTTGACTGTCTAATCTGTCCCTTTAGCATGTCTGGTCTTCCTCCAATCAGGAGTCTCCCATCGCCCAACAGAAGACGAGCTCTGGTCCATGGCAAGGAGGCGAGAAAGATGCAGGAAGAGGGGTGTGCGTGCAGAGCACGGGACGGTCGCAGCCCGCGCTATGCTACACATAAGGAGGATTGGAGGAACACCCAATCAATCGGAGGGCGGGTGGGCTGAGCAGCCGGACGGCGCTGCCACGGGGGCAAGCGGTGATCACGTGAGATGCATCTGCCACTGCTGGCGAACGCTCCGGGCGCTGGAGACGGCCGTTCTTTTCCGCAGGTACGTGAAACCCAGTTGCATACACAACCTATCCCTCCAACCTCGCCGCCCCATCTCTGCTGTGCTTTCTCGGTGGAACTCAGACCGTGGCGCTCCATTCCTATCACCGTCGTCACACCGATGGCCAGAGCGGGATCCGCCACTCCCACGGCCGGGCCCCTCCTCGGCGGGCGCCCCTCCCTTATCGCCGCCAACAACAGCGGAAGGTGTCGTGTCGTTTCCGACGTGGCGGAGCACAGCCACACGGCCGGGGCGCTCGGACACCTCCCGCTCTTCGGCGCACCCGCCGGCTCAACCTGCACGGTAGGCGGCTCCGGCACAACGGCCCCCCGCGGAGTCGTCGTCGGTGCGCTTGACCACGGCAAGGAGGGCGTCGCCCCCCGCGGAGTCCTCGCCGGGCGCCCGTCCGTGCCACACGCCGACGTCGCGGCCAGCCACAGCGGACGCCCTCGTCTCTCCAAGGAGTGCCACAACGTCGCCGACGCCGCAGGGCACGGCCTGGACGCTCGGGCTTGGGCTACCCCCGCTCCTCGGCGGCTCCACCTCTGTCGCGACGGGCAACTATGTTTTGTCTCTAATGCATGTTTCGCTAAAACCCTTCTATTTTTTGCAGAGCTCTCACAAATCAGTCAACCTACGAAGTGGCCAGATGGAAGGGGCTATTTCTACTTAAGGTATGTGATATCAACAACAACGCAGGCTCCAGTTTGCTCTGATTTTATGATTCATCACTGCTATATTGTTAGACTTGGTACTGAAATAATGGAGCTGTACCACTTGCAGGGCAATTCTGGACAGAGCTCATCCATTCAGTAAATGCATATATAGGAACATCTGTGACTTCTGCCTCACTAGGGAATGAATTTGCTCCGGAAGCCGTGTGAGGCTAGAGATATTGTTTACTGTCCTATGATTTCAGCAATATACGACTGGAAGTAGGTTCCAGTGATTGAAACTGTACAGGGTGATTTCTCACGCTTCTGTATGAATGTGAATTCGAGCTGTGATTGTTTGTCGCAGTCTACAGTTTTGCTCCTCTCTTTTAATAGCCAAGCACAATTTGCTCTTTTAAGCCATTTGTGTTTGCATCACCATTCAGATTTTCTGTGAACTCAATACCCTCCAATTTCTCATTCTTCCACTGTTCCATTGTGCAATAACCTTTCAATCTATGTATTGCTTTATGAATTAGCAAAAGAAAAACTCTGGCTAGAGAAAGCTGCATATATAATGATGCATATAGTTAGCCATGGCAAAAATATATATTTTTAGTTGCCACTGTATTGTTACATGTGAACCACAACAAAACAGATACTGCAAAGAAGAACAAATTCACACCTCTTCTGCTGGTGTTCTATCACATATCAACGGTGAACACTAGGATCGATTGCGTTTGTTATATATATGTAATGTAATGTAAGCAGGCTTATACAATTTGTGTGTTTCTGTTGATGTAGCTTACCTTGGAGTAAATGGCACCGGCGGTCCCAGAACTTGCGCTGCGGGTGCACTTAAGTCACGCTAATTGCAAACCGGAAAAACCCGTCATCGAACTTGCTTTATGGGTGCACTTAAGTCACGCTGCCCGGTTTTCTTCCTCTAACGATCAAGTGCGAATTTTGTTCACTACTTTAAACATATATGTGATTAAAAAAAATGTTCGTGAACGATAAATTTGACAACTATTTGTTCGCGACTTTAAAAAAATGTTAGCGAAAGTTTTTAAAAAAAATTGTGATCTGCGACTTTAAAAAAATGTTCGCGAACGATAAATTAAAAATATTTATTAAAAATATTTGTGATTCGTGACTTTAAAAAAATGTCCAGGAATGAAAATTTTGAAAATATTTTTTAATGTTAAATTTAAAAATGTTCGTGAATGATTAATTTGAAATTTCATTGTTCACGACTTTAAAAAAATGGTCAAGAACGATAAATTTGAAAAAAAATTGATTCGCGAACATTTATTTAGAGTTGTTAACATTAATTTTTTTTTTTGATTCATGACTTTAAAAAAAGTTCGCGAACGGTAAATTAAAAAATATTTGTGATTCGTGACTTTAAGAAAATGTCCACGAAGAAAAATTTGAAAATGCTTGCGAATGATAAATTTGAAAATCTTCGTGAATGATTAATTTGAAAACTATTTGTACACGACTTCAAAAAAATCAAGAACGGTAAATTTGAAAAATATTTGTGATTCGCGAACATTTTTTAAAGTTGTTATCATTTAAAAAAATATTTCTGATTCACGACTTTAAAAAAACTTTGTGAAAGATAAATTAAAAAAATATTTATTAAAAATATTTGTGTTCGTGACTTTTAATTAATGTCCACGAAGAATTTTTTTGAAAATATTTGTGAATAATAAATTTGGAAATGTTAATGAACGATTAATTTGAAAACTATTTGTTCACGACTTTAAAAAATGTTCATGAATGATAAATTTGAAAAATATTTGTGATTCGCAAACATTGTTTTTAAGTTGTGAACATTTTAAAAAAAATTGTGATTCACAATTTTAAAAAAATGTTCTCGAACGATAAATTAGAAAATATTTATTAATTTTTTTGTGATTCGTGACTTTAAAAAAAATGTCCAGGAATGAAAAATATGAAATGTGACCTATCTGCACCTGCAACGCAAGTTCTATGACGGATTTTTCTCGAAAATAGGGCAGCTGGCCGGTTCAGATGACATATGTGATCTATCTGCACCCGCAATGCAAGTTCGATGACGGATTTTTCCGATTTGAAAATACATGACTTAAATGCACCTGCAGCGCAAGTTCTGAGACCGGCAGTGCCATTTACTCCTTACCTTGACAGGGGAGGAAAGAGCGTCAGGCTCACGGTGCAGAAGCTCTTGATGAAGCACAAAATGTCCCATGTCGAACCGCGGGCTGACATGGTGTGAGAATTGCAGTTAGCTGAAAAATGGGGATTAGACACATGGAGATGTAGCACTTGGGTGAGTAGGTACCTGCACGTGCACGGCTTGTGAATGGTCTGAAATCTGAACCGTGAACCTCTCATGTGGACTTGCCGCGCCTAGCTAGCTCTGACCGCCGGCACTCCCCAATGGTGAGCATGTCGGAGATCCCGCCACCACCACGCCCTACCCTGCCGCTTCCTCTTCTCCTCCGGCTTTGGCGGCCTCGCTTGCAGGCGAGGAGCACTCGATTGCTTCTTCTCCTCTGCCTCTCGCGGCCTCGCTTCCTCCTATTCTTCCGAGCTCATGACCCTGTCCGCCGGCTTCTCCCTCTCTAAGCCACCCTCTACCTCGAGAGAACCACGTACCTCGCCGAGGCGTGCTGTGCAGGCGAGGACCACGGCGAGGGGCGGCGTTGAGCCGGCAATGCAAGGAACAAATGAGCTACTAGGGAGAACGGGGAATGGTGGAGGTGGGGAATAGGCAGGGAGATTCGAGAAGCTACACAGTGAGAGTGGATCTCAGTCCACAGCCACACCACCGCGGTCCAGTCCAAGTGCAGCTAGCTAAGCACACCATGAGAAGATGTGCGGTCAGGACTGTGCCGCGTGCGGGAGGGTCTGACCGAACGTCAGCGCAATAGCGTCAGTTTTTTTTTGCAATATGTAGAGCATGTGGAAAAAAAGTAAGATAATCTAGAGCAGACAAGAACGAGAAAAATCGGTATGGAATAGTGATGCTTACATTTATTCTCATGTAAGTTAGCTTTGAGAAAATTTGACATATTGTAGCAGTCGAGGTTTGTGAAGTCTTAACCACTGCCCAAGATATTTGTTTTGCCATTTTGTATTCATGTTAGAAATATTTAAAATATACTACATTCTTTCGTGGCCTTTTACCATCGCATCTACATTTCAATTGACATGAACTTCTGTAATTGCATATGATTTTGTGTATATAGCGGAAAGTTTCAAAACAAAGTGCAGTTGCATATGATTTTGTGTATATCGCGTAAAAGTTTCAGAACAAAATTCATCTAACAACTGACAACTCAATCCAGCGCAAAAAAAAAAACAACTGACAACTCAAAAACTATCCCCTCGCAGAAAAAAAAACAACTCAAAAACTATCAGTGAAGCCCAGCTCAAGCATCAACATCTCTGGTCTAAGAAGAGAACAAGAGCTTCGCAATTCTGTGTCCAGACATCACGTATGCATATATCAACTAGATGTACCTTCTCCTTGCATAAACTACTTTGCTACGAATCAGGTCTTGGGACAACTTATCAAATAATACTAAAATACAAAATAGCTAATTAATCCATGTGGCGCGGCGTGGCGGCGCGCACTACCCGCTAGTATGTTTTAGGGTGCATGGAATAGTACACAAACAAAACAGGATGACACAAGAAATTCCACCCACATTTATTTCTGATTGGTACAAACTAAAAAGACTCAACTGGCCGACGTAAAAAAAGAACACACTCACACCACACACACACACACACACACACACAAGCAAATAAAAGCAAGCAAGGAGCAGGTGAACATCAACCGCTTGAAACTAACATGCAAGAAGCACACATATTAAACGAACTAGAGGTCGAGACATCCCGCGCGTGGGCTACCATGCTTGATCACGTGGACTATCAGTGGCTGATCACGTGGGCTATCAATCGCCACCTGACATATTCCTCATGCTTGGATCTGGATCTAATTACATTCCTCATGTCTAATTATATATATTCTTGGAGTTCGTGATATTCTATATCTGTGCATGATGACAAAATCTCTGCCCATTGCTTTGGATCGTCCCATTTATTTATTTTATCCCGTCAGAGGATAACTGTACGACCCACGCTCTCTTGTGCACCGTGGTCGGGGATGCGCTGCGTCGACTCGCGTCTTCCAGTGCTGGAGCCGAGGCTGTCTAGGAGCGCGCTTGGCGGCGGAGCTCAAACGGGCGTGAACAGGAGGCGGCACGCTGGACGCCGGAGCTGTCGAGGTTGGCAGTGGTGCTCGGCGTGCTGGCCGAGGCGGCAAACTCCATCAACGGAGATGAGAACACTGGTCGTCCGGTTCAAGAAGGCAGGAGAACAGAGCCGTGGCGGGGATGGTTTCGCGAATGTCGGCGGCGGGCGCCCGAGGTCAAGGACGCAGCCATGGCCCGATGGCCGACGATGGACACCGGCGGAGCGACAGCAAGGCCAGATGAGAGAAAAAAATACGCGTTCTTCTTCAGCTCGACCCATCTTGCCCTGTCCAATAAATTTTGGGTAGCTCCGCCATTTAATTGAGAGAAAATTTCTTATTTGATACTACTTTAAAATGTGATTTTCTATTTAGCTGTGGAGAAAATTGCTTCCCTTCTTGACAATCTAGTTTTAATTTCTTTCCCAATATGACACCCGAGTGCATTGTGTTCACTAACGGTGTTAAAGACAAACATGAAAAGACCTTTTTATCCCTAATGCATAAGGTGACTAAAACTCTATACATGGCAATATCTATGATTATGTTACATATTTGGTCATGTCAAATGACCAATTGAGATCTTATAATTTTGTCAACGAACTGATTTCAATCCAAAAACCTTTGATTTTAATTTAAAAAAAATGAAAATTGGGCAGAGCCGTAATTTGATCCCAGATCTCTCTCTCTCCCTCTCTCTCTCTCTCTCTCTCACACACACACACACACACAATATGCATCACAACATGAACAACTACCAGAAACATCCATGTTCACACATACATTACATTTAGGTTCACATTCATCACATAAATCAGTACTAGTTCACATGCATCGCATACTGTTTCACATATAAGGTCAAGTCCACAAGTACTCCCTCCGTTTCTTTCTGCTTTATAGAAAAATATGAACATGTACAATACTAAAACTATATAGTATGAAAATACGTTTCATGATGCATCTGATAATATTGATTTCATATTGTGAATGTTTATATTTTTAAATATAAAATTAGTCAAACTCTACAAAGCTTGACTTTGACCAAACCTTATATGCGGACTAAAAAGAAACGGAGGGAGTACATCACATTAGCAGCACAAAAAAAACTCCAAAAGTAACCATGACATTAAAAAAAACATATGTAAATCACACGCTAAGCCTTCTTTTGCTTCTTGTGCTCATTGAAGGGCTTGTAAGGTTAAATATTTTGCTTCTTGTGCACATGACCGGCCGGAGAACGGAGTACTGTGTCACGCAGCGCTATCAAGTCGACCAATCAGGTCGAATCACACGGATTGTGTGCTTCTTTAGAACGGTGTGAGCCGCTGGATTTTGTATAGATAACATATCTAGGAAAGCTGTGCGTGTGTTTAACTGAGATATTAACGCTGCTTTTGGCTGAGAGGAAGCACTTGTGGTTGCATGCGTGCATTGGTTACCAACACAGCTTAGGTTAAATTAACAAGCTAGAATATATATATATTGGGTACTGCCTCCATCCTGATTTATTGATCCTATTGTATTCGTGTCAATTTTTTTTGAGAGTATGCTTAGGTGTACAATAGCTTTAGAGAAGGCAAAATTTGAATTACAAGAAACAACACTCACTGCGAACAACGAGTATAGCACAACACCACACCCGAGCAACAACACCGCAAAGCAAGCTACAACACAAAGGGCCTATCCTAATCGAAACTCAACACCGCGTCTCGATCGACGTCCGACACCTCCAAAGAACACCAACTTCCGCGGAGCTTCACTTGTCGACGCACCATCCACTCTTATCGCCTAAGAGGAAGTGGCAAGTGGGTGACAGGACTCGATCCGGTTCGAGGAAGGCGCCGTCTTGGACACACCGGCGACGAGTGTATATAGCGCCGCAGAGGATCAAGGAGGACAGTTGCAAACACCGGAGGAGAGTGACAAGGAGACGGCCATGTCTCCAAACACAATGCTCCCAGCAGAGGACGCCACCATTGTGTCGATCCAACCGAATCGAGGCTTTCGCCCGGAGACAGCCACAACTCCAAGTGAGTGTGGGAGGTGACAGCACGCCTCCACGACACCTCCAAGGAGTGGAATGGCATCCGCGACTGTGTCAAATTTTGATCAATGATTTAACTAACAAATATTAATGAATGTCATCAAATATAATATCATCAGAAACTATGTTGAAATACGAATCCAATGATATAATTGTTGGTGACATGCATGAACATTTTATTAGTTAAATCTTTGGCCAAAATTTGGAACCAAATACATTGAGGACCAATAAATTAGGACGGAGGTAGTACTAAGTACCTTTTCAAGAGATTTTATTTTTTATTTTTATATATGGCGCTCATATAGGCCGGCACAGGTTCCATTTTTTCAAGGTCATGTTTTTATATTATTTTCTCCATTTGGGAAAAGAAATGAAAGAAAAAAATAGTTGCCATCAAACTTAAATAAAGTATTAGTTCATTTAAAGGAAAATGTTGAGCCTGTTTTTGGAAACTGCTTCACGTGTATTACAAGATTGTACACATATTTTTGAAAACGTTTCATGTGTATTAAAAAATAGCAAGCATGTTTTTGAAATGATTCACCTATATTAAAAAATATCATAAAATTATGTATCTTCATTTAGGACCACAAGCACACACAGTTATTGTGTATTTTCAGTGCATTCTTACAGTACGCAATTATTGAAAAAAGGCAATGTTGTATTTTGAATATTCAACATGTATTTAAAATTATAGGGTAACGCTATTCTAAGTGTGAGCGTAGAATAGCTTATTCTACGCCCCCTAGTAACACTATATACAAAATCTAGTAAAACAGTGTATAAAATATAGTAATTCAGAAAATATTTATTTTACTACCCAAGTTTATAATTTACTACAATTTTACGAAAATTACTATTTTTTCCATAGCATGTTACTATATTTTGTATGTACCGTTACTAGGGTGGTTATTCTACACTCACGCTTAATTTAGTGTTACTATAAATGTAGTTTTATATTTCATATATTAGGTATTCTAGATATAAAATGTTTTTTAATTTGACTTTTGGAAAAATTCATATGCACTACATTTTAGAGCGGAGGGAGTACAATTGTAGCTCATTAATCTACGAACGGAGGGAGTACCACCCTAGCAAAGCTTGAATCTGGATGTACTTATATTCCTCATGTCTAATTATATACATTCTTGGACTTCGTGATATTCTATATATGTGCATGATGACAAAATCTCTGCCCATTGCTTTGGATCGTCCCATTTATCTATTTTATCCTCTGAGAAGATAATTGTACGACCCACGCTCTCTTGTGCATGCATTCCATTGTGCGTGTATATGTGGAAAAAAAGCTATCCTTGTTTGAATACGTGTAGTATGGTCACGTACTGTCGACCGATCTGGATGGTTGTTGATTCCGACCGACTACCTCCTATTTTATCAGGATCATACCGGATCTATCCCGTACCATACTGTTCCTGACATTATCAATCCGTCTGTATGCCTGCCTGCACACATATATACTACTCCCTCCGTAAACTAATATAAGAGCGTTCAAATTACTACTTTAGTTTACAGAGGGAGTAGTTAATATTCTTTCCGTCTCAAAATAAATCTATTGGTAGCTTTGGTCAAATTAGTTGTTTCACCAGACTTATACAAAAAACTACTAATATTTGGATTATCAAATTAACACTGTTAAGTTCAATAATACTAATTTAATTTCATTATTTTTTATTTTTTTTCTATAAGTTTGGTCAAACAACTAGTTTGACTAGCCCCTAAAAAAACTAGCTTGACTAGAGTTACGAATAATAGGCTTATTTTGAGACTAAAGTGGTACTAAGTATCTCAAGACATACACATACTATACAACACTTATACACACTATTAATGAATTCATCATGGAAAACATAATATTAATTAATAGTTATGTCGATCGTTTCCTTTTATCTCTAACCATAACTAATTAATATACCCCGCAAAAAAACTAATTAATAGTTATGAAGACATACACTGTAAGGCCTTCCCTTCCAGGAAGTCTGAATTATTGCATACTAGTCCCTGGAACAGTAGCTGAACAACTCACAAAATAGCATCATAATCATACTTTGAATATAATATAGGACCAAAAGTCACTTACATTAAAAAGGCTCTCAAGCCTGAAAAGAGTACATTGCAGCGGCGAAGCAGACATCCCATGCCTACAGGCAGGGGCGGAGCCAGGCTACAGTGAATAACAGTGATCAACAATGTAAAAACGCTAGTAGGTAAATCCCCCCCCCCCCCCGGCTTGTCTCCGCCACTTCCTACAGGCAGCTTGCACTAGTAGGAAAAGTAGCGTGCGTAAGCCCTGCACCGCTCGAAGCCCTAGCGTGTCGTGAAGCACTAGCTCTTGCGCAGGACCTTAGCATCAACCGTATGTGCATTGCATTGGACTGTCTGGAAGTGATCAACAACCTTTCGCAATCTATCTTATTGTTTTAGAGATCAAGACGATAATATCCTCTCTTTTTTTTCATTTGAGAAGGCGGTGTTTTGACATGAAAGAAGAGCTCCAATGGAGAAGCCCATCGAGTGGCTCGTAGCAGTGTAAGCCAAGGAACTGAACGCCGTCCGTGGCTCCTGAATCCTCCGACCGATTTGTGTATTCCTAAGGATATATTATTAATAATGAATAAAGAGTGGTTGAACACTAAAAAAAATACGTTCGCTAAAAAGGTTTTGCACGTACTTTTCCCTAAACAATGCTTACTGGTACGTTCCTAAAAAGCAAAGCTTTGCAAGTATTCCCTACACTAGTATACTAGTATCTGTACCAAAATCAAGAACATTACGTACTTCAAACAAAAAATTCTAAATTGTAGTACTTGATGTTTGTTAAAAGAACTAGTGCTAAAAATATTTAAGAAAGAATAATGTGTACGAAAACCCCGTACATGAACATATATAGGATTTTGAACTTTTTTAACCTATGAATATTTTGTATACATCAACTTATATTTTTCAAATCCATGAATATTTTTAAACACGTGAACATATAATTTTCTTGAACCCATAAGCAATTTTTTGAACCTCGTGGGCAATTTTTTGAATCGATGAACCTATTTTCTAATCCATGAACATATTTTTCGGAACCCATGAACATTTCTTTTGAACCCATGAACCTTGTTCTGGAATCCTTGAAGATTTATTAATTCTGGATTAAAATTTTAGAACCTTGTGGACATATTTTTAAAACTTCATGAACAATTTGTAAATATGAATGAAACATTCTCCGAATCCATCAACACATTATTTTGAACCCAAGAACAATTTTTTGAACCTCATGAAAAAGTTTTCCAACTATGTGAATATTTTTCTAATATGAATGATAATACTTTCCAAATCCATGAACGTATATTATGAACCCAAGAACAAATTTTTGAACCTCATGAACTTTTTCTAAAACTACGTGAACAATTTTTAAATATGAATGAAACATTTTGGAATCCATGAACATATTATTCTGAAACCAAGAACAAAATTTTAAACCTCGTGAGCATTTTTTAAACGACGTGAACAAATTTTAAATATGAACAAAACATTTTTAAAATCCATAAAATTATTAATTTGAACCCAAGAATACTTTTCTCAAACCACGTGAACACTTTTTTAACTATGTGAACAGTCTTTAAACAAAACATTTTCCAAATCCATGAACGTCTTATCTTAAACCCATTTTTTTTAAAAAAAAAACTCGTGTCCCTTTTTCTAGATCGATGAGCCTATATTTTAAGTCCATGAACCTATATATATTTAAAATGCACGGAAAAAATTTAATATCAAAAAAATAAAGGGAAAAGGAAAATGTAATGAAAGAAACAAAACATAAAAAGGGAATAGAAAATGAAATAAAAGAAAAAAGTAATAGAACAGAAAAAAAGGAAAAAGAAGAAAGAAGAAACATAACAAAACCAACGTAGAAAACCGGAACAGAAAAATCAACCAAGCAGCGAAACTAGCGTTGCAAAAAAGAGGTACTGTGGAGTGAAATGAGCCGGCCCAGCGGCCCAATTATTTAGGCGACGCGACAGTTCTGCGCTGCATCAAAGCGGTATATAAGATCTGCCAGCGTCGCCGCTTGTAGAATCGACACAGTTGGGCTGGACTGTGTGAATCGGGCCACATGCATCATATAGGTGGCAATAGCTGGCCCATTTTGCAGGGGCCTAAATATTTAGGCCCATTATGAAGCATCCAGTCACACCGCAGGAACCAGTCTGTGTGCTGCTGCTGCGGTCTAGCTCATGAGTTGCTGCTACAGTACGACCCAAGATCTGGCAGCACCTGCCAAGTTACACCGGGCCAAGACTCCGCGAGAACGGTACTCCCCACCGGTCGGGATAAAAACAATTTCAATGGCACGACACGCTTGCCCTCGCAAATACTTCCTCCGTTCCTAAATATTTGTCTTTCTAGAGATTTCAACAAGTGACTACATACGAATCAAAATAAATGAATCTACACTCTAAAATATGTTTATATACATCCATATGTGGTAGTCCATTTGAAATTTTAAAAAAGACAAATATTTAGGAACAGAGGGAGTAGCAACATCTCGATGGCGGTGCCGACAATCACGAGACCATCGAGCGAGACGATGGAAAAGCTTCTGACTGCTGGTGGAAGGAAGGCCAAGAAGACACATGGTCACCAGATTTTAGGAGTTAACGGTAGAACGGGGCTTATTGGACGGCACCGACGAGGATGTGCAGCTGGCGCAGCGAGCTGAGGCAGCCGGCAGGGTAGACGCGGTTGTTGCAGATGATCATGTTGACTCGCTGATGCAAAGTTCGTGTTCCGGGCGTCATCACCCCCGGTGATATTGGCTACAGGTTGGCGGTCAACGTGTTTCTATTCCAGGAACGTATTGCACGTACGTTGAACCGACTCAGCACATGAATATGTTTGTTAGAGAAAAGGGATAGAGCACCAGTTTAAAATCTCTACTACTTAAAAAGAACTTCCCATTTCATCTTTCTTCCTACCATCCCTTCGTCCAACTTTACATGTATATGATAATCAATCATCTTAATTTACTTATCTTCTGAACGAATTCCACTTTAATCTACTTACCAAACTTCTAATCAAAATATAAGATAATTCATAGATAGAATTTGATGAACATTATTTACACAATCGTATTATTATTCATAGGTAAATCACAAATAAACGTACCATAATATTTATATCCAGTTGCAACGCACACGGGCATTGTTCTAATGATAACAAAAAGGTATAAAAGGTCATACCTATTTGGGCACTTTAGCAAAGTGCCACAAAAGGTCATAACTATTGGGGCACATTGGCAAAGTGCCATAAAAGTCATACCTATTGGGGCACTTTGGCAAAGTGCCACAAAAGGTCATAACTATTGGGGCACATTGGCAAAGTGCCATAAAAGTCAAACCTATTGGGGCACTTTGGCAAAGTGCCACAAAAAGCTTAATAGCTATTGAAGCACTTTGTCAAAGTGCCACAAAAGATCAATCTATTTGGGAACTTTGGCAAAGTGCTAAATGTCATAATTATTGGGGCACTTTGGCAAAGTGCCCCTAATTGGAAGCTTTTAGGGCACTTCAAAAAAAATGCCCCAACAAAGTGCCTCTAAATTTTGACCGTGGTGTAGTGATAGCTCGATCAATGCACTCCTTCATCGCTTATGCCCGAGTTATTTTTCTACGAAGCACTCCTTTATAGAGCTTGATAAGTTGGAGTCCTAGCTGGTGTGCTGGACTCAATCGGCCAGCACAAAGCAACTTGATCATGCCATTGGTCATGTGTACTACCAATCACCACCTAGCACGGGATATTATTCCTCGTGTCGCGCTCCTTTCATACATGACGAATCACGTGTTACACATTAGCTACCAATCGCCATCTATCCTGCTATAAATGGATCTCATGTTTCTAAGGCAGGATAATGGATCTCATGATCATAGTGAGTTAGGCACACGTCGCTATATATGCACTGAGGATCCAAGTGAGCTGAGGAATATCATCGTGCATTCGTGCCTGTAAGCACATCCCCTCCCCGATTGTTGTGGACACAAAAGAATATATAAGTGAAGGTGGGTGCACTCACACTCCAGTGCGTGCTTTATTAAAACATGGCACTTCTAGGCGAGATGTGTGGTGACATGATGCAACGGTTCACAAGGCGGCATTCATTATATTATCACATCATTATTAATATTAAATGTGTTTATGTAGTTTATATAAATATGCAAAAATATTTGTAACTAATAATCATTTTGCCCACTTAAGAATCACTTAAGCTTAAGCATCTCACCGTGGTGATTGTGTGTACCGATGGAATCCCTGAAATATAGAAAAGTGAGTAATTACGACTATCAGTTATTCAATAAAGTGGCAAGTTCTTATCTAACTGCATTTGTTTTATGAAGATGTTTGGATGGAGGAGCAAAGGATTTCATTCTGAATTATTTTTACATCAGTTATTGATTCTGCTAATACATATTCTACCTCACATCACCCCGTCAGAAACAAGTTTGTTTTAGGTAGCCCATGTACTCAAACAAGTTCCCCCCAAAAAATCCCCACAAAAAAAAATAAGTTCCAAAATCCCGGGTTCGCTTTTCCTGACAGAAAATTGAGTGCGTTTTCACTGAAGTTGTGCTTGTGCTCAATCAATCTTCAGCTGTGTAGACTTCACTCAACCTGGTTCGCAGAGGCTGTTCATGTGAAGACTGCACTTCATGTGTTCGGTTCTTGAGTGTGATGCTTCCGTCGAGTACATCCATGAAATGAATTATTTTACTTCCGTGTTCTACTCCCGTTTCAGTCTTTTACGATGCTATAAAACAGGATCACAAGCATTGAATATACATATATTGTAAAACAAAAATCGGAGATACATGAGCACGTCCTCATGATTTTGCTGTGCCGCTTCAGCAGAATAGAAGTGCATCTGACAAACGAAAGAAGGTAGTAAGAATATCATCACTACTTCCACAACTTCATATGTCAAAATGATTTTCCAACCAATTGCATGCATCTTCCAGAAAAAAACAACAATGATTACATGCATATGTACCGGCTCTGCACTTATGCAGAACACACAATCTTCCGGCCCAATGAGGACATGAATAGGCCGTCCAAGTCGGCAAGCTAGCTCCAAGCATCGTGACACACGGTGTCAGGCGGCTCAGGCGTCGCCTTCACGGTCGTCGCTGGAGTAGTGGAGGCGCAGCGCCGGCGCACGCGGGTAGTGGAAGACGGCCTAGTTGGTGGCACGCGGCAACCCACTCGCGGTAGACCGGCCCGCAGGTAGCTTCCCTCGCAGACCCGGCGATCCCATGGGTTGTTTGGGTCGTGCAGATAGCATGGAGATCGGAGTTCTCTTTGGCCACTCCATCCATGTCGACAGACAGCAGAGCGGAATAATATAGTTTGTTTTGGGATGCACGGAATAATATACAAACAAAACAGGATGAAACAAGAAATTCCACCCACATTTATTTCTGATTGTTATTACAAATTAAAAAGACTTGACTGACATATCAACGTTCTCATACATAGAAAAACAGGACACACTCACATGACACACACAAGCAAAAAAAAAAAGCAAGCAAGGAGCACGTGGACATCGACCGCTTGAAACCAACATGCAAGAAACACACATATCCGACGAACTAGAGATCTTGCATGCACGAAGAGACCTCTCACTAACATGCCTTTTCCCTGACGCATTGCACATTATCCTGGGCACTCTTGCCCTGATCCTTCCACACCTTCTTCATCTTGCAGAGGCACGAGTGGCCTCCAAAGGCTACGCAGCAGTCCACTCCAACCTTAATGACCCTACCCCCCGAAAGATGCCTGTCTGCAATGGCATTTTTCATACCTTCTCCAAAGCTTTTGAAGCACGCATTCACGACGTCCTGATCGACACCTTCACACACCGGCGCACCGCCGGCGGCAGGTACCTGCGCCACAGCGACGGCGCACATCAGCGCGACCAGCGCCGCCACGGCAGCGAGCCTCGGGAGCGTTGCTGCTGCCATGACCAGATCGATGCTGGATATAGCTGATCGAAGGTCGATGCACTCACTCGCTGCTTATGCCTTGTGTGGGTTGTTTTGGTGTGGAGGTCTGCCGGAGCTTTTATAGAGCTAGACAGGCGTGGGCATTTGGAGTCCTGGCTGGACTCCATTAGACAGCACGTGGCCAATGCCCGAGTGGGTGGAATACAACGTGCCTATTACGCACATCCATCCATCATCCATCGGTTGCGCGGCGCCGCAGGGGATAACGATCTATTCCATCACAAAAGTCATACGTGACGTGACAGGAACGAGTACATTTCTTCCTGTCCCACGCCCAAGTCACGTCGCACCGTGCATCGATCGATACAATCCCACCCAACTCAAGACAGGACAGATCAAATCAGATCAGACCACATAAGGTCGGCTAACTGTTGTAGGCTCTTCAAACGAAATTGCTTCATGCACGATCACACACTACCGCACACTACAAACTGCCAAAGCCTCTCAAAGTGGCTGCTTAAACTGTAGCCGTGTCGGTTCATCTTCCAAAAGCTCATCACAACAGTTAAATTTCAGTGTCACGTTCTAAGTTAGGTCGGGACAGCAGCAGCCACACGACCGCACACTACACCGACCAGGTTCTTAATCTAGACACGGCTAGAGCCCATGAAAGGAACAACACCTGCGGACACAATTCATGAGCATCGATCGACAAGTGAGTTCGTCAACCATCGATTCCTTAGTTATATTGTCTTGGCCTGTAGGCAAGACCATGGCATCAGCGCCCAAGTCCACGCTGCCTGAATCACACAAAAACACATGGAACCCCGAGGATAGGATGGGAACGCTGCTCTGGCTAGTACATGGTGTTTTTAGGTCAATATGAGTCTAGCAAACATGACAGTGAATTAATATTCAGAACCCAAGACCATGAGTCTAGCATCAGCGCCCAAGACCATGGCATCCGTCCAACCTGTCAGTGCAAACATGACAGTGAATTAATATTCAGACGGCTCAAACTGCACAAATTCAAGAATTCACAAGAAAAATGGAACAGATTGTGATAGTGCATGGTGTTTTTAGGTCAATATGAGTCTAGCAAAGTGACAAACTTCTAATTGAATATTAACTTAGAACTTAGGCCAGCCAAGGAAAAACAGAATCATGAGTCTTGGCAGCCACAATCAACAAACTATGTGTGTGTCTGTGTGTGCCATCTACGATCCTACAGAGATTAATGCTTATATTCAGCATGCATTTTCAGACTCAGAAAGAGGCAGCTGAAATGTTCCAACTATCACGGCCCACCTAGGAGCATACAACTCATCTTATGAGGCCGATTCGAATTAAACAGCTCGTGAACACAGTTTGTTCTTGCTACAAAAAGAAGAGAGTTAACTCAGGCTCTTATCTGTGACCGTAGAAGTTAGCCAGACAAAGGAATGTAATAAGCATAAATAAATGAGTCCTGAAGAACTTGATCATGCAAATGTGGCACCTTTGTGCGGCAGACCTTTTTATATTATCCAGGTAGTCTAAAGAACTTCTAATTTAGGCCGGTTCAAATAAAGAAGTTAGAACTGTGTCTGTCCTCACCATCCCACATAGATTAATGCTTATATCGGGGTCTTGGCAACCACAACCTGCAAACTGTGTCTGTCCTCACCATCCCACATAGATTAATGCTTATATTTGGCATGTATTGGGAGACGGAAGAGGCAGGTGAAATGTTCAAACTATCTTATACAGAATAAAGAAAAATCGAAACGGTGTGCCCCGCCTTCAACAAACCTTATGAGGCATATTAAATTCAAACAGCATGTGAGCACAAGCTGTTCTTGATATACAGAGCAGTGAGTCAGGCAATTATGCAGATTTATTTCAAAACCACAACGAATATAAGATGTGAAGATGACTAAACTGTAAAACAAAACTTCCTTTTCTGCATCCTCGTATTTATAATAGAAAAGGCAGACAACATGAACCGTGCTTCGATGAAACAAATTTTCATGATGTGAGCAAAAAAAAAAACATCGAAAGGTAAACTGGATCTATACTAGTATATTCCTTCTACACCTTGAACATAAAGTCTTCATCGAAAATAACTGTTGTGATATAGCATTTTAATTATTCATAAAATACCTATGGATGCATAAGCTACGTGAAAGATCTTTTCTCTTGTCAGCTTCTCTCCAAACGGAGATTGGAACAAACAAAACAACAAATCTCAATCATGTTCCTGAGCTTGATGAGCACAAGAATGACAAACAAAGCACAAGAAAAACAACCAGTGCCAAATCGTGTAAACAAGAATGACCAATCATAATATTTTACTATTAAGCGTTAGACAAGCTGTGTGAAGACTATGAAGAGAAGGACATAACTACTCCAATGGAAAATTTACCACTTCATATCGTAGGTGAAGAGAACGAAGGTGGGAAGTTACGGTGTGCCCCGCCTTTAACTTACCTTATGAGGCATATATTCAAATCAAACAGCCTGTGAGCACAAGCTGTTCTTGCCATACAGAGCAGTGAGTCAGGCAATTATGTAGATTTATTTCGAAACCACAACAAATATAAGATGTGAAGATTACTAAAGTGTAGAACAGAACTTCCTTTTCTGCATCCTCATATTTATAATAGAAAAGGCAGACAAGATGAACCGTGCTTGGATGAAACAAATTTTCATGACAAGAGCAAAAAAATCGAAAGGTAAACTGCATCTATACGTATATTCCTTCTACTCCTCGAACATAAAGTCTTCATAAAAAATAACTGTTGTGAACAAGAATGACCATATCATAATATTGAACTATTAAGCATTAGACAAGCTGTGTGAAAACTATGAAGAGAAGGACATAACTAGGATGCGATGGAAAATTTATCACTTCATATCGTGGGTGAAGAGAAGGATGGCGGGAAGTTGGAATATATCCACGTCTTGGACATGGAGAATGGAGCCTTCGACTGCTGCCGAACATGAATCACTTCCATTTCCAATTCCATCTAAGATCTCTATCACGGATTTTCATGCATCCACTTTGTCTAAAATGTATCAACTTGTTTCTCCTTCAACCTGCCTCAGATTCGATCCAGGATTGACAAGGTGTGCCACATTACTTTAGTTTCAAGCACGTGCGTATAAAAACAAATAGAACTCGTATATATTTGTATGTTTGGCCGCCAAGAAGTCCTAAGACTTGAAGATTGATTGGGAAGCGAAAGGAACAACAAAAAAAGCATGAACACAGACAAGTGATGCACTGTCTATTCCAATGTCACACTCTCAAGAACATCCACACAATTTTACACTAGACAGAACATATCAGATCAGATAATTAAGGTCGGCTAACCAAACCAGGTGCTTCAATTCGTCACTGCAAGCACTGACACATACAAGTGCAAAAGCCTCCTGAAAGTGGCTGCTTAAACTGTAGCCATGTTACTACATCGTGCAAATGCTGATCACAACTGTTTAAATCCCAGTGCTACGTTCTAAAATAGGCGGGGACATCAACCATATGAGCAACGTCGGTTACATAACACTGACCGAATTCTAAACCTAGACACGGCTAGAGCTCATGAACAATGTCGGACACAATTCACCAGCACCATCAATCAAGTCGTCAAACCTAGATTAGTTATGAGTCACGTCTCGTAGGCAAGGCGAAGGCATCTGCGCCAAGTCCATGCTGCCGGAATCACAAAAAAAGACATGGAGCTCCGAGGATGAGAATAGTCTCTGGCTACACAGCTCCGTCGAATCTGTGCAAAAGAGACAAAAAATCAATATCCAGACAATAGAAAAGATTTAATCTCAAATCACACAGATTCAAGAGCAAGCAAAATGGACAGATTGTGGAGGCTACATATACATGGTGTTAAAATGCACAAGCATCTGTCCCACAGGTAACAGTATTGATCTGAACTGAATTCAAGATATGTATCTGCTAACATATCCTTTTATGCATTTCACAGCGTAAAGTTGGAATACGCAGCCAGGCCGAGGTATGTATATACATAAATAGATGAGTCTAACAAGTGACAGGCTTCTAACTTAGTTCAATCTAAAAAATTAACTTATAACTCACGTCACCCAAGGGAAAAAATACAGAATCATGAGTCTTGGTAGCCACAATCAACAAACTGTGTCTGTATGCCCTCTACGATACTACAGAGGCTAATGTTTATATCCGGCATGCATTGGCAGACTCACAAAGAGGCAGGTGAAATGTTCAAACTATCATGGTCCATCAAGGAACATACAACTGATCTGATGAGGCTGATTCAAATCAAACAGCTTGTGAACACAGTCTGTTCTAGCTATAAAAAGCAGTGAGTGACTCAGACTCTTATTTGTGACCGTAGCAGTTATGCAGATTTGTTTCAAAATAATATCGTAGATAAAATTATAGCTGTGAAGATGACTAAAAGTCTAAAAGAAAAGAATTAGGGCCGAGAAGGGGGGGGGGGGATATTCATATAAGAATTTGCGCTCAGATTGTACATAATCAAGAGTTTATAAGCAAAATGGAACGAATTATCAGGGGCCACATACATAGTATACAGAATTACAGGCTGAACCGCAGAAGAAAAATAGCATCTCTCCAGAATAGCACCCGTCCCAGTCATAATATTGATCTCAACTGAATATTAAACATGTTACTGCAAACATAAATAAGTTGAGTCCTGGAAAATTAGGATCATACAAAAGTGGTACCTTTGTGTTGCAGGACTTCCTATACTACCTAAGTAGTCTAACAAACTTCTAACTTATGTCGGTTTGAATAAAAAACTTAGAAGTTATATCACCAAAGGAAAACGAATCAGGGGTCTTGGCAGTCACAATCGACAAACTGGGTGTGCCCTCTACCCTCATACAGAGATTAATGCTTACGTTTGGCATGTATTGGATACTCGGAAAGAGGCAGGTGAAATGTTCAAACTATCTTAAAAAGGAAAGAAAAACTGGGTGCCCCGCCTATAACTGACCTTATGAGGCTGATTCAAATGAACCAGCTTGTGAGCACAAGCTGTTCTTGTTATACAGAGGAGTGAGTCAGGTGTCAGGCTCTTATTTGTGACCGTAGCAATTACTCAGATTTATTTCAAAACCACATTGAATATAGATGTGAAGATGACTAAAAGACTCTCTCTTCTACATCTTTATATTTATAAAAGAAAAGACAAACAAGATAAGCCGTGCTTGCATGAAACGAATATTCATGAGGTCAGCGAAGTAAACGGAAGGTAAACTGGATCAATACCAGTATTCCTTCTACACCCTGAACATAAAGCATTCATAGTCGTTATATAAAATTTCCATGATTTCATTAGGCCTAAAATGACAATGGATGCATGACCTATGTGAAAGATCTTATCTCTTATCATATTCCCTCCAAACAGCGGTTGGAACAAACAAAACAAGAAATCAGAATCGTGTTCCTGAGCTTGATTAGCTTACCACAAGCACAAGAAAAACAACCGGTGCTAAATCGTGTAAAAAAGAATGACCAATCATAATATTAAATTATTAAGCATTACTGCATTAGACAAGCTGCATGCGAACTATGAAGAAGAGAAGGACATAACTAGGATGCAATAGAAAATTTACCACATCATATTTTTGGTGAAGACAACGATGGCGGGAAGTTGGTATATATCGACGTCTTGGAAAAGGCAAACCCAGAAGATTTGGTACAAACCCTCGCAAGCTGCAATGTCTTGACATCAACCGAGATATATTCCAAATCTTGGTGTGGAGTTGAGTTTACGAACCGCATGGGTCCAAACTTTCCTAGGAGCAAGTACCTCCCGGTTGCAGCTTTGATATCAGGCCGGCAGCCCGAACATATTGGGATTGTCTTCTCCAGCTGCCACTGGCTAGAACTCTCACATTTGTTTCCCTTGATGTAATAACAGAGATCAAACTTTCCAGCTTCAAGATGGATACCGAACAAGCCAAGCCTGGCTTCCCCTGCCTCCACAATGGCCAGATCTAGCGGACACAATTCTTTTGGTGGGAGGTCACAACTAGAGAACTCCATTCTCCGGGTGTCAAACACGAGCAAATCTTTCTTCCCCATCACGGTGGACTCCCAGTAGAAGCAGCCATAGGCGTAATAGCGCCCATAAAAGTCACGGTCGATCGGTGACACCATGGTCGACTCGCCCTGTCCAAGGAGCAACTCATTCCATTCCTTGGATGCAACAGCTTGCCACTGTCCAGTGGTCGAGGAGTAGACGAACGCTGCCAGCCTAGTTGTGAAATGTACCATCCACATCACACCGAATGCCGTCTCCGCCTCCTCATCAAGGGGAACAAGGAAAGCCTCGCACCAGGGTTCGTGTGCCGTGGCCGGGTGCATCATCGAAGCGGCCAGGTCGTCAGGTACTGGGGGAAGGAGGACGTACTTCCGGTGCAAGGGGTCGCACACCGCGGCCTCCATGCAGATCTGGGGCTGCTTGCAGGCGCCAGGGCGGAGGAGGAGGACGCGTCCTTCGCGGATGTCCTGGACGGACCACCGGCCGTGGTTGGGGAAGAAGGAGAAGGAGAGGTCGGCGGCGTCGGCGAGCGCGCTGGCGGCTGGCGCGGAGGGGTGAGGCGGGAGGGGGTGGTGGAACCCGTTGCGGTCGAAAAAGGCGAGGAGGGGCGGGTCGTGGAGGCGGCGGAAGCGGCGGAGGAAGGATTTGTCGGCGACGAGACGGCGGAAGGAGACGCAGGCGGCGGAGGCACGGGCTAGGTCTTCCGCGGCGGGCAGCCGGAGGAAGATCTCCGCGATGATGTGGTCGGGGATCTCCGTCAGAGTCCTCGCCGTTTTCCTCGTACGACTGGAACGGCGCGGCTTGGAGGTCGCCATTGGCGTGGAGGAGTGCAGAAAGGTAGCTGGACGCGGGCGGCGGCGGCGGAAGAGCTGGACGCGGGCGGCGGCGGCGGAAGAGCTGGCCGTCGGCGTCGGAGGAGGCAGCCGCCGGAAACCCTAAGAGATGGGAGTGAGCTGCTGCCTACTGGAGCTGAGAGAAGAGTGTGCTCTGTGCTGCCGAGATGGACCTTTGTTTTCTGAACTGGGCCGAGATGGGCCTTGCACTGTCCGAATGTGTGTAACGGGCCATCTTCGGCCGGGCCGTCCGCCGTGCATGATTGAAAGTTCCCTTGAAAGTCCAAACTCTTCGTGGTGGAATGTTGAAAGTTCAACATGGAACCCCTTTCCTAAAATAAAAAGAAACTTGAAAGCCATCCAAATTTGCACATCATTTATATTTGAAACTATCCAAAGTTTTACCATGCAGAATAAAACCATCCGAAATTATGCGCTATATGAAAACAGATAGAATTTGGATGGGTTTTTGGGGAAACGTACCAACCTGAACATTTTATTTCAGAATTTCAGGAAATTTTGAAATGCATTTTCTGGCGATGGGAGCATATGCTCCTATGAGCCAAAATGGTTTTTTGGAGGAAGTGGATATATCCCTACGCTTGGAACTAAGAAAGTGTAATTCAGCGATTCTTCGTTCCAAATACATCAACCCAACTATCCTTTGCTTTTTATCTAGACGTGCATTCTTATCTTTTTTATTTTCTGGACTATTTTGCACAAGCCATTCCTCCCTTAAAGTAAACATTGGCATAGCAACAGCTTTTCTGATGTGTGCTTTCAGGCCCAGTCTCGTCAATTCGGGAAAATCCGTGACAGGTAGTGGAGAAACAACTTGTGAACAACCATTATGGCTCTAGGAGCATATGCTCCCTCTGCCGAAAAGTGCATTTCAAAATGTCAAAAAATTCTGGAGGAAAAAAGTGTGTACATCTCCACATTATATATGCGCTCCAAAGGTTTGAGGTCACGTAGTGGCTCCATTGATTTCAACCAGTCAATCTCATCTGACCAGTGAGGAGGTGCTACTTAATTGTATAGTTCTCGTGTAAACCCTTGCAAGTTGGAGGTCCCGGACCGATTCCATGATCAACAAACCGTACCTTGAGAGATCATCTAGTCCAGTCTAGGGCCCTGTTCGGAGTCACTCCAACTCTTAAAAATACGAGGAGCTGGAGCATCTCTTTCCCAGCTCCGTGCCTCTTGACTCCAACTCCGGGAGCGGAGTGGTGGAGTGGCGGGTCTCCGAACAGGGCCTAGTTATAAACAAACCAACTCTGTCCAGCCATCCATCAACATATACATGCATTGATCAACAAAATCCTAGCTAGGCAGAACAGAACATATATAACTCAGATAAGGTCCACTAACCAGGCCATTCAATTCTAAATCGAAGTAGAACAGGCTAGACTGTAGCCATGTCGGCACATCTCTGGCGAAGCGCAGTCTCGCGTTCTAAATCGAACATGGTCATCATTCCAAATCAGGTAGGGTGAACAGCCACATGACCGACACAAGTCCGAATCTAGACAATTAGAGCATGGAAGGAAGAACAAAGCAGGCCTCACACCGACAGTGATCAACCATAGATTCATAAGAGCATCTCCAGCAGATGCCCAAAAATTGAGCAGGTGCCCAAAACATAATTTTTAGGGCATCTGGGACAAAAAGCGTTGCTCCAACAGATGCCCCATCCCTATATGGTGTCCAGAGTTTTTTTGGGCTGCCCAAAACATTGCCCTTTTGTGATGTATATTTGGGCACGCACCGGGCCACCCCCCCCCCCCCCCCCCCCTTGCTGCGATTAAAGATGTGGCGGATCTTTTTTTTGGAAAATGAGGATAACCCCCGGCCTCTGCATCAGAGTGATCCATGAAACCATAAAGATATGGTGGATGCACCCAGAAGAAACAAAAGAGAGGTTGGCCATCTACTATTCTATCTAATAAAGTGGGATTAGCACCTCGGACGCAACTTCTGCTCACCCAAGCACCTAAGCCAGGATATGAAGTTGTCGGGGTTGTCCACGAAAAGCTAGAATCTATTGTAACCAAACAGATGTCCTAGGGAAGCTCCTCGCTGGGCACGACATGGCCAGGAAACAAACCTAACTTCGGTCGGTTCGAATGAAAAACTTAGAATTCACACCACCAAAGGAAAAACAAATCATGACATGGCTAGGACACCAAGAAAGCAGACTCTGCCTGTGTATGTGTGCCCTCTGCCATCCTACAACGATTAATGGCATGCATTGGAATCCTACAGATTCATTTCGGAACAACAACAATGATAAAAGTATGACTAATAAAATCTAAAATAAGGTAGACATAATCATATACAAAATTTCAGCTCAGATTGTACATATTCGAGAGTTTACAAGTAAAATGGAACAAATTATCGAGGGCTACATAGTATATAGTGTTGCAGGCTGAAGCAGAATAGCATCTGTCACAGTCGTAGTATTGACCTCAACTGAATTTGAAACATGTAATTGCAAATACTCCTTTTATGCGCTTAGCAGTGTAACTAGGATTGCAAGTTGGAACACAGAGTCTTGGAAAACTTGGATCATGCAAAAGTGGTACCTTTGTGTTGCAAAACTTTTTATATTACATAGTAGTTGAGCAAACTTCTAACTTGATCAGTTTGAATTAAAAACTAAGAATTTACATGACCGAAGGAAAAACTAATCAGGGGGTCCTCATAGCCACAACCGACAAACTGTGTGTGCCCTATACCATCCTACAGAGATTAATTCATATATTTGGCATGTATTGGGAAACTCAGAAAGAGGCAGGTGAAATGTTTAGACTATCTTACAGAATAAAGAAAAAGAATAACGGACCTTATGAGGCTGATTCAAATCAAACAGCTTGTGATGAAAAGATGTTCTTGCCATACAGAGCAGTGAGTCGGGCTTTTATTTGTGACCATAGCAATTATGCAGATTTATTTCAAAACCAGATGGATAATAAAATTATACTCCCTCCATTTCTAAATATTTGCCTTTTTTAGAGATTTCAAATGGACTACCGCGTATGGATGTATATAGCCATATTTTATAGTGTAGATTCACTCATTTTGCTTCGTATGTAGTCACTTATTGAAATCTGTAGAAAGACAAATATTTAGGAACGGAGGGAGTATATGATAAGGTGACTTAAAGTCTAGAATAAAACTTTCTTTTCTGAGTCAGTCTTGGACGAAACGAATTTTCATGAGATGAGCGAAGCAATCATGGAAGGTAAACATGATCTATACTAGTATTCCTGCTACATCTTGAACATAACGTATTCATTGAAAATAATTGTCCTGATATAGCCTTTTTGTGATTTCATTAAGCCTAAATAACAATGGATGCATAAGCTATGTGAAAGATCTTTTCTCACGCCAGATTCCCTCCAGACGGTGATTGAAACAAAAAAAAGCCTCAATTATGTTCCCGATCTTGATTAGCTTACCCACAAGCACAAGAAAACTACCAGTGCTAAAGCGTATAAACAAGAATGAACAATCATAATAACAAACTATTAAACATTGGACAAGCTGTGTAAGAATATGAAGAGAAGGACACAAAAAGATGCAATAGAAAAGTTTACCAGTTTATATTGTCGGCGAAGAGATGGTGGGAAGTTGGTATAAATCCATGTCTCGGGCATGACAAACCCAGAAATTTTACAAACCCTCTCAAGCTACAACGTCTTCACATCAACATAGATATATTCTGAGTATAGCGTCTGTGGAGTTGAGCCTGCAAACCACTCGGCTCCAAACTTTCCTAGGGGAAAGTACTTCTTGGTTGTAGCTTTGATAACATAGTTGTGGCACCCAAAATCTAGTGAGATTGTCTTCGCAGCTGCCACTGATTAGAACTCTCACCTTCGCTTCCCCTTATGTCATAACAAAGACCATCTTTACCAGCTAAAGTTGCATCAAGGATACAAAACAGTCCAAGCCTGCCTTCCCCTGCCTCCACAATGGCTAGACCTGCGTAGACCATCATTTTGGTGGCAGGTTAGAAATGGAGAACTCCATCGTACGGGTATCAAGCACGAGCAACCTTGTCTTCTCCATCATGGTGGACTCCCAGTAGACGCATCCATAAGCATAATAGTGCTAATAAAACATAAGGTCGATCGCTGACACGGTCATGTCCAAGATTCATGAACACCGGAGGTTGGGAATCCCCTTTGTAGATTTGGTGAGGGCCGCAAGGAGAGGTTGAGATGCCTCGTATGTCGGGCTGCCTAGATCTAGCAAGGGGCACTTTGTTTACCCAGATTCAGGACGACCGGAGGCTAACATCCCTACGTCCTACATTCACTGCATTCATGGTGTATAGGATAGTGTTATAGGGGTGTTCACGGTGAACGATCGCTCCTGACGGGGAAAGACATGAGGTTGAAGAAGAGTAGATCCAAACCGGGGCTGATCACCTATCTACTTCACCTTTCCTCTATTTTGCTAGGCTAAGCTTGTTAGAAATATGCCCTAGAGGCAATAATAAAATGGTCATTATTATATTTCTTTGTTCATGATAATTGTCTATTATTCATGCTATAATTGTGTTATCCGGAAATCGTAATACATGTGTGAATACATAGACCACAACACGTCCCTAGTGAGCCTCTAGTTGACTAGCTCGTTGATCAAAAGATAGTCATGGTTTCCTGACTATGGACATTGGATGTCATTGATAACGGGATCACATCATTAGGAGAATGATGTGATGGACAAGACCCAATCCTAAGCATAGCTCAAAGATCGTGTAGTTCGTTTGCTGTAGCTTTTCCGAATGTCAAGTATCATTTCCTTAGACCATGAGATTGTGCAACTCCCGGATACTGTAGGAGTGCCTTGGGTGTGCCAAACGTCACAACGTAACTGGGTGACTATAAAGGTACATTACAGGTATCTCCGAAAGTGTCTGTTGGGTTGACACGAATCGAGACTGGGATTTGTCACTCCGTGTGACGGAGAGGTATCTCTGGGCCCATTCGGTAATGCATCATCATAATGAGCTCAATGTGACCAAGTGGTTGATCATGGGATCATGCATTACGGCACGACTAAAGTGACTTGCCGGTAACGAGATTGAACGAGGTATTGGGATACCGACGATCGAGTCTCAGGCAAGTAATGTACCAATTGAGAAAGGGAATTGTATACGGATTGATTGAATCCTCGACATCGTGGTTCATCCGATGAGATCATCGTGGAGCATGTGGGAGCCAACATGGGTATCCAGATCCCGCTGTTGGTTATTGACCGGAGAGGCATCTCGGTCATGTCTGCATGTCTCCCGAACCCGTAGGGTCTACACACTTAAGGTTCGGTGACACTAGGGTTGTAGAGATATTAGTATGCAGTAACCCAAAAGTTTTTCGGAGTCCCGGATGAGATCCCGGACGTCACGAGGAGTTCCGGAATGGTCCGGAGGTAAAGATTTATATATAGGAAGTCCAGTTTCGGCCATCGGGAAGGTTTCGGGGGTCATCGGTATTGTACCGGGACCACCGGAAGGGTCCCGGTGGTCCACCGGGTGGGGCCACCTGTCCCGGAGGGCCCCATGGGCTGAGTTGGGAGGGGAACCAGCCCCTAGGGGTGGGGGCGCCCCCCACTTGGCTTGGGGGGGAAGCCACCCCTTGGCCGCCGCCCCCTTGGAGATCCATCTCCTAGGGCCGGCGCCCCCCAAGGCCCCTATATAAAGAGGGGGGAGGGAGGGCAGCCGCACCCCTTGCTCTTGGCGCCTCCCTCTCCCTCCGTTACACCTCTCCTCCCCGCTTGCGCTTGGCGAAGCCCTGCCGGGATCCTACTGCATCCACTACCACACCGTCGTGTTGCTGGATCTTCATCAACCTCTCCTTCCCCCTTGCTGGATCAAGAAGGAGGAGACGTCTCCCAACCGTACGTGTGTTGAACGCGGAGGTGCTGTCCGTTTGGCACTTGGTCATCGGTGATTTGGATCACGTCGAGTACGACTCCATCAACCCCGTTCTCTTGAACGCTTCCATACGCGATCTACAAGGGTATGTAGATGCACTCCTCTCTCCCTCATTGCTAGATGACTCCATAGATTTATCTTGGTGATGCATAGAAAATTTTAAAATTCGGCTACGTTCCCCAACAGTGGCATCATGAGCTAGGTCTATGCGTAGTTTCTATGCACGAGTAGAACACAAAGCAGTTGTGGGTGTCGATATTGTCAATTATCTTGCCGTTACTAGTCTTATCTTGATTCGGCGGCATTGTGGAATGAAGCGGCCCGAACTAACCATACACGTACGCTTACGTGAGACTGGTTCCACCGACTGACATGCACTAGTTGCATAAGGTGGCTGGCGGGTGTCTGTCTCTCCCACTTTAGTCGGATCGGATTCGATGAACAGGGTCCTTATGAAGGGTAAATAGAAATTGGCAATTCACGTTGTGGTTTTGGCGTAGGTAAGAAACATTCTTGCTAGAAACCTATAGCAGCCACGTAAAAACTTGCAACAACAATTAGAGGACGTCTAACTTGTTTTTGCAGCAAGTGTTTTGTGATGTGATATGGCCAAAGGATGTGATGAATGATATATGTGATGTATGAGATGATCATGTTCTTGTAATAGGAATCACGACTTGCATGTCGATGAGTATGACAACCGGCAGGAGCCATAGGAGTTGTCTTTATTTATTTATGACATGCGTGCCAACATAAACATCATGTAATTACTTTACTTTATTGCTAAAGCGTTAGCCATAGTAGTAGAAGTAATAGATGACGAGACAACTTCAAGAAGACATGATGACGGAGATCATGATGATGGAGATCATGGTGTCATGCCGGTGACAACGATGATCATGGAGCCCCGAAGATGGAGATCAAAAGGAGCAAATGATATTGGCCATATCATGTCACTATTTGATTGCATGTGATGTTTATCATGTTTTACATCTTATTTGCTTAGAATGACGGTAGCTTAAATAAGATGATCCCTCATAATAATTTCAAGAAAGTGTTCCCCCTAACTGTGCACCGTTGCGAACGTTCGTTGTTTCGAAGCACCACCTGATGATCGGGTGTGATAGATTCTAACGTTCGAATACAACGGGTGTAAGCCAGATTTACACACGCAATACACTTAGGTTGACTTGACGAGCCTAGCATGTACAGACATGGCCTCGGAACACAGAAGACCGAAAGGTCGAGCATGAGTCGTATAGAAGATACGATCAACATGAAGATATTCACCGATGTTGACTAGTCCGTCTCACGTGATGATTGGACATGGCCTAGTTGACTCGGATCATGTTTCACTTAGATGACTAGAGGGATGTCTATCTGAGTGGGAGTTCATTGAGTAATTTGATTAGATGAACTTAATTATCATGAACTTAGTCCAAAATCTTTACAATATGTCTTGTAGATCAAATGGCCCACGTTGTCCTCAACTTCAACGCGTTCCTAGAGAAAACCAAGTTGAAAGACGATGGCAGCAACTATACGGACTGGGTCCGGAATATGAGGATCATCCTCATAGCTGCCAAGAAAGATTATGTCCTAGAAGCACCGCTAGGTGACGCACCTGTCCCAGAGAACCAAGATGTTATGAACACTTGGCAGTCACGTGCTGATGATTACTCCCTCATTCAGTGCGGCATGCTTTACAGCTTAGAACCGGGGCTCCAAAAGCGTTTTGAGAGACACGGAGCATATGAGATGTTCGAAGAGCTGAAAATGGTTTTTCAAGCTCATGCCCAGGTCGAGAGATATGAAGTCTCCAACAAGTTCTTCAGCTGTAAGATGGAGGAAAATAGTTCTGTCAGTGAGCACATACTCAAAATGTCTGGGTTGCATAACCGCTTGACTCAGCTGGGAGTTAATCTCCCGGATGACGCGGTCATTGATAGAATCCTTCAGTCGCTTCCATCAAGCTACAAGAGCTTTGTGATGAACTTCAATATGCAGGGGATGGAAAAGACAATTCCTGAGGTATATTCAATGCTGAAATCAGCAGAGGTGGAAATCAAAAAGGAACATCAAGTGTTGATGGTGAATAAAACCACTAAGTTCAAGAAAGGCAAGGGTAAGAAGAACTTCAAGAAGTATGGCAAGGGAGTTGCCGCGCCCGGTAAGCAAGCTGCCGGGAAGAAGCCAAAGAATGGACCCAAGCCCGAGACTGAGTGTTTTTATTGCAAGGGAAGTGGTCACTGGAAGCGGAACTGCCCCAAATACTTAGCGGACAAGAAGGCCGGCAACACTAAAGGTATATATATGTGATATACATGTAATTGATGTGTACCTTACTAGTACTCGTAGTAGCTCCTGGGTATTTGATACCGGTGCGGTTGCTCACATTTGTAACTCAAAGCAGGAGCGGCGGAATAAACGGAGACTGGCGAAGGACGAGGTGACGATGCGCGTTAGGAATGGTTCCAAGGTCGATGTGATCGCCGTCGGCACGCTGCCTCTACATTTACCTACGGGATTAGTTTTAAACCTCAATAATTGTTATTTAGTGCCAGCTTTGAGCATGAACATTGTATCAGGATCTCGTTTAATTCGAGATGGCTACTCATTTAAATCCGAGAATAATGGTTGTTCTATTTGTATGAGAGATATGTTTTATGGTCATGCTCCGTTGGTGAATGGTTTATTCTTGATGAATCTCGAGCGTAATGTTACACATATTCATAGTGTGAATACCAAAAGATGTAAGGTTGACAATGATAGTCCCACATACTTGTGGCACTGCCGCCTTGGTCACATAGGTGTCAAACGCATGAAGAAGCTCCATGCAGATGGACTTTTAGAGTCTCTTGATTACGAATCATTTGACACGTGCGAACCATGCCTCATGGGTAAAATGACCAAGACTCCGTTCTCAGGAACAATGGAGCGAGCAACCAACTTATTGGAAATCATACATACTGATGTGTGCGGTCCAATGAGTGTTGAGGCTCACGGTGGCTATCGCTATGTTCTCACCCTCACTGATGACTTGAGTAGATATGGGTATGTCTACTTAATGAAACACAAGTCTGAGACTTTTGAAAAGTTCAAGGAATTTTAGAGTGAGGTTGAGAATCAACGTGACAGAAAAATCAAGTTCTTGCGATCATATCGTGGGGGGGGGAATACTTGAGTCACGAATTTGGCACACACTTAAGAAAATATGGAATTGTTTCACAACTCACGCCGCCTAGAACACCTCAGCGTAATGGTGTGTCCGAACGTCGTAATCGCACTCTATTAGATATGATGCGATCTATGATGTCTCTTACCGATTTACCGCTATCATTTTGGGGCTATGCTTTAGAGACTGCCGCATTCACTTTAAATAGGGCTCCGTCGAAATCCGTTGAGACGACACCGTATGAATTATGGTTTGGGAAGAAACCTAAGCTGTCGTTTCTAAAAGTTTGGGGATGCGATGCTTATGTCAAGAAACTTCAACCTGAAAAGCTCGAACCCAAATTGGAAAAATGCATCTTCATAGGATACCCTAAAGAAACTATTGGGTATATGACGGTGTCCTGGACTAGGGGGTACTCAACACGTCATCTCCCGATCTAATAGATTGGGCCGAGGACCCCCTTGACCGTATACTCATGGGCCAGTTCGGACAACTGCCGCATACAAGGAAGATTTCACAAGACTTGGCGATCAAGACAAGGACTTCTCCCCACCGGCATATTCGGCTAGGACTCTTGTTAACCTAGGCCTCTGGTGCATTATATAAACCAGGGCCAGGCTAGTCGATAAAGGATATATACAACAATCATACCATAGGCTAGCTTCTAGGGTTTAGCCTCCTTGATCTCGTGGTAGATCTACTCTTGTACTACCCATATCATCAATATTAATCAAGTAGGACATAGGGTTTTACCTCCATTAAGAGGGCCCGAACCTGGGTAAAACATCGTGTTCCTTGCCTCCTGTTACCATCCGGCCTAGACGCACAGTTCGGGACCCCCTACCCGAGATCCGCCGGTTTTGACACCGACATTGGTGCTTTCATTGAGAGTTCCGCTGTGTGATTGACAAAAGGATCGATGGCTCGCCTGCAGATCAACTGCGACTTTGGCGTCTTCGTCACCAGTTTGACTGGTCACCTTGGTTCGACCAAGAATTGCGCCCCGTGTTCGGATCACCATGTTCGGACGAGGGCCTTCATCAAACATCAACTCTGATCTCTATCAAGATCACGGAGGAATCATCTATGGAGCTCGGGGCTCAATGTCAACATTGCCCTCTAGCGACCGTGCTGTTTTTTTTGGACAGCGAACTCGTATCTGCCGCCACCACCTCTTCGATTATCGCTTTGACGATCACTTTGGTGGAATTTTGCGGAATTGAGTCTATAACAACCCTGGAAAATTTCGTCGAGTTTTGATGGAGGAATCTCTGGCAATCCACGATATACCGGAGCCCTGTCAAATCTGGATGGGAATTTGGATGAGTTTAGAGCGTGGTGTCCAGCTTCTAGCTTGCACGTCCTTTGGAAGATCCAACCGTTGATTGGCTGCGGAATTCATATATCTACCACCTCTCAAAATTTCAGCTCGATCCGACCGTCCAAACTCCGGGAACCTTCCGATTAGTGCATCACTTTTCGGATCTGTTTTCTGCGCGAAAACGAATCCTACCCGAGTTCATCTTTTTTATGAACGGGATTTCGGACATCCCTTTTGAAAGAAGTTTTGTATGGGGTATTGTGTTTTGTTCCCGAACACATCCCACTAACCTTAAGATCTTTTGAACATGATCTTCAACATCATGCTGGTGTCAAACCAGTCCGGCAATATTACTCCACGGCTGCCGACCTGCGCTAGACACGTCGTCACTTTAGCCGAGCTCAACTTCTTCGGATCATCATCTCGACAAGCCGAACAAGAATCCGGCATCGCGAAGGATAAATCATCATCAACATCACCGCCCCACGGATTACACGGAGCGGGCATACCGGCATCGCCGCACGGTCGCTTCATCAAGCCGGCATCGACCACGTCATGACCTGCATCGACATGGCTGCACTATTGCTTCTTCAAGCTGGTGTCCATCACGCCGACCTACTTCGACTCATCGGCTGACGTCGAGGCTTCGACATCTCAGCTGGACCGGGGGCTTCGCCATCTCTTCATCAACCTACTCCGGACACTTCGGTGTCACTAGCCGACCAGCTCCGTCACGTTAGTTGGGCCGAGGGCTTTGCCTCGGCGAGTCAACCTTTACCAGCATTGCCATACCGTTGTTTTATCACCCATCAGGCAATGGGTGTGCGGAGCGGGTCCCAATTTTGGGAATCACCTTCCTTTGGATTGCTACAACAAATAAACCAGGTGCTATTAATCCCAGTATTTTTTGCTTGTTTGGGTTCATATTTCCCAAGGAATTATTACTCTGTTTTGTCCATGATATGTACACAGGTCTATCAAATGGTGACCGCATTAACGACGGTCGCGTGGTGGTTCGATCAGTTTCTGTACATAGTCCGGCGAACGCCGCATCCGGAGCTCGGACCGACCTGTGAATTCAGGCTTTGCCACGCTTTTACTACATCACGCCGACGCCCTGCATCGACATTGACTTCGGCGCCATGCCATATTTCTTCTATTCCTCACTTTGCATAAATTATTTATTGTGCAACATTTTTTTAATTATCATTACTACTATTATCTCCGGTTTGCACTATTTTTTGTGCACAGGAAAATGATCCGGGGACTTCGGCGTCACTCTGCCAGTCTGCATTGACCGTGCTATGTCACCACTTCGGCATGTCGAGCTCTCCGCTCCGCCACCTCGGGACCAGCTTGGGGGATGGAACCTTGCCCCGCATCAAGCTCGGACCGCGTCATCAATACCGAACACATTAACCAGCTAAGTCGCTTTCATGCTCAAAGCTTTAATTTCTAACTTGTGTCCGGTTCGACCAAGCATTATACTTTTTTGGAAAAAAGTTGCTTGTAAAAAATTTCCTTGTCCAAACTTTGTTTGTGACGCATAAATTCAAATACCCAATTCATTTGGGGGCTTCCTACATGAAGCTTTTCCACTTGCATATGATTATACTTGTACGGCTTCGTTCCTTGTTCGTGTATTACGCCAGAATATGCACCATATTGACTTAAGCGATTTGCAAGCTGGGTTGCCTCGCTCCTGTGTTTACCCCTACGTTCCCGATTTTTCGGCTAGGGAGTAAAGGGAGCACCTCTGCGATTGTCACGATCGGGTCGCCCGAGCCGGACCTCAGACTGGGTGAAGCCGAAAGCTAGCGCTCTTATAGTTTTCAATGATGGTCGGCACACAACGGAACTCATGAGTACAAAAAATCTATTGCACAAGTCTCATAATAACAATGAGCACCGAAGAAAGGTATCGGCGGGGGTACTATTTTCTTCGAAGATGCTTCTTACACTTCACGGTAATATAGCATAAGTTCCCTGAGCGCGCTTTGTCTGTTACAGCCTTATGGCCTGATTGCCTGGTTATTGGAAACACCATCGATATTCTCGACCGATGGAGTACATAACACTTTTCGGTCCTTGACCGAAGAGGGAGAAGCTGACGGTCGGTTAAGACGCGTTTAAAGTTCGGTTGAACATAGATATGATATAAGTACTTCGGTACATGCAATCATTCTTCTACCCAAGTCACTTGGGGGCTCTTAAAATTTATATGAGCCGTGTTATAATAAGTGTTCTTCTTCTTAGTTGTTGCAAAGTTTTTTTTATTATTATTTATCACTCCTTTTTTTGACACAAGTGTGTGGTCACTAGCCGGGGAGCCTAATTTCTCTCTCAAGGCCGCTAGAGTTTAGTTTGCTAAACTGGCCTAATGAGAAGTACTCCGCCTTCGGGATAGGAGGTTGAAGCCGTAGGCTGACCCGCTTGAAGTCTTGAGATAGGATGTGTCATATTAAAGCGCGACAGAAGCACTCCTTTTTTTCTAAGACCAATTTTCGGATTGGCACCGAACACTTGATCTTGTTCGGACGTCAAGTTTTTACTGACGTTTGTTTTGGTTTTCCAAGCTTATGGCACTTTTAAACTATTTGTGCTTTTCCAGCATTAGTCTCGCAGTGCAACGCCGGACACCTTTAGGGATTCGGCAAAAACATTCTCAGATATTGCTATATATGCATCGGTTTCGAATTGTGTCTTCGGTCAATAGTTGGGTTGCCCGGCTCCTGCACTTGCTTCCTACGTTCCGTTTTGTTCGGCTAGGCATGCAAAGGGAGAACCACTGCGATTGTGCTTCTAGCTCACATGGTTAAGCACCTCAGTGGAGAAAGCCGAAAACTGACTTTCACAATAAGCGTAAACTGGTCATCGATCCGATGACTATGTTAAATGATGGGCCATTCATAACATTGGCCGAAGTGTTTACGGCTTGACCCCGACTGTCGCCGAACACTACCGGGGGCTATTAACTGGCCTCCCAAACTAAATCCTCAATATTTTGCTCTTACATTAGAGCTGAGGTTTAATGATCATGCTTAGCATGACAACCCAAAGAAAGGAACCGATAGCGGGACTATTTTCTTTGGAAGACATTTCTTCTGTTAAACAGTAATATAACTCTCTGCGTACCTTTGTTTATAAAACCGTATGGCCAGATTGCCTTGTTTGTTGTAAATCTTTGCCCTCATAAAGGCTTTATAAAGTAGGACAAACACTCTTCGGCTACTGGCCGAGGAGGTGGAAGCTGATGGTCGGTCAACAAAGTTTTGTACAATGCGGATCCGAGCATTAATGACGTAAAGTACTTGGAAACATAGAGTCATTGCACATAATTTATGATTTTACTATGGATATTGATCCTTAATTCGGCCACCCGTGCCCGCATTAAGGCTCGGGGGCTACTGGGCTTCGGGCTTATTATTTACAAATATTAAAGGGGCACATTGAACCCCTGATCTGGTGTTACCACCCGACCAGTGTCTCGGGGGCTACTGCATTGCTTGTCCAATGCAGAAAATTTTATGTGCAATATAGTTTCCGAGGAGATTTTGATCCTCAGGTTGGTCGGCCGCACCCAACCTGAGTCTCGAGGACTGAGCACGCCGCTTTTAGTGTCCCGAAGTATTCTGCGGAGCTTGGACTTGATCCTCAGGCTGATTTTGTAAATCAACCTGAGTCTCAGCGGCTACTGGGATCATCAGTCTTACGTCATCCCTCAAGTGCATCTCAGGTTTTAAACCAATACACACCTTGAGGGCTACTGGCTATATATCTCGGCAGAGAATAAATTGCACCAATAAAATATATTAACAAAAATCGGCCCACATTCGGGGTGGTGCACCACCTCGGAAGCAGTCCGGCATGAAGCTCGGGCATTAGTGGCTGGCTCCATAGAGGGCATTTCCGGCATTAAGCTCGGCTAAACTCCTTCAAACTTCTTTGAACCAAGGTGATTTACGACACCTCGGATACAGTCCGGCATTGGAGCTCGGATACATAGTCCGGTGTTGGACCTCGGATACATTCCGGTGTTAGAGCTGGGAAGCGGTCCGGCGTTGGTGCTCGGCTGCAAAATATGCCTCGAATGCAATCCGGCGTTGGAGCTCGGACGCAAGAGGACGCTGCCGCCCGGGAACAATTTCAAACCCAAGGTGTGGCATAAAAATAATAAGGCATTGATAAAGTCCGGAAACTTAAAGGGGCTCCTCGGATACCCAATGTATAAACTTGTCGAATTCATTTCGGCGATCCTCAAGATCGAAGATGAGAAGATTTGTTGAACCAGTTTTCAAGACCGACGATCGAAGATGAAGAACAGTTCGGAAGAATCGAGGAGCGTCCCTAACTTGAAGACCGGTTCAGGGGGCTACTGACGGTGTCCTGGACTAGGGGGTACTCAACACGTCATCTCCCGATCTGATAGATTGGGCCGAGGACCCCCGTGGCCGTATACTCATGGGCCAGTTCGGACAACTGCCGCATACAAGGAAGATTTCACAAGACTTGGCGATCAAGACAAGGACTTCTCCCCACCGGCGTATTCGGCTAGGACTCTTGTTAACCTAGGCCTCTGGTGCATTATATAAACCAGGGCCAGGCTAGTCGATAGAGGATATATACAACAATCATACCATAGGCTAGCTTCTAGGGTTTAGCCTCCTTGATCTCGTGGTAGATCTACTCTTGTACTACCCATATCATCAATATTAATCAAGCAGGACGTAGGGTTTTACCTCCATTAAGAGGGCCCGAACCTGGGTAAAACATCGTGTTCCTTGCCTCCTGTTACCATCCGGCCTAGATGCACAGTTCGGGACCCCCTACCCGAGATCCGCCGGTTTTGACACCGACAGTATACCTTCTACCTCAGATCCGAAGGCAAGATCTTTGTTGCCAAGAATGGGTCCTTTCTAGAGAAAGAGTTTCTCTCGAAAGAAATAAGTGGGAGGAAAGTAGAACTTGATGAAGTATTACCTCTTGAACCGGTAAGTGGCGCAGCTTAAGAAAATGTTCCTGAGGTGCCTGTACCGACTAGAGAGGAAGTTGATGATGATGATCATGAAACTTCAGATCAATTGCTACTGAACTTTGTAGGTCCACGAGGACACATTTCGCACCAGAGTGGTACGGCAACCCTATCTTGGAAATCATGTTGTTAGACAATGGTGAACCTTCGAACTATGAAGAAGCGATGGCGGGCCCGGATTCCGACAAATGGCTGGAAGCCATGAAATCCGAGATAGGATCCATGTATGAAAACGAAGTATGGACTTTGACTGACTTGCCCGATGATCGGCGAGCCATAGAAAATAAATGGATCTTTAAGAAGAAGACAGACGCGGATGGTAATGTGACCATCTATAAAGCTCGGCTTGTCGCTAAGGGTTATCAACAAGTTCAAGGGGTTGACTACGATGAGACTTTCTCACCCGTAGTGAAGCTGAAGTCCGTCCGAATCATGTTAGCAATTGCCGCATTCTATGATTATGAGATATGGCAAATGGACGTCAAAACGGCATTCTTTAATGGTTTCCTTAAGGAAGAATTGTATATGATGCAGCCGGAAGGTTTTGTCGATCCTAAGAATGCTGACAAGGTGTGCAAGCTCCAACGCTCAATTTATGGGTTGGTGCAAGCATCTCGGAGTTGGAACATTCGTTTTGATGAGATGATCAAAGCGTTTGGGTTTACGCAGACTTATGGAGAAGCCTGCATTTACAAAAAAGTGAGTGGGAGCTCTGTAGCATTTCTCGTATTGTATGTGGATGACATACTGTTGATGGGAAATGATATAGAATTCTTGGAAAGCATAAAGGCCTACTTGAACAAGTGCTTTTCAATGAAGGATCTTGGAGAAGCTGCTTATATATTAGGCATCAAGATCTATAGAGATAGATCGAGACGCCTCATTGGTCTTTCACAGAGTACGTACCTTGACAAGATATTGAAGAAGTTCAAAATGGATCAGTCAAAGAAGGGGTTCTTGCCTGTATTGCAAGGTACGAGATTGAGCACGGCTCAATGCCCGACCACGGCAGAAGATAGAGAAAAGATGAGTGTCGTCCCCTATGCCTCGGCCATAGGGTCTATCATGTATGCTATGCTGTGTACCAGACCTGATGTAAACCTTGCCGTAAGTTTGGTAGGAAGGTACCAAAGTAATCCCGGCATGGAACACTGGACAGCGGTCAAGAATATCCTGAAGTACCTGAAAAGGACTAAGGATATGTTTCTCATTTATGGAGGTGACGAAGAGCTCGTCGCAAAGGGTTACGTCGATGCTAGCTTCGACACAGATCTGGATGACTCTAAGTCACAAACCGAATACATGTATATTTTGAATGGTGGGGCAGTAAGCTGGTGCAGTTGCAAGCAGAGCGTTGTGGCGGGATCTGCATGTGAAGCGGAGTACATGGCAGCCTCAGAGGCAGCACAAGAAGCAGTCTGGGTGAAGGAGTTCATTACCGACCTAGGAGTCATACCCAATGCGTCGGGCCCGATGACTCTATTCTGTGACAACACTAGAGCTATTGCCCTAGCCAAGGAGCCCAGGTTTCACAGGAAGACCAGGCATATCAAGCGTCGCTTCAACTCCATTCGTGAAAGTGTTCAAAATGGAGACATAGAGATTTGTAAAGTACATACAGACCTGAATGTGGCAGATCCGTTGACTAAACCTCTCCCTAGAGCAAAACATGATCAACACCAGAACTGCATGGGTGTTCGATTCATCACAATGTAACTAGAATATTGACTCTAGTGCAAGTGGGAGACTGTTGGAAATATGCCCTAGAGGCAATAATAAAATGGTTATTATTATATTTCTTTATTCAAGATAATTATCTATTATTCATGCTATAATTGTGTTATCCGGAAATCGTAATACATGTGTGAATACATAGACCACAGCACGTCCCTAGTGAGCCTCTAGTTGACTAGCTCGTTGATCAAAAGATAGTCATGGTTTCCTGACTATGGACATTGGATGTCATTGATAACGGGATCACATCATTAGGAGAATGATGTGATGGACAAGACCCAATCCTAAGCATAGCTCAAAGATCGTGTAGTTCGTTTGCTGTAGCTTTTCCGAATGTCAAGTATCATTTCCTTAGACAATGAGATTGTGCAACTCCCGGATACTGTAGGAGTGCCTTGGGTGTGCCAAACGTCACAATGTAACTGGGTGACTATAAAGGTACATTACAGGTATCTCCGATAGTGTCTGTTGGATTGACACGAATCGAGACTGGGATTTATCACTCCGTGTGACGGAGAGGTATCTCTGGGCCCACTCGATAATGCATCATCATAATGAGCTCAATGTGACCAAGTGGTTGATCACGGGATCATGCATTACGGCACGAGTAAAGTGACTTGCCGGTAACGAGATTGAACGAGGTATTGGGATATCGACGATCGAGTCTCGGGCAAGTAACGTACCGATTGACAAAGGGAATTGTATACGGATGTTCATCCGATGAGATCACCGTGGAGCATGTGGGAGCCAACATGGGTATCCAGATCCCGCTGTTGTTTATTGACCGAAGAGGCGTCTCGGTCATGTCTGCATGTCTCCTGAACCCGTAGGGTCTACACACTTAAGGTTTGGTGACACTAGGGTTGTAGAGATATTAGTATGCAGTAACCCGAAAGTTGTTCGGAGTCCCGGATGAGATCCCGGACATCACGAGGAGTTTCGGAATGGTCCGGAGGTAAAGATTTATATATAGGAAGTCCAGTTTCGGCCATCGGGAAGGTTTAGGGGGTCATCGGTATTGTACCGGGACCACCGGAAGGGTCCCGGGGGTCCACCTGGTGGGGCCACCTGTCCCGGAGGGCCCCATGGGCTGAGTTGGGAGGGAAACCAGCCCCTAGTGGGTTGGTGCGCCCCCCCTTGGGCCTCCCCTACGCCTAGGGTTGGGAAACCCTAGGGGTGGGGGCGCCCCCCACTTGGCTTGTGGGGGAAGCCACCCCTTGGCCGCCGCCCCCTTGGAGATCCATCTCCTAGGGCCGGCGCCCCCCAAGGCCCCTATATAAAGAGGGGGGAGGGAGGGCAGCCGCACCCCTTGCTCTTGGCGCCTCCCTCTCCCTCCGTTACACCTCTCCTCCCCGCTTGCGCTTGGCGAAGCCCTGCCGGGATCCTGCTGCATCCACCACCACGCCGTCGTGCTGCTGGATCTTCATCAACCTCTCCTTCCCCCTTGCTGGATCAAGAAGGAGGATACGTCTCCCAACCGTACGTGTGTTGAATGCGGAGGTGCTGTCTGTTCGGCACTTGGTCATCGGTGATTTGGATCACGTCGAGTATGACTCCATCAACCCCGTTCTCTTGAACGCTTCCGCATGCGATCTACAAGGGTATGTAGATGCACTCCTCTCTCCCTCGTTTCTAGATGACTCCATAGATTGATCTTGGTGATGCGTAGAAAATTTTAAAATTCGGCTACGTTCCCCAACAAAGCTCCCTCTGGATCTGATCCCCCTTTCCTAGTGACCTTGGCCCTCCCTTTATAGGCCAGGGGGTACTACATGGGTCACGCAAGCAGAAGCCAGTGGGCCGAAGCTTCCTGCCCAAACACCATCTCTGGAAGCCTATCGAAGGCTTTGTAAGGCCGTGGAAAGATGTCGTCATCCTCATTTTCCCGCTCTCGGGTTGGTGGGAGCATGAAACGTGCATGCTTCATGCGGGAGAGGGAACATGGCGCAACGGCTGTCGCCAGCCTATTCCCTGGCGGACCCGAGCTGATGTCATCCCTGACGTCTCGGTCCTTCCTTCAGGCTTGCCACCCAAGTATTGTTCTTATCTCAGTGGTGGCGTGAGGAGAAAAAAATATCTTCCCTCGTCTGTCGACTGCGCCCTAGGGGTTACTGCTGAGTGTGACCCCCAGGAAGAGAACTACAGGCAGGTCTTCGAGGTACCCCAGGAAGATATATCCGCCGGGTTCCTAGGGAAGCCTTCAGCTGCTTCAAAATTTTCTCACAAATTCAGAGACACATGAATTTCATTGTCCATATCACTATCACTTTGTACTTCCAGAGATTTTGCAGCAAGCATTTCCTTATCAAATTCTTCCTTGATTTCACTAATCCTCCATGTACAAAAACTCAACCTATAAGACTTAACTTGAAATATTGTGATTGAAACTATTGGTAGGGACACATGGTTGCAATTTATTGTAAGCAAAGTGTTGGCCTGCATGCATTGTCGTGAAGGGCCCACACGAATACTAGCCTGTTCTTGAGCCTCTTCTTCATTTGGTCCTCAAACACGTGAGTGACAAAGAAGATGAAAAACCCAAAATAGTAGCCAATTCACTCACAAGTGCATTGATAACCCACAAGTATAGGGGATCGTTTGTAGCCTCTTTCGATAAGTAAGAGTGTCGAACCCAATGACGAGCTAAAGGTAGAACAAATATTCCCTCAAATTCTATCGACCACTGATACAACTCTATGCACGCTTGACGTTCGCTTTACCTAGAACAAGTATGAAACTATTTTGTAGGTGTGATGCTAGAACTACTTTGCAAGAATAAAACTAGAAGTACTTTGCAAGATAATAAAAGTTAGGTGTTTAGAAAAAGGGTTTGTGTCAACAAGAAATTTATTAGTCCCTAGGCAATCTATAACAAGTACCGGTAATCATTCTTGCAACTTTATATGAGGGACAAGCATGAGCTAACATACTTTCTCTACTTGGATCATATGCACTTATGATTGGAACTCTAGCAAGCATCCGCAACTACTAAAGATTATTAAGGTCGTGAAACCCAACCATAGAATTAAGTATCAAGTCCTCTTTATTCCCATACGTCATACCCCACCTACTCGGGTTTAAGTTTCTGTCACTCTCGCAACCCACCGTAAGCGAACCATGAACATATTGCAACACCCTACAGCGGGGGCCCTCACGTTTGTGTGAGAATGGAGGTCACCGTAGGACAACACCATAAATAAAATATACAATCATACCAACCAAGATCACGATTAACCCACAGGACAAAACGGATCTACTCAAACATCATAGGATAACCATAGATCATTGGGAAATACTATATGGAGTTGATTACCATGTTTAAGTAGAGATTACAATGGGGAGAAGAGGTGTTACACCGCTGCATAGAGGGGGAGAAAGTTGGTGTTGATGTTGGGGAACGTAGTAATTTCAAAAAATTTCCTACGCACACGCAAGATCATGGTGATGCATAGTAACGAGAGGGGAGAGTGTGATCTACGTACCCTCGTAGACCGACAGCGGAAGCGTTATGACAACGCGGTTGATGTAGTCGTACGTCTTCATGGCCCGACCGATCAAGCACCAAAACTACGGTACCTCCGAGTTCTAGCACACGTTCAGCTCGATGACGATCCTCGAACTCCGATCCAGCAAAGTGTCGGGGAAGAGTTCCGTCAGCACGACGGCGTGGTGACGATCTTGATGTTCAACTGTTGCAAGGCTTCGCCTATGCACCACTACAATATTATCGAGGACTATGGTGGAAGGGGCACCGCACACGGCTAAGAGAACGATCTTAGAGATCAACTTGTGTGTCTAGGGGTGCCCCTGCCCCCGTATATAAAGGAGCCAAGGGGGGGGGGTGCGGCCGGCCCTAGGAGGAGGCGCGCAGGAGGAGTCCTACTTCTACTGGGAGTAGGACTCCCCTCCCTTTTCCCTAGTTGGATTAGGACTTGGGGGGAAGGAGGAGAGGGAAGAAAGAAAAGGGGGGGTGCCGCCCCCCTCCTTGTCCAATTCGGACTTGGGGGGGAGGGGCGCGCGACAGCCCCTAGGCCTCCTCTCCTCTTCCTCCACTAGGCCCATTAAGGCCCATTAGGTTACCGGGGGGTTCCGGTAACCTCCCGGTATTCCGGTAAAATGCCAATTTCACCCGGAACACTTCCGATGTCCAAACATAGGCTTCCAATATATCAATCTTTATGTCTCGACCATTTCGAGACTCCTCGTCATGTCCGTGATCACATCCGGGACTCCGAACTCCTTCGGTACATCAAAATATATAAACTCATAATGAAACTGTCATCGTAACATTAAGCGTGCGGACCCTATGGGTTCAAGAACAATGTAGACATGACCGAGACATGTCTCCAGTCAATAACCAATAGTGGAACCTGGATGCTCATATTGGCTCCTACATATTCTACGAAGATCTTTATTGGTCAGACCGCATAACAACATACTTTGTTCCCTTTGTCATCGGTATGTTACTTGCCCGAGATTCGATCATCGGTATCTCAATACCTAGTTCAATCTCGTTACCGGCAAGTCTCTTTACTCGTTTCGTAATACATCATCTCACAACTAACTCATTAGTTGCAATGCTTGCAAGGCTTATGTGATGTGCATTACCGAGAGGGCCCAGAGATACCTCTCTGACAATCGGAGTGACAAATCCTAATCTCGAAATACGACAACCCAACATGTACCTTTGGAGACACCTGTAGAGCTCCTTTATAATCACCCATTTATGTTGTGAAGTTTGGTAGCACACAAAGTGTTCCTCCGGCAAACGGGAGTTGCATAATATCATAGTCATAGGAACATGCATAAGTCATGATGAAAGCAATAGCAACATACTAAACGATCGAGTGCTAAGCTAATGGAATGGGTCATGTCAATCACATCATTCTCCTAATAATGTTTCCCTGTTAATCAAATGACAACACATGTCTATGGTTAGGAAACATAACCATCTTTGATTAACGAGCTAGTCAAGTAGAGGCATACTAGTGACGTTTAGTTTGTCTATGTATTCACACAAGTATTATGTTTCCGGATAATACAATTCTAGCATGAACAATAAACATTTATAATTATATAAGGAAATAAAATAATAACTTTATTATTGCCTCTAGGGCATATTTCCTTCAGTCTCCCACTTGCACTAGAGTCAATAATCTAGATTACACAGTAATGATTCTAACACCCATGGAGCTTTGGTGCTGATCATGTTTTGCTCGTGGAAGAGGCTTAGTCAATGGGTCTGCTACATTCAGATCCGTATGTATCTTGCAAATCTCTATGTCTCCCACCTGGACTAGATCCCGGATGGAATTGAAGCATCTCTTGATGTGCTTGGTTCTCTTGTGAAATCTGGATTCCTTTGCCAAGGCAATTGCACCAGTATTGTCACAAAAGATTTTCATTGGACCCGATGCACTAGGTATGACACCTAGATCGGATATGAACTCCTTCATCCAGACTCCTTCGTTTGCTGCTTCCAAAGAAGCTATGTACTCCGCTTCACATGTAGATCCCGCCACAACGCTTTGTTTAGAACTGCACCAACTGACAGCTCCACCATTTAATGTAAACACGTATCCGGTTTGTGATTTAGAATCGTCCGGATCAGTGTCAAAGCTTGCATCAACGTAACCATTTACGATGAGCTCTTTGTCACCTCCATATATGAGAAACATATCCTTAGTCCTTTTCAGGTATTTTAGGATGTTCTTGACCGCTGTCCAGTGATCCACTCCTGGATTACTTTGGTACCTCCCTGCTAGACTTATAGCAAGACACACATCAGGTCTGGTACACATCATTGCATACATGATAGAGCCTATGGATGAAGCATAGGGAACATCTTTCATTTTCTCTCTATCTTCTGCATTGGTCGAGCATTGAGTCTTACTCAATTTCACACCTTGTAATACAGGCAAGAATCCTTTCTTTGCTTGATCCATTTTGAACTTCTTCAAAACTTTGTCAAGGTATGTGCTTTGTGAAAGTCCAATTAAGCATCTTGATCTATCTCTTTAGATCTTAATGCCCAATATGTAAGCAGCTTCACCGAGGTCTTTCATTGAAAAACTCTTATTCAAGTATCCCTTTATGCTATCCAGAAATTCTATATCATTTCCGATTAGTAATATGTCATCTACATATAATATCAGAAATGCTACAGACCTCCCACTCACTTTCTTGTAAATACAGGCTTCTCCAAAAGTCTGTACAAAACCAAATGCTTTGATCACACTATCAAAGCGTTTATTCCAACTCCGAGAGGCTTGCACCAGTCCATAAATGGATCGCTGGAGCTTGCACACTTTGTTAGCTCCCTTTGGATCGACAAAACCTTCCGGCTGCATCATATACAACTCTTCTTCCAGAAATCAATTCAGGAATGCAGTTTTGACATCCATCTGCCAAATTTCATAATCATAAAATGTGGCAATTGCTAACATGATTCGGACAGACTTAAGCATCGCTACGGGTGAGAAGGTCTCATCGTAGTCAATCCCTTGAACTTGTCGAAAACCTTTTGCGACAAGTCGAGCTTTTGTAGACAGTTACATTACTGTCAGCGTCAGTCTTCTTCTTGAAGATCTATTTATTCTCAATTGCTTGACGATCTTTGGGCAAGTCAACCAAAGTCCACACTTTGTTCTCATTCATGGATCCCATCTCAGATTTCATGGCTTCAAGCCATTTTGCGGAATCTGGGCTCACCATCGCTTCTCCATAGTTCGTAGGTTCATCATGATCTAGTAGCATGACTTCCAGAACAGGATTACCGTACCACTCTGGTGCGGATCTTACTCTGGTTGATCTACGAGGTTCAGTAGTATCTTGTTCTGAAGTTTCATGATCATCATCATTAGCTTCCTCACTAATTGGTGTAGGTGTCACAGAAACCGGCTTCTGTGATGTACTACTTTCCAATAAGGGAGCAGGTACAGTTACCTCATCAAGTTCTACTTTCCTCCCACTCACTTCTTTCGAGAGAAACTCCTTCTCTAGAAAGTTTCCGAATTTAGCAACAAAAGTTTTGCCTTCGGATCTGTGATAGAAGGTGTATCCAATAGTTTCCTTTGGATATCCTATGAAGACACATTTCTCCGATTTGGGTTCGAGCTTATCAGGTTGAAGCTTTTTCACATAAGCATCATGGCCCCAAACTTTCAGAAACGACAACTTTGGTTTCTTGCCAAACCACAGTTCATAAGGCGTCATCTCAACGGATTTTGATGGTGCCCTATTTAACGTGAATGCGGCCGTCTCTAAAGCATAACCCCAAAACGATAGCGGTAAATCAGTAAGAGACATCATAGATCGCACCATATCTAGTAAAGTACGATTACGATGTTCGGACACACCATTACGCTGTGGTGTTCCGGGTGGCGTGAATTGCGAAACTATTCCACATTGTTTCAAATGTACACCAAACTCGTAACTCAAATATTCTCCTCCACGATCAGATCGTAGGAATTTTATTTTCTTGTTACGATGATTTTCAACTTCACTCTGAAATTCTTTGAACTTTTCAAATGTTTCATACTTATGTTTCATTAAGTAGATATACCCATGTCGGTGTACAAAAAGAGGGGTACACTTTTTTTACCCCTATAACTGTGCACGGGCAGTCTGAGCCACGGGCACCACCACACTGAGGAAGGCAAGGGAGGTGAGCCAAGGTAAGGCCGAAGCTCAGGAGAAGCAGAACGACACCAAGACCAAGACCACAAAGAGCAAATGGGACGAAGCGGACCCCCCGGCAAGATCCTTGCCGGGAGGCGGTTTTAGCAAACCCGGCAAGGCCCTTGCCGTGGCAGCTCGCCCCACACCTACGGAGTGAGTCACCCTTGAGTCCACTGCCCCCATGGGGCAAGGATTTGGGAGACATCCCCGTGGTGGCATGCAGATCTTTGTGAAGACATTCAAGGTCAGATACACCCTTTAGAAGATGATGATCCTTGGTGGGATCCCAGCCAAGGAGGACCACAAGGCCCCCGGCAAGAGCCTTGCTGGGGATGACAGCAGGCGCCACGGCAAGACCCTTGCCGGGGCCCCAGCAAGGCCCTTGCCAAGAACACCCGTAGGGCCACCATCAGGCCCACGCCAGTCAAACCTCCACCACCGTTCGCATGCAACTGCCGACCCAACCAGCTGGGCAGGCACCTGCGTGGCGGCATGCGGATCTTCGTGGAGACCCACCACTGCGCCACCTCAGCTACCTGCCTGCCTACATGGCACCGTGGGCGCCGCTGGCCAGGGCACGTGTCGACACGAGAGGGAGCGGCGACGGACGAGATAGGGCTCTCCCCCGTCCCCGATAAAGCAAGGACACCTGGGCAAGACACATTAAATGCGCCTTGTCATGTAATGCAAGGGATAACCTCACATCACTGTACCCTTTCCACCTCCTGTGTGCCACTGTGGCAACCCCTTTCCTATAAAAGGAGGCCCGAGGCGACCAGGAGGAGGATTCGACTTTTTGGAGCTCCTCACGCCCCATAGTTAGCTCAAGAACACAGATATACAATCCACCAAAGCAGGAGTAGGGTTTTACGCATCCTCGCGGCCCGAACCTGGATAAACGAACCATGTGCTATCTGTTTGATCCGCTCTTCTCACGACCCCGCGCCCCGCAACCGTAGTAGGGATTCTTGTGATCCCACAGGTGTCGTTCCCACCGACATCTTTGGCGCGCCAGGTAGGGGGTGCAGTTGTGAGAATCGGCTCTAGCAGTTAGCCCGGCACTCCTTCATCTTTGTGACCCTTGAAGAAGAAAGGAGGCCAGAAGATCGACACTCGAGCGATTGCAAACAGAAGCTAAGTTGCACTGAACCCTTATTTGTGCTACCCTTCTTATTTGAGGTTATTCCCCCCCGGAGATATTTGCTTTGTATGAGAAACCTGCACGCCAGGGGGATCTACCACGATCGGCAACGCCCTTGCCCTGTTTCGAGTCCGCTCAACAGCTCAAGCGGCTGCGTCGAGAATGGCAGAGTAGCCTTCCGCGATCAGCAACGCCCCCGATTCTAACTCGAGTCAAGCTCGACAGTTCGAGTGGCCGCCTTTGGAACGAAAAGGTGGCTTGTCCGGCAGCACGCGTACCCAGCAGGCCCATGGGGATCCGTCCCCAAAATGCCGCTCGGGGCTTCCGCGCCGGCGAGCCTACCCAATCGGCGTAGGGCGCGCATACAAAGAGGAATTGAATGGGGAAATAACATGCATGAAATTAAAAATACTGCAAAGTTATATTACATCACATCATTGCTGCGGTTCTAACTAAAGATGAAATTTGCCTTGGTCGTGAACCTACAGCGGCGGTGAAGAACGGGATGCCTAATCCCGGCGCTGGCCTTCCACCCTCTTGATTTCGTCGATGTTGCTGATGACGGGCTTGATGCGCTCCTTGAGCACCGTGAGGTCAACACCCTCCGGCAAGCTATCCATCGCGGCACCGAAGTCGAGGTCGGGATTCCAGTACGCCATCTTGGTGAGGACCTTGGTCATGACCCCTCGGCAAAGTCGCCGAGCTTCCCCGGCCAACGTGGCCGCTCGGTTGGAGTGAAGATAAGCCAAGGCTCCGAGGACGCCCTCGAAGAACAGGGTCAGCTTGGTGTTGACAGTCCCCCTGCGCTCAGGGGCGTACCTCACGTTTGGCATCCGCGTGGTGGCCAACTGCGAGGTGACCCTGCCGGCGACCTCCTCCAGACGGTTGATCCATCTGTTCTCGCCCGCCACATAATCCTGGTGGGAGGCGGCCTCGTTCGCCCGTAGCTGCTTCTCCTCCTCCGGGATCCTGGTCAAGGTCTCCTCCCAAGCCCCGCTCTCCGACAACATCTTCTCGAGATCCTCCAGCTTCAGCTTGAGATCTCTGACGGAGTTTTGCACTTCGGAGAGCTCCCCAGCCCTGTTGATGACCGCTCCTTGCGCCTCCACCAAGGTGCTATTGAGCATGCTCTTCTCGTTGGACAGCTTGAGGGCCTGCTCCTTCAGCTCGTCCTGCGCCACCTCCAACTCCCTTACCTTGCCGGCATGGGCCAGAGCCTGGACATTGAGTGCCTCCTTGTGCCTCTGCTCCAGCTCGCGAGTCCGCCGCGCGACAAGGGCCTCGAGCTCCTCATCCTTGCCGCGGAGCACTGCGGCAAGCTTCGCCTCACGTGCAGTGAGGTCCTCTTCCTGGGAATCCAGTGCGGCATGATGCTGGTTCCGGACGGCCTCGGCCGCGGAGCCAAGTTCGCCGCCTGTTCCTGGGCCTTCTCGATGTGAGCCATCTTCATGGTGAGCTCGACATTGCGCTTGGCCAATTCCTCCTGAAGGACCCTCTGCTCCTCGCGAGTCTGGTGGAACCAGGTCTGCGTCTCAGCAACGCGCACCTTGAAATCCACCTCCGCCTGGTCCACCGTTGCCATCCTGGACTTAACCTTGTCCAGACGGACACGGTAGAGCGCCTAGAGTTTTTGGAAGTTGGCCCCCATAGCGCGAAAAAGCTGCTCTTCTGGAGAACCGTCACCGCCAACGCCCGGCTCACCGACAACCTCAAGCCCGGTGGTGACAAGCACCTCGCCGTCAAAGACTTCCCCTTCGGCGGGCGCCCGGGAACTTGACGCCCCTGGGAGGTGGACGAAAAGATCGTCACCCACCTTCAGATACCTGCCGGGGCCCGAGGTTGAGGAGGAGGGAGGCTGATCATCAACCGCCTCTTCCTCGGCGATGGCCTTGCCGGCTTCCCCGGCAGGCCCACCGTTGGCGCCCTCGGCGGAAGCCTTCCCGGTCGCCTTGGCGGCCCCTGCCGCGATGTCCTCGGCAGCATCCTTGGCGGCCTCATCAGCGGCGACCTCGGCAGCGTCCTTGGCGGCCTCCTCAGCAATGTTGCCAGCAACGGTATCCACATCCTCCATACCTATTGAAGGAGGGCCTGGGCAGCAACGGGAGCAATGAAGCCAAGAAAAGGATAAGAGAAAAACAAAGACGAAGGACAGGCGACTCACCAGTGCCAGGCTATGAAGCAGAAGTCCCCTCTCCACCAGCATTTGGCGCCGTGGCAGTGCCACCAGCGCCCAAGTTCCCCTCTTCCTCCATGGGTGTGGGCTCCGTGCCTGATGCCCTTGCCGGGGACGCCCCCCGCGGAGGCGTAGTCGATGGGGGTGGTGTGTTAGGAGTAGCCCTCTGTGGCTCCTCCTGCTGCCGCTCCCCTCCCGCAAACCCGACAAGGTCAGCATCATAGCATCGAGCGCCTACCACATGTTGAGTAAGAAGAGGATGAAGAACTTACGCTGGGGGCTGCGCCGGGGGCTGCTGTCCGGGCTGCTCAGCACCACCAGTGGTGTCTTTGAAGCCCCAGCCGGGGGCTGGCTGCTCGCCGAGGTCCTCGCCCTCTTCACCATCTGGGCCAACGTCTCTGCATCCCTGCAAAAGCAAAAATGGATCAAGATGGGTGGCTTAATTCAGAGGAATGGAAATGACAGTAAGGAACAGAGTACTTACTCGTCATCCACCTCCTCCTCTTCCACCGCTTTCCTCTTCCTCTTCGGGCTGAGAGGCCCGAGATCAAAAGCGACCTCCGCGTCAACATCCGAGTCGACATCTGCCAGAGGAGGCGAAGACGGCGGGGTTTGTGCGCGCCCAAATGAGGAAGGGGTTGTTGTCTTCTTCTTCTCAGTGGCCTTCGTCAGCCTCTTGGCTGCCGTGGCCCTCGTGTGGTGCCCAGACCCCTCCAGGGTCAATTGAGGCCGCGAGACTCGCCCTCTTCCCCTGGTTGGTGTCGAGCCCGCCGCCACGTCCTCCTCCTCCTCCGACGACTCGTCGGCCACGTCTTCGACGAGCGGAGATCCAGTGTCGGCGCTGCTGACCTCCCTAGAGGCCGCCGCCCACCGGGTGAGCTCCTCTTCCTCCGCCGCTGTTGCGGCCTTGTCCTCCACGCCCCCGGTGCTGCCGGCCTCCATGGCAAGCTGTGCCTCCCTCGCCCTAGTGGCGATGTAGTCCAGCTCTGCCTGGGTGGTGTCCATGATAAGCCACTGCTCGACGTCGGCATTGACGTACATCTCGATCAGGGTGTCGAAGAATTGCTGCACATCCTCGTCCTTCGGCTCCTCCCAGCTCGGGACAGGGCCGTGTGCATTACAGTCCGGCATCATGGCGATGATCTCGGACCAACGCGAATTGTTGCACAATGGGACCACCCCTGCTGGCAGCTTGAAAAATGGCCCCTTGAGGGCCTTGCCAACCTTTGCGGCAGCCCTTGCGGCCTTGCCGGTCCGCTCGACCTCACCATCGCGACCCACATCAAGCTGAAAAAGCCGCTGGCAGAAGTGGGCATGCGCCAGCACTGTGAAGTTGTGATCGAGGCCGGGGCGGAGTCGCATAATGTCAGCCGGGTTCGTAAAGAGCCAAGCTGGCCTCCCCTTGTTGTGCAACGGGGCGATCCGGCGGCGAATGAAGTCCGCCCCAATCATCTCAAGGGTGAGTCCGGCCTGGGTGAGCTGGAGAATCCTGGTGGTGGCGACGGTGAGCCTCCCATCGGCGGCATCGACATCGCTCCAATCGCTGCCACGGACCGGCGGCACTCGGCGGACCTTGCAGAATTCCGGCGGGTTTTCATCTTCAATCCAGCACCACCGGCCATGCCATTCCTCCCACCTCTCCTTCACGGCACCGTCCGGGTATGCCCCCTTGGATCTTGGGATCCAGGTGACGCAACCGGAGACGGCTCCTCCCGGCTGGATTCGAGGGAAGAAGTAATGGTGGAAGAGCGCTGTGTTGGGCTGCACCCCGGCAAAGCCTTCGCAAAGATGCGCGAAGAAAGCCATGCACGCCACCGCATTCGGAGTAAAATCCAAGAGGCGAAAGTCGAAGGTGCGCATAACGTCGCAGAAGAAATCGGAGAAAGGGGGGCATAACCCGCAAGAAAAGTAATCAATGAAGAAGGGGTACCTATTTGAGGCAGGATCAGCGCAAGCGGCAGGAATGACGCGCGTCGCCAGGTGTCCCGAATCCTCTCCTCCCGTCTTCACTCCCCATAGGGGCTTGAAGGAGGCCCGGAGCTCTTGAACATCAACTGTCGAGGGCAAGAAGAAGGCGGACTTCGTCCGGTCCCCCGACAGAGCGCTCTCCGGCAGCTCCACCGTCCCGGCGCCCTTAGCCACCCCCTTGCCCTTGGCGAATTTGGGAGCCATGGCGACCAAGAAGTTCAGAGGGCTGAGGAAGGGGGATGGCGAAGCAACGACGGCGGGCGACGGCGGAAGCTTAGGAAGGAAGGAAGAGAGGAAACGGCGGCTCTAAGATTGGAAAAGGCACGAGGAAAGAGGAGAAAGTGAGCAGCGCGCCCACGGTTATTCCTTTCTTATGGTGAAAAACAATGGGCCGCCTCCTTTCACATTTACTATGACGTGACGCATGCCTGCGGGAACCAACCCCACGCATGCCGCCCACGTCACACACGCCTCCCCACGTCGCGCCACACGCGGGAAGCACAGGAAGCGCAGCGTGCGAAGAGACTTACCGCGGTAAAAACTGCCCCGCCTGCCCGCGCACCGTTTTTGGGCCTAGCCCAACGACGCGATTGCGCTTACGTGTGGCCCAGGCCCGGGGGCTCCTGTCGGTGTACAAAAAGAGGGGTACACTTTTTGTACCCCTATAACTGTGCACGGGCAGTCTAAGCCACGGGCACCACCACACTGAGCAAGGCAAGGGAGGTGAGCCAAGGTAAGGCCGAAGCTCAGGAGAAGCAGAACGACGCCAAGACCAAGACCACAAAGAACAAAGGGGACGAAGCGGACCCCCCCGGCAAGATCCTTGCCGGGAGGCGGTTTTAGCAAACCCGGCAAGACCCTTGCCATGGCAGCTCGCCCCACACCTACGGAGTGAGTCACCCTTGAGTCCACTGCCCCCATGGGGCAAGGATTCGGGAGACATCCCCGTGGTGGCATGCAGATCTTTGTGAAGACATTCAAGGTCAGATACACCCTTTAGAAGATGATGATCCTTGGCGGGATCCCAGCCAAGGAGGACCACAAGGCCCCCGGCAAGAGCCTTGCCGGGGATGACAGCAGGCGCCACGGCAAGACCCTTGCCGGGGCCCCGGCAAGGCCCTTGCCAAGAACACCCATAGGGCCACCATCAGGCCCACGCCAGTCAAACCTCCACAGTCGTTCGCATGCAGCTGCCGACCCAACCAGCTGGGCAGGCACCTGCGTGGCGGCATGCGGATCTTCGTGGAGACCCACCACTGCGCCACCTCAGCTACCTGCCTGCCTACATGGCACCGCGGGCGCCGCTGGCCAGGGCGCGTGTCGACACGAGAGGGAGCAGCGACGGACGAGATAGGGCTCTCCCCCGTCCCCGATAAAGCAAGGACACCTGGGCAAGACGCATTAAATGCGCCTTGTCATGTAATGCGAGGGATAACCTCACATCACTGTACCCTTTCCACCTCCCATGTGCCACTGTGGCAACCCCTTTCCTATAAAAGGAGGCCCGAGGCAACCAAGAGGAGGATTCGGCTTTTTGGAGCTCCTCACGCCCCATAGTTAGCTCAAGAACACAGATATACAATCCACCAAAGCAGGAGTAGGGTTTCACGCATCCTCGCGGCCCGAACCTGGATAAACGAACCGTGTGCTATCTGTTTGATCCGCTCTTCTCACGACCCCGCGCCCCGCAACCGTAATAGGGATTCTTGTGATCCCATAGGTGTCGTTCCCACCGACAACCCATATCTACTTAAGTCATTTGTGAAGGTGAGAAAATAACGATATCCGCCACGAGCCTCAACATTCATCAGACCACATACATCTATATGTATGATTTTTAACAAATCTGTTGCTCTCTCCATAGTACCGGAGAATGGTGTTTTTGTCATCTTACCCATAAGGCACGGTTCGCAAGTACCAAGTGATTCATAATCAAGTGGTTCCAAAAGCCCATCAGTATGGAGTTTCTTCATGCGCTTTACACCGATATGACCTAAACGACAGTGCCACAAATAAGTTGCACTATCATTATCAACCCTGCATCTTTTGGCTTCAACATTATGAATGTGTATGTCACTACTATCGAGATTTAATAAGAATAGACCATTCTTCATGGGTGCATGACCATAAAAGATTTTACTCATATAAATAGAATAACCATTATTCTCTGATTTAAATGAATAACCGTCTCGCATCAAACAAGATCCAGATATAATGTTCATGCTCAACGCTGGCACCAAATAACAATTATTTAGATCTAATACTAATCCCGAAGGTAGATGTAGAGGTAGCGTGCCGACCGTGATCACATCGACTTTGGAACCATTTCCCACGCGCATCGTCACCTCGTCCTTAGCCAATCTTCGCTTAATCCGTAGTCCCTGTTTCGAGTTGCAAATGTTAGCAACAGAACCAGTATCAAATACCCAGGTGCTACTACGAGCATTAGTAAGGTACACATCAATAACATGTATATCGCATATACCTTTGTTCACCTTGCCATCCTTCTTATCCGCCAAATACTTGGGGCAGTTCCGCTTCCAGTGACCAGTCTGCTTGCAGTAGAAGCACTCAGTTTCAGGCTTAGGTCCAGATTTGGGTTTCTTCTCTTGAGCAGCAACTTGCTTGCTATTCTTTTTGAAGTTCCCCTTCTTCTTCCCTTTGCCCTTTTTCTTGAAACTAGTGGTCTTGTTGACCATCAACACTTGATGCTCCTTCTTGATTTCTACCTCCGCAGCTTTCAGCATTGCGAAGAGCTCGGGAATAGTCTTATTCATCCCTTGCATATTATAGTTCATCACGAAGCTCTTGTAGCTAGGTGGCAGTGATTGGAGAATTCTTTCAATGACGCAATCATCTAGAATATTAACTCCCAATTGAATCAAGTGATTATTATACCCAGACATTTTGAGTATATGCTCACTGACAGAACTGTTCTCCTCTATCTTGCAGCTATAGAACTTATTGGAGACTTCATATCTCTCAATCTGGGCATTTGCTTGAAATATTAACTTCAACTTCTGGAACATCTCATATGCTCCATGACATTCAAAACGTCGTTGAAGTCCCGATTCTAAGCCGTAAAGCATGGCACACTGAACTATCGAGTAGTCATCAGCTTTGCTCTGCCAGACGTTCATAACATCTGGTGCTGCTCCAGCAGCAGGCCTGGCACCCAGCGGTGCTTTCAGGACGTAATTCTTCTGTGCAACAATGAGGATAATCCTCAAGTTACGGACCCAGTCCGTGTAATTGCTACCATCATCTTTCAACTTTGCTTTCTCAAGGAACGCATTAAAATTCAACGGAACAACAACACGGGCCATCTATCTACAATCAAACATAAACAAGCAAGATACTATCAGGTACTAAGTTTATGATAAATTTAAGTTCAACTAATCATATTACTAAAGAACTCCCACTTAGTTAGACATCCCTCTAATCCTCTAAGTGATCACGTGATCCAAATTAACTAAACCATGTCTGATCATCACGTGAGATGGAGTAGTTTCATTGGTGAACATCACTATGTTGATCATATCTACTATATGATTCACGCTCGACCTTTCAGTCTCCGTGTTCCGAGGCCATATCTGTATATGCTTGGCTCGTCAAGTATAACCTGAGTATTCTGCGTGTGCAACTGTTTTGCACCCGCTGTATTTGAACGTAGAGCCTATCACACCCGATCATCACGTGGTGTCTCAGCACGAAGAACTTTCACAACGGTGCATACTCAGGGAGAACACTTCTTGATAATTGGTGAGAGATCATCTTAAAATGCTACCGTCAAACAAAGCAAGATAAGATGTATAAAAGATAAACATCACATGCAATCAATATAAGTGATATGATATGGCCATCATCATCTTGTGCTTGTGGTCTCCATCTTCGAAGCACCATCATGATCACCATCGTCACCGGCGCGACACCTTGATCATCATCGTAGCATTGTTGTCGTCTCGCCAATCTTATGCTTCCACGACTATCGCTGCCGCTTAGTGATAAAGTAAAGCATTACAACGCAATTGCATTGCATACAATAAAGCGACAACCATATGGCTCCTGCCAGTTGCCGATAACTCAGTTACAAAACATGATCATCTCATACAATAAAATTTAGCATCATGTCTTGACCATATCACATCACAACATGCCCTGCAAAAACAAGTTAGGCGTCCTCTACTTTGTTGTTGCAAGTTTTACGTGGCTGCCACGGGCTTAGCAAGAACCGTTCTTACCTACGCATCAAAACCACAACGATAGTTTGTCAAGTTGGTGCTATTTAAACCTTCGCAAGGACCGGGCATAGCCACACTTGGTTCAACTAAAGTTGGAGAAACTGACACCCGCTAGCCACCTTTGTGCAAAGCACGTCGGGAGAACCGGTCTCGCGTAAGCGTATGCGTAATGTCGGTCCGGGCCGCTTCGTCCAACAATACCGCCGAACCAAAGTATGACATGCTGGTAAGCAGTATGACTTATATCGCCCACAACTCACTTGTGTTCTACTCGTGCATATAACATCAACGCATAAAACCTAGGCTCGGATGCCACTGTTGGGGAACGTAGTAATTTCAAAAAAATTCCTATGCACACGCAAGATCATGGTGATGCATAGCAACGAGAGGGGAGAGTGTGATCTACGTACCCTCGTAGACCGACAGCGGAAGCGTTATGACAACGCGGTTGATGTAGTCGTACGTCTTCACGGCCCGACCGATCAAGCACCGAAACTACGGCACCTCCGAGTTCTAGCACACGTTCAGCTCGATGACGATCCCCGGACTCCGATCCAGCAAAGTGTCGGGGAAGAGTTCCGTCAGCACGACGGCGTGGTGATGATCTTGATGTTCAACTGTCGCAGGGCTTCGCCTAAGCACCACTACAATATTATCGAGGACTATGTTGGAAGGGGGCACCGCACACGGCTAAGAGAACGATCTTAGAGATCAACTTGTGTGTCTAGGGGTGCCCCCTGCCCCCGTATATAAAGGAGCCAAGGGGGAGGGGGGGTGCGGCCGGCCCTAGGAGGAGGCGCGCAGGAGGAGTCCTACTCCTATCGGGAGTAGGACTCCCCTCCCTTTTCCCTAGTTGGATTAGGACTTGGGGCGAAGGAGGAGAGGGAAGAAAGGAAAGGGGGGGGGGACGCCGCCCCCCTCCTTGTCCAATTCGGACTTGGGGGGGGGGGGGGGGGGGGGGCGCGCGGCAGCCCCTAGGCCTCCTCTCCTCTTCCTCCACTAGGCCCATTAAGGCCCATTAGGTTACCGGGGGGTTCCGGTAACCTCCCGGTATTCCGGTAAAATGCCAATTTCACCCGGAACACTTCCGATGTCCAAACATAGGCTTCCAATATATCAATCTTTATGTCTCGACCATTTCAAGACTCCTCATCATGTCCGTGATCACATCCGGGACTCTGAACTCCTTCGGTACATCAATATATATATAAACTCATAATGAAACTGTCATCGTAACGTTAAGTGTGCGGACCCTACGGGTTCGAGAACAGTGTAGACATGACCGAGACATGTCTCCAGTCAATAACCAATAGCGGAACCTGGATGCTCATATTGGCTCCTACATATTCTACGAAGATCTTTATCGGCCAGACCGTATAACAACATACTTTGTTCCCTTTGTCATCGGTATGTTACTTGCCCGAGATTCGATCGTCGGTATCTCAATACCTATTTCAATCTCATTACCGGCAAGTCTCTTTACTCGTTTTGTAATACATCATCTCACAACTAACTCATTAGTTGCAATGCTTGCAAGGCTTATGTGATGTGCATTACCGAGAGGGCCCAGAGATACCTCTCCGATAATCGGAGTGACAAATCCTGATCTCGAAATACGCCAACCCAACATGTACCTTTGGAGACACTTGTAGAGCTCCTTTATAGTCACCCAGTTACGTTGTGACGTTTGGTAGCACATAAAGTGTTCCTCCGGCAAATAGTAGTTACATAATCTCATAGTCATAGGAACATGTATAAGTCATGAAGAAAGCAATAGCAACATACTAAACGATCGGGTGCTAAGCTAATGGAATGGGTCATGTCAATCACATCATTCTCCTAATAATGTGATCCCATTAATCAAATGACAACACATGTCTATGGTTAGGAAACATAACCATCTTTGATTAACGAGCTAGTCAAGTAGAGGCATACTAGTGACGTTTAGTTTGTCTATGTATTCACACAAGTATTATGTTTCCGGATAATACAATTCTAGCATGAACAATAAACATTTATCATGATATAAGGAAATAAAATAATAACTTTATTATTGCCTCTAGGGCATATTTCCTTCAGTTGACGGTAGCAAGATTGTTGATGTAGATCGCCGTCCCGATTGTTGCCCCCGGCGGCACTCCGGTGCCACCGAAAGCGAGGGGTAGAGAGCCCCCCTCCTCCTTATTCTTCCTTGGCCTCCCCCTAGATGGGAGGAGAGTTCCCCCTCTGGTCCTTGGTCTCCATGGCGGCGGAGGGGCGGGAGCCCCTCCGAGATTGGATCTCCCTCTCTGTTCTCTTCTGTTTCGTGTTCTTCAGATCTGGCCGAAAACCGTTTCTTATATTCCCGGAGATCCGTAACTCCGATTGTGCTGATATTTTAACACGATTTTTTCGGATATAAGCTTCCTTGAGCCCGAAGTAGAGGCCCAACCGACGTACGAGGTGGGCATAACCCACCACGCCATGCCTGGCTCATCTGGCGCGACCTGGTGGGTTGTGCCCACCATGGGCCTCCGTTTGCGGTGATTCCAACTCCTAAAAATCACACATATTCCAAAATAATTCTCCGTGAAATTTTATTTAATTTGGACTTCGTTTGATATGGATACTCGCAGTACAAAAAACATGCAGAAAACAGGAACTGGCACTGGGCACTGGATCAATAGGTTAGTCCAATAAATCATATAAAAAATTGCCAAAAGTATGTAAAAGTTGTATAATATTGGCATGAAACAATCAAAAATTATAGATATGATGGAGACGTATCATGCATTTCAACGAGGAGGTGCGTATGAATGTTACAAAATGATCTATCCCCCGCTCATCCCCTACTTGGAAAAAACTCATATTAGACCTAAAACTGATTAAGAGCGACATTTTGATGACGCGATGTAAATTTGTTGAAAGGAGCTGATGATGATACCTAAACACGATTTTGATGGAACATCTTGTTGGACCGGCTCAAACAACATCCACCAATTGCTTCGTGATACTGAGATTTCTGCCAAACACTTCACAATGGTCTTTTGAGTAATACCTCATGATGTGTTTGCAGGGAACCCATGGTAGGACCAAATTTGCTTTATATTGATAATATCTCCTAGTTCTTGTCAGACATTTAGTAAAGCTTTGTGCCACCAAGAGTTCCCCCAAACACTTCACATTGGCATTTCAAATAATGCCTCGTGAAGTGCTTGCATGGTACCCATGGTAAGAACAAGCGTATTGATCATCTCTCCTATATTATTGGTTGACATGAGTAAAGCTTAGCATCATCAAGAGTTCCCCCGAACACTTCACAGTGGTATTTGTAATAATGCCTCGTGGAGTGCTCGTAGGGAACCCACGGTAAGACCAAACATGCTTCGTATTGATCACCTTCTTAGTTCTTGGAGCTTGGCATCACCAAGAGTTCCTCCAATACTTCGCAATGGCGTTTGAAATAATGCTTCTTGAAGTGCTTGCAGGGAACCCGCAGTAAGACCAAACAAGCTTTGGATTGATCATCTCCTAGTTCTTGCCCGTCATTGAGTAAATTTTGGCATCACCAAGGGTTCCCTCAAACACTTTACAGTGGCGTTTGAAATAATGCCTTGTGAAGTGCTGGTAGGGAGCCCACAGTAAGACCAAACATGCTCCATATTGATCATCTCCTCTGGTTCTTGGCCGACACTGAATACCGCTTGGCATCATCAAGAGTTCCCCCAAACACTTCACATTTGCATTTTGAATAATGCCTCGTGAAGTGCTCGCAGGGAACCCCCGATAAGACCAAACATGCTTTGTGATGATTATCTCCTTTGCTTCTTGGCAGGTATTGAATAAAGCTTGACGTCACCAAGAGTTCCCCCGAACACTTCACGATGGTGTTTAAAAAAATGCCTCATGAAGTGCTTGCAAGGAACCCACGGTAACACCAAACATGGTTAACAATTAGTGCAACTCTTATTGTTCATGGCTAGTATCTAGTAAATGCTTGATTACACTGAGTGTTCTCCCAAACACTTCACATAAGCTCTCAGAAAGGTGCTTTGTAAAGTGTTTGAAGGGAACTCCTGGTAATACCAAATGTGATATGTAGTAAATCTCATGTGGTTTATGACCTGCAATATCTGCTAAGTGCTTGGTTGCACCAAGACACTAGTAGAAAAAGGACCTAATGTGAGACACATTAGTCCCGGTTTGATTTCGATCTGGTACTAATGGTACCATTAATGCCGGTTCGAACGGCTATGCATTAATGCCGGTTCGTGTTGAACCTTTAGTACCGGTTCGTGCCATGAACCGGTACTAAAGGGGTGGTGGCAGGCAGGCGTCAGGCCGGGGCCCCACGATCACCTTTAGTACCGGTTCGTGGCACAAACCGGTACTAAAGGGCTAACCTTTAGGACTGGTTCGTGGCATGAACTGGGACTAAAGGGGTCTGACCTATAATCCCGGTTGGAAACACAAACAGGGACTATAAGGCAATTTTCAATCTCTACCCCCCCCCCCCACCCCCACCCCCCCGTGTATCGTCATTTCAGTTTTGAAAAAATCAAAAGAAAATGATAAAAACTTCAAAAAATAAAATCCTTCGAGAGGTAGTTATATTACTACATCTACTAGTTAGGAAAATTTGAAAACTTAAATTTGGACATGTTTTGCAAAAAGTGTAGGGAAAATGTAAAACGGCTATAACTTTTGCATACGATGTCGGAAAAAAATGTATAATATATCAAAAAATTCAGCACGAAAATCCGCATCCAATGGAGACGGCCTATGGCCTGTTTGCAATTTTTTAGAATCCTCAAATTCCAAAAGGAAAAAAAGATATGGTCAAATTTCAGTTTTTTTAAAAAATTTGGTTAAATCTGGTCAAACTACTTATTCAAGAAGTATTAATGTTACTACATAATTATTCAAGAATATTAGTGTTACTAAATAATTATTTCAATTTTTTGAATTTTGGTCAAATCTGGTCAAACTATGGTTAAATTTATTCAAGAAATATTAGTGTTACTAAATAATTACTGTTTTTTAGAATAATAGTTTCAAACTCAAACGATGAAACGTGTGATCTAATGCTCAAGCTAAACTGCTGAGGGTTAATAAGATTGACAGCTTACATTTGTCAGGAAAACAACAAGTACAGACTTGGAATGTAGGGGGAATAGAACTCCAAAAGTTAAGTGTGCTCAGGCTGGGGGACTGAGAGGATAGGTGACCGGCCGAAAAGTTATGGAATGAGTGATCCACACTTTTGCAGTTAAGAGAGGTGATTAGAGACTAAATCATCAAATAATTTAAAAAAATTAAAAATCGAAAAAAATCAATTTTTTTTCCAAAATTTTCAAAAAAAAATTCAAAAAAAAATGGGCGCGAGCTCACGCCACGTGGTGGCACTTTAGCGCCGGTTCGTGCCGAACCGGTACTAAAGGGGGGGGGCCTTTAGTGCCGGTTATGAAACCGGCACTAAAGGCCCTTACGAACCAATTTTAAAGCTCCGTTTTCTACTAGTGAGAGTTCCCCCAAACACTTCACGTAATACCTAGAAAAAGTTCTTCGTGAAGTGCTTGAAGGGAATACTCAGTAATAGAAAACGTGGTTCTCGGTCCATTGGTGCATCTGTCTTATGATATGTGGCCAATGTCTATTGAATGCTTGGTGACACCAAGAGTTCTCCCAAACACTTCAGAAAAGTTCTTGAAAAGATGCATCCTGAAGTGCTTCAAGAGAACTCCTGATGAGGCCAAACTCGATTAATGCCCACACACCCATCATAATGCACGTGGACCTACCACTATAATTTCTAAAGCTCAAACACTCTCAAACCCGTTGAAACTGTTGGTTGCCACCCAGAGTTCCCCCAAAAACTTCACTATGCACGCCTCGCTTATCCCTGCAATGCACACTTTAAAGCAGTGCCAATGCAACAATTAGGCATAAGCTAGCAACTGAAGTGATTTGAGGAGAACTCCAGGTGACAACCAACCAAAGTAGCTACCTAAGACTCTTGTTCATCTGCCATGGACCACATTTCACTTGTTTAATCTGCGTCTGTTGATGAGTGCATAGGCGGCTGCTATTTATAAGTCTATGACCAAAGATCAAGTAGCAAAGTATGTTGCCTCCTGTGGACTGTGGTGTGGAATGGAGGAAATACATGGTCTTGGTGTTGGATCCATGAACCTGGCAATGAACCTAGCCCTGATGTAGCCTAGGTTAGAATGAACTAGCTAGCTATAGCCAAGGGAATCTCGTGAGATGTGGCCTTTTTGTGCAGCACAACTCAGCTAGATTTGCAGCTCTGAATCGTGCAAAAGATCACGGATCAAAGGTGCTTGCCGACCCTGCAAATTCCTTATTTCTTCGAGCAGCAAGCAAGAGATCAGTGTCGTCGTCGTTGCTAGGTTTCTGTCCACGAATATGCCCTTCTTTCACATGCAACGAGATGCAGAGATCACATTATAATTATTATGCCAACCGGCTCAAAGCTTGTGCCTGTTGCAAGACAGGGGAGAGACATACGGGGTGGGAGTCCAGGTAAACTTTGCTTAATTTGTTGCAGAAAATGTTTGATAAACCTCATGGATGGATGTGGTTGTTGCAGTATCTATCTTGATAAAGTGATCGATCAGGCTGCTTTAGAGGCAGAAGAAGAAGAGAAAACGTTTTGGCCGTCTGTGGCGTTGAACATTTCACAGCCGGTTCAGTAACTAGATGGCTTTCCACTGTACTAGTGCTCTACTTTTCACTTGGTAGCTTCTTTGAAAAGCGCCAATAGTGCGTGCCACACGTAAATAGTCCATATTGAAAGAACAGAAGCAGAAAGTGTGGAGATGATGTATTAATGGTTCGTTATTAGGAATTCAGCCTTGATGAGCTTAACTAGTGACATGTGAGCTGAGGCTTAGATCGTTTTAAAAGTAACCGAAATACTCCCTCCGATCCATATTAATTGTCGCTGATTTTGTACAAAGTATTTTACTTATCTTTTTCATGTCGGTGGTCCGCGGAACTTACAGGTTTCATCAGTTTATCAAAGGGCATCATCATATACAGGCTATAAACAAATAATGCTAGAACACCTTTAGAAAATCTGTCTAATCCAGTGGGTTAGTTGTCTGTCTCATTATGCGTGACTGTATGGGCAGGCAGCATAAAGGGAGAAAAGCAAAGGATACTGTGATTGCAACATGCTCTCTGCCACTACAGAATCGATGACTAATATTCCCAAATCCCAAGACCATACAACAGAGTGAAAAGCTACAAGAAGGCGTCCAGGTTCAGAGCACCCGATCTCTATCAACGCAGGACACCTTTCAAAGTTCAGAAAGCCAGATGAGAAGTTCCAAACCAGGTCAGGTTAGAGCGGCTGAGCCTCTGAAAAAGCGTGCTGATACTTGGGGTATAAGTATCTTCGGAGAAGAATCATTGGCCGAGGCAAGATGACGATGCATTACAATCTCTTCTCAAACATGTAGGGGACCGGCGGAGAAGTATCTTCGGAGAAGAATCGATCTGGAGCTTTTCTTCTTCCTGCTCATGCCGTAGGAGGAGGAGGAGAGGCCGCCGTCGGCTGGCATGGAGTCCCCCCATTCACACTTCTTGGCTCTGTAGGTTTCTATTGTTTAGTTCAGGTAGGCAGGAGGGTTTTGTTCTTGTGATCTCCCTTGTGTTCTTGTGTTCTTGGATAGGGAGGATGGGGGTTGCATCTCCTTCTCCTCTTGTTGCGTGTGGTTGGTTGCAGCCTGATTGTATGTTTGTTGTATCAAGGCCAATAAATCTTTGGCTGTTTCTCATCTCTTTTGGCCACTTTGTGTGTTTCTTCCGCTATGTGATTTGTTCGGATGACCTCCGGAAATGCATGTGTTTCTGGATGCGATGATGATTGTACTGGCGGTGTCTGAACTTGAAGCCACCTCGATGCAGACGTTCTAAATGCTGATCCAGTACATTATTGTGCCGTGACCCACAGCGTTGTCGTTGACATTCAGGTCACCATGGCATGCTGAGGACCAACTCGTTTAACCATTCTACAACAAGGACGGCCAGCTCAAACCACAAGTTCTTTTAGGGAAGCTAGCTCAAACCAACACAAACTAATTTACATATGGGGAGACAAAAAGAAACGAGTTCAAAACACCATGAGAAACTTCATTCCGAGGGTAGAGTGAAACATGTTTACCTAGCTAAGCTACTATAGTGTTCTTTTTTTCTTTCTAGACACAGTATAATCACTTCCACTGAACGGACGTCGTAGGAAATACTGAGATAAATCCAGGAAAACACGGGCATCAATCCTAGGTCTAGAAATTGAACCCTAATAGGCTGGTTCCACAACAAGGAATCTAACCACCCGAGCCCAAGCACCCCAAATGGAACATCACAAAGTTGTGCTTGTTGACCTAATGAATTGTGCGTTATATGCCGAGGCCAATGGCCCGCTCTCCGTATGCTTCGATACCAAGTAATAATCCACACCCTCATGAAGGTGGGTGCTCTCAGTGCACGAAATAAGTCATGCTTGAGCTCCTTGGTTTGGACAAATTTGAGATGAGAGGAATGCATGGGTTTTTCAACAGAAATCTACCCCGCCGCCGGGGTCATCTTTGGCATGATCAAGAGATAAGTAAAACTTTGGGTTATTGTGGGAGCAACAAAAATTGGGTCATATCCGGAGATTGACTTTTGTAACTTGGGGATGTGTGTGGGAGTAGCTATATTCTCCTCTCTTAATTAATCGATGAGACAAAGCTTCTGTTTCGAGAAAAATATGTTTGTATATAGGGATAGTCTTCTATCACTTGTCCTCAAAGTTCTACTGGTTCTAAATGGTCACCATACCAAAACGTAGCTGTCGAGTTTATGACTCGATGATGGCATCATGTCCTTTGTTTTGTTAATCTCAAATCACACGACATAAATCGTCTAAAGATACAAATAACACATCCACTTGAAGTAAAGAAATTTCAAAAAAAAAAATGTTTCAAATGTGGACACATGACGAATACTAAGGCATTAATTCAACGCAGCACTGTTTCTCTTCTCTACAATGTTTAACGACCCCAACGAGTTCCGAAGAATTACAACGAGTTAATAAAAACTAAAAAAGCAGCTCCTAAACGTGTACATGACGAATACTAAGCAGAATTCAACGCCTATATATGCTTCTCTACTCAAAAGCCCACTGATTCTCCCTGCGGATCTCGGCCTCCTCCTCCGGTGTAAAGTCATTCTTGATGTTGAAGGTCTTGCGGATCTCCTCGGGAGTCTTGCCCTTGATCATGTCGGCAATAGTCTGGCAAGTAAGGTCCAGCAATCCCTTGATGTCAAGGTAATTTGCAGCCAGGATGAGGTCGAAGAGGATGGCCTGGTCGACCTTGATGAACTCAGCGTCCCAGCTCTTCATGTCCTCGGTGGGGGCTGGCGCCGCGGCTGCCGCAGAAGCGGAGGAGCTGGCGTCGGCGGCTGCGCCGGAGTCGGCCGGCTTGGGGCTGGCTTGGATATGCTTCTTGCAGTACTCAATGACCATGGAGAGGGTCTTCGAGTTGACGTTGGGGAGCGGGATGGCGTTGTCAGCGCACTCGTCCTCGATCATGTGGCGGATAGTCTGGGACTCCATGGCGACCGCCTTGTCGACCTCGAACTCCTCGCCCTCCGAGCTCTTGAGCGTAATCTTCTTCTCGCCCTCCGTGGCCGCCATCGATCCGAGGATTGGGAGGCGAACGCGATACGATCGAAACCCTAGCGAAACCTAGCGAGAAACGTTGCGGCGTAAGACAGAACGAAAGATGGGAGCTCGTTTGCGTCTTGGGCTGGGGCTGGGAACCGGCCGGGGCTATTTATTGGGACGGCGGGAGTGGTGGTGGTATCGTAAACTCGGGCCGTATTCATCAAGGAGTCGGACTCGGGCCGTATTCATCTTCATCTTCATCAAGGAGTCCCTCGTCATTGCGTCAGGTCTCGTCAACGTGTCTGCTAGTGAATTTGTTTGTCTAAAAAAAACTCGTAGGTTTTTTTTTGAGAAATCTCGCCACTTTATTGAATAGTAATGTTCATAGGTACACGGGAATCAACCTGTGGTTGAGTTGGTTAGGTGGACAGTGGTATCCCCACCCGTCGACGATGATGCGCCTACGGTGACTTCGTAAATCTCAAGATGATATGCCGGCTCAGTCTCTCGGAGGTGCTCATAAGGGTAGGGTGTGCGTGTGTGCGTTCATAGGGGTGAGTGTATGCGCGTGTATATGAGCGCTTGTGTCTGTATTGATGCTCAAAAATGTTCATAGGTACACGGTTTGGGTCATGAGGAACCCCCAACCAAACATGTCTATCTAAGCCAAGGTTACAAGCAAACTTGGCGAGATTGTGAGTCTCAAAATTATGACTCCTATGCTCATGAACGAAATTACAGAAACTGAAGCTAGTTCTACGAGCTACTATTTCATGAACAATTGCCGAATGTGGTCCTCCCGTGCCCTGATTTATGTCCTTGACTACATTCTGGCAGTCTGATGCTATCAGTAGTTGCTGAATATCCAGGTCCTCTGCAAGTGCAAGCCCCTCCCTACATGCATAAGATTCCAGGATCACCATATCATTTACTCCTCGAAACACCACCGCGGACGACCCCAAGTAAGCTCCAGAGTGGTCTTGACAAATCGCAGCTACTGCTCCTCCACGTCGATGGCGGGCCACAACACCATCTACATTGATTTTCTTGGTGTGGATCGATGGAGGTATCCAACGTTGCTGCACATTCCTGGAAGGTACACTCGCTGGTTTAATAGCCCCAGCTTTCGGAAGTTGATCTAGCTCATTTATGTAGGAGTTGACAAAAGAGAAAACCTGATATGGACTTTGAAAGATTGCCTCATGTATTGCCTTTCGCCTCACATACCATATAGACTATAATGTGATAACCATCCGTGCAAACTCCTTCTGGTCCAACACATCATTAATTTCAAAAAGCCAATTCTTAGCACTGGATTCAGTGTTCGCTGTCATTTTAGATACTAGATTGTCATCAGTGAGCGCCCAAGTGCATCTGGCATTTGTACAGGATATTAATGCATGGCGCCACGAATCCACACACCCGCAGAGTGGGCATGCATTCCGATCAGCCATGTTGCGATGCTTCAGCACATCCGCCGTTGGCAAGGAGTGTCGAGCTAACCTCGAGACAAAGATCTTGACCTTCGAAGGAACTACCATGCTCCAAAGCGAAGACCACGAATTCGCTTTCCTCTCCGTGTCCGACTGACCCGCTCTTTCTTCCAACCAATTCTCTCGTTGGATTTTTGTAGTGACTGTCGGTGTCAAAACCGGCGGATCTCGGGTAGGGGGTCCCGAACTGTGCGTCTAGGCCGAATGGTAACAGAAGGTAGGGAACACGATGTTTTACCCAGGTTCGGGCCCACTTGATGGAGGTAAAACCCTACGTCCTGCTTGATTAATATTGATGATATGAATAGTATAAGAGTAGATCTACCACGAGATCAAGGAGGCTAAACCCTAGAAGCTAGCCTATGGTATGATTGTTGTATATGGAGTTGATTGCCTACGGACTACAACCCTCCGGTTTATATAGACACCGGATAGGGTTAGGGTTACATAAAGTCGGTTACAATGGTAGGAGATCTTGAATATCCGCATCGCCAAGCTTGCCTTCCACGCCAAGGAAAGTCCCATCCGGACACGGGACGAAGCCTTCAATCTTGTATCTTCATAGTCCAGGAGTCCGGCTGAAGGTATAGTCCGGCTACCCGAACACCCCCTAATCCAGGACTCTCTCAGTAGCCCCTGAACCAGGCTTCAATGACGACGAGTCCGGCGCGAAAATTGTCTTCGGCATTGCAAGGCGGGTTCCTCCTCCAAGTCCTTCATAGAAGATTGTAAACACCAAAAATAATGTCCGGCTCTGTAAAATAAGCTTCCACATATTGCCATAGAGAAAATAATATTAACACAAATCAAATCTGCTGACGTATTCCGCAGTGCGTCATCACACTACAGCCAAGTCCTTCACTCGAATCGTTTTCACTTTTCCACCTCAGCGTGTTTTGCGAGGCGGTTTCCTTGGCACGTCTTGTCAAAGCAGAGATCGTGTACCCCCCTTTTACAGGATTCTCATCAATACGGACGTGGGTAACCCAACTGCGCCACTTATCACGGCGCTTGGGAGGCAAGCAAGTTTTACTAGGCAGGTGGGGACGCACAACCGCATCCGCCCATATAAGGGGACAAGGATCCACCTTTTTACCTACGCCTTCTTCCTCCTTTGCCTATCCATCTCTTGCGCACCCGAGCTCCAGCGCCCAAGCCCGCACTTCCCACCTCAACCTTCTCCAGCAATGTCCGGAGCGGGAGGCAAGTGGATGGTCTCCTCCGCCACGGAGGGTAAAGTCAAGAAGCTAAGGAAGGCCAGATACCTGTCCAAGGACATCGCGCACCGGCTTCCCGAAGAGGGGCAGCTTCTCCCCACCCCAAGGCCCCATGAGAGGGTAGTATTTCTCCCCCACTTCCTACGCGGACTGGGTTTTCCACTCCACCCATTTGTCCGGGGGCTCATGTTCTACTACGGCCTAGATTTCCACGATCTGGCTCCGAACTTCATCCTCAACATCTCGGCGTTTATCGTCGTGTGCGAGGCTTTTCTCCACGTCCGCCCCCATTTCGGCCTCTGGCTCAAGACCTTCAACGTCAAGCCCAAGGTGATGCGCGACAGCCAGGCGGAGTGCGGAGGCGCCATGGCGGGCAAGATGGCCAACGTCCTATGGTTCGAGGGCTCTTTCGTGGAGACCCTAAAGGGATGGCAATCTGGGTGGTTTTATATCACCGAGCCGCGCGATCCGAAATGGACCGCAGCCCCCGAGTTCCGATCCGGACCCCCCACGCGGCTTATGTCCTGGAAAGAGACGGGCCTGTCGTGGGGTGACGAAAAAGAGGTGACCGGATTGCAAACATGCATCCAGTCCCTGGTGAACAAGCCAATCCGGCTTGTTAATGTAATCCAGGTTATGCTCGTCCGCCGGATCCTCCCGTGCCAACAACGGGATTTTAATCTGTGGGAGTTCGACCCGGCACAGCATCAAACCCTCAGCAGGCTCTTCAACACGACGTACGAAGATGCCTGGAAGATGCTATTCAAGGGCGCCGAGGCTCCCGCATCCGCTTCCGAAGACCGCGGATACAGCTCGCAGCGTCACGCTAGCGAGGTAAGCCATCTACACCTTTTACATGATGTTAAGCTTTTTTCATAGTTTGACTCTATGCGGGATCTAAACTCCCTTACCTTTGACAGGCTTGGCGGGCGATATCCGGACCGATTAACTGTCCGGCTCTGCTGCCCGAAGACCCAGCCCCAGCTCTACTAGTGAAGCTGCTGGTTCCGACGCCTTATGTGGTGCCGGAGAAGAAGGCCAAGAAGAAGAAGACCACGGGGACTCGAAAGGGTGCCCGCAACGTGGTGGTGTCGGACTCATCATCTGACGAGTCCGAGATGCCCTGCTCCCGCGAAAACAAGGAGGAGGAAGAAGAAAACTCCCCCCCCCAGCGGAGGGAGGAGAGAAGAGGAAGGCTGCCCCAACGGGGGAGGCCGAGGGGTCTAGGAAAAGGAAGACCCCTCCACCGGACTACGCCCCCAATGCCGAAGAGGGCAAAGAGGAGTGGCCAAATAGGGCCAAGCGTCCGGCGAAATCGTAAGTTCGGATATCAGAGTATGTTCCTTTGTTGCACAGCTTTCCCTAATGTCGAATGTAATTATGCAGTCCGCCCCGGGCCGAATTTGACGAATCGTCGGGCGGCTCCCTGGACTCATCGGACGTGAACTCAGTTCCGCCCGCTGTCTCCCCCTGCACTGCAGACGACACCGAAGTGGCGTCGCGACAAGCTCCGGGGCAGGAGGAGGTGGTCCCGGAGGAGCCGCAAGGCAACCTCTCGGACTCCAGGAGTGAAGGGGATAAGGCTCCCTAGGGCTCTCAGTCCGGCTTTGTGCCGGACACCGCGCCGGAATCTTCCACAGTTCCGGACCATGGTAGGTGAACTCCTTCCAAGAGGAGAAAGCCTTCTGAGCCGGCGGCCTCCGTCCAACCAGAGGTGCCGGACAATCTGCTGGAGGTGCTTGACGACGCCTCCATTGACGAGGGGCACCGTACTATTATGAGTACGATGATCCAGAAGGTTCAGTCCGCCAAGAGCGGACTGACTGAAGCTTGCGCTAGCCTTCTAATAGGCTTCGAGGTAAGTAAAAATATGTAAAAATATTACTGCATAGACAGTAGCCTCTGATGCTCTGTTTGGCGTTCGGAAAGAAAAGCCGAATAAAGGATCTATTAAATTTCGCAGGAGTCTAAAAAAAGAGTCAATATGCGTATGCAGGCTTCGCTGCTATCCACTGCCGCACTGACTGCGGAGGTGGGTGTCCTGAAGCAGGACCTTGAGCGGACCGAGCAAGAGCTCGGCCTTGCCAAGCGGCGGCTCGAGGAAGAAGAAGGTAAGAAATACCTTACAGAAAAAGTGCCTATAAAAAGGCTTGATTGCAAAAAGAGTAACAGGATTGTACTGCTTATTGTAGGGGCCACGGCTGAGGTGGCGACCCTTAAGCAGGCGATGTCTGAGGCCGAAAAGAAAACGGCCGCAGAGCACACCGAGCGAGACAGACTTGGGTCTCAGGTCGGCGAGGTGCAGCAAGAGCTTCAGGCTTTCATGAAAAAACATGAGAGTTTGGAGCTGGAGTCGAAGGCGCAAGCATCCGAGCTTGCAACGGCCCTAGAGGCTGCCAAGTCTGCCAAGGCCGAAGCCCAAAAGGCCCTCCAAGAGTTGGAGGAGATGAGGAAGATAGCAGCGGGTAAGGCATTCTTTATGCAAAGCAGAAATATAAAAGTGAACTACCTGTTACTTACCCGAATCCGGAGCTCTCCAGGGGTATTCGCAGATCTTCCCCGCAGCGTATCCGCCGCCGCCGCATTCTACCGAGCTGAAGAGGGTAGCTTGACGGAGAAGGTGTTCTGGTCTCAGTATTCTGAGGTCGGACACCCTGTGCCCTTGAGCGACCAGCTGAAACAGCTGGTCGAGCTCCACAAGGTGGCCGAGCAGGCCATGAAGGGCTTCATAGTTCGGCTGTGGCCCGGAGAGGCCCTGCCTGGGAGCTATTTCGGGCTGGTGCGGCGGCTAGTGAAGGCTTGTCCGAGGCTTGAGGTCATCAAGCGCTCCGTCTGCATCGAAGGTGCCCGCCGGGCCCTAGCCCGTGCAAAGGTGCACTGGGGTAAGCTGGACGGTGAGAAGCTTGTGAAGGACGGGCCGCCGCTGGGGAAGGAGCATCGCAAGCCCGAGAACTACTACAAGGATGTTCTTGCAGGTACCCGCCTTGTGGCGGATGAATGTACCAAGGATGTGATATTTGAATGAACTCGCTCGTGTTTATCCTGTGCGCTGAAAACTTGTTCATATGCGCTAAGCAATGCTTATTGAATTTAAAATATTACTTTATGTGCGGCCGTTTATCAAAAATTGAGAGATGGCCAGTCGTCGGCTTCTGCCCCCGTGCCACAAGTGCTGGGGTGTTCGGGATAAACCTGAGCGCTCTTTTTCCCATAGTTGGGTCCTTCGAGGGAGGCGCTTAGCACAACGAACCAGGCAATCGGGCTATAATGCTTGAACACTCTCACTTAGCCATAGAACTCTATAATTTTAAATTTCGGCGAAGCCCCTAGTTCGGAAGACCGAGTTCGGAGCGCTATCCACGCCTTGGCCAGACAAAGCCAGCTCCTCGCTCGAAGCGGCATAAGCCTTTAGGGACTCAAAAAACCTCTCGAACAGCGACTGGTCTCTCGCCACATCATGACAGTCAGTTTTAGCTTTCTCCACTGAGGTGCTTAACCCACCTGAACCGGGGCACAATCGCAGTGGTTCTCCTAGTGCTACCTTAGCCGATAGAGCGGAACGTAAGGCACCAAAACATAGGAGCTGGGCAAACCCAACTATTGACCCAAATCATGATTCGGAGCCGATGCATATAGTGCTATAAGTTCGGGGTGCCGCACTTGTGAAAGTGTACGGACTTCTCACACCATTATGAGGGGTACTGAAGCCCCTGGCGTGTTTGCCGTACCATGGTGTACGGGTGCAATCATGTCATTTAATAAACATAAATGTGAAAAGAAGATAATGCAAAAAATAGACAAGAAGCTAAGCATTGTTTATAGAGAGGCTATTTATCAAAGCCGAACGATACAAATAGTGCGGTAAGCAAAAGATATTGGACTATTCAGTATGTCCTGACCAGGGGCAGGCCATGGAATTGTATTTAAAACAGGTATACCGCTCGTAACAGAGACCACCTGGGAGTTCCATAATGCGGCATGGCTTGTCTGCCTCCCTGAATCTTGCATCATTTGTGCGGCAGTCGAATTGCCGAACAGGTCGTCCGAAGTATGGAGTCCTAAAAGTAAAAAAAAGAATCCGACAGCCCCTAGTACGTTTTAAGCCGTATTTTGGGCATGCCGTTATTGTGCCCCTTCCCCTGTGCCCATGGTATTTCAAGGGCATAGTTATGTACGCGAGGTACTGGTTTCGCTATGTCGCGAAAGCTGGGGTTGGGGCCGCATTGCTACGCTTGCTCAGAGTGTGCCAAGCGGTCCTGCTGTGGGTTACTCCGGGCGCGCTTGGCAGTGTCTGGCTTTTTAATGGCCGGACTGGAGAATTGCCCGAGAAGGCTACTTTGTACTTCCGCTGCGAGAGCCGCCGTATGCTCCTCCTTACGGAGGGAGCGTTCGGTGTTTCCGTTGACCGTAATTACTCCTCGAGGGCCTGGCATCTTGATCTTGAGATATGCGTAGTGCGGCACCGCATTGAACTTTGCGAATGCGGTTCGTCCGAGCAGGGCGTGATAGCCACTACGGAACGGGACTATATCGAAGATTAACTCTTCGCTTCGAAAATTGTCCGGGGATCCGAAGACCACGTCAAGTGTTACTGAGCCTGTACAGTTGGCTTCTACACCTGGTATAATGCCTTTAAAGGTCGTTCTTGTGGGCTTAATCCTTGAGGGATCTATGCCCATTTTCCGCACTTTATCCTGATAAAGCAGGTTCAGGCTACTGCCGCCGTCCATGAGGACTCTTGTGAGATGAAATCCGTCGATGATTGGGTCGAGAACCAATGCGGTGAAGCCGCCATGACGGATGCTAGTGGGATGGTCCCTTCGATCAAAAGTGATCGGGTAGTAGGACCATGGGTTGAACTTTGGGGCGACTGGCTCCATCGCGTATACGTCCCGTAGCGCACGCTTTCGCTCCCGCTTGGGAATGTGGGTTGCATATATCATGTTCACCGTCCGCACTTGTGGGGGAAAGCCCTTCTGTCCATTGTTGTTCGGCGGCTTGGGCTCCTCATCGTTGCTGTGCAGCCCCTTGTCTCTGTTTTCGGCCCTTAACTTGCCTGCCTGCTTGAACACCCAACAATCCCTGTTAGTGTGATTGGCAGGCCTTTCGGGGGTGCCATGTATCTGGCACAAGCGATCGAGTATTCTGTCCAAACTGGACGGGCCCTGAGTATTATTTTTGAATGGCTTTTTCCGCTGACCGGATTTATAGCCTTTGAATCCGGCATTGACTGTCGTGTCTTCATTGCTGTCGCTGCTAACACGGCATTTTTGCTTATTCCGACGTGTCCTGCCACTTTTGTCCTTGGTATCCGAATTACTAGGGTTCTTTGATAAGTTGTTACTGCGAGCTAGCCAGCTGTCTTCTCCCGTGCAAAAGTGGGTCATGAGTGTCGTGAGGGCTGCCATGGATTTCGGCTTTTCCTGTCCCAGGTGCCGGGCAAGCCACTCGTCGCGGATGTTATGCTTGAAGGCTGCTAGGGCCTCTGCGTCCGGACAGTCGACTATCTGGTTTTTCTTTGTTAGGAACCGTGTCCAGAATTGTCTGGCCGATTCCTCTGGCTGCTGAATTATGTGGCTTAAGTCGTCGGCATCCGGTGGTCGCACGTAAGTGCCCTGGAAGTTGTCGAGGAATGCGGCTTCCAGGTCCTCCCAAGAACCGATTGAGTCTGCTGGCAAGCTGTTAAGCCAATGCCGGGCCGGTCCTTTAAGTTTGAGCGGGAGGTATTTGATGGCGTGTAGATCATCGCTGCGTGCCATGTGGATGTGAAGGAGATAATCCTCGATCCATACCGCCGGATCTGTTGTGCCATCGTATGATTCGATGTTTACGGGTTTGAAACCCTCTGGGATTTTATGATCCATTACTTTATTCGTGAAGCATAGCGGGTGTGCGGCGCCTCTGTACTGGGCTATATCACGACGCAGCTCGAAAGAGCTATGTCTGTTGTGTTCGGCCCGGCTGGATTTGTTGTATCTAGAGTGAAGATCATTGTCACATGCCGTAGGGCGCCTGCGTGATCCGTAGATCGATCTTGTTTGTCTTGCCTTATCCTCCAGTATGTCTCGCAGGTCGGGCGCATTTTCCCGTGCCTTAGTTAAGCGGCGTCGGGGCATGGCTTGGGTGGAGGGCCGAGAGGCCTCTCTGTCGCGGCCGCGAGGTGGCCGGTCTGCCATGTCATGCGCTGGTGATGTAGGTGCTTCCTCCTCTGATCGGGGTAGCGGCCTGCGTTTCGGATAACTCTTGGAGGGGCGTTCGAGTTCATACTCTTTGGCCGCAAGGACTTCAGTCCATCTGTCAGCTAGCAAATCTTGGGCAGCTCTAAGTTGTTGCCGCTTTTTCTTGAGGCTGCTTGCCGTGGCTAAAAGCCTGCGTTTAAAACGCTCTTGTTCGGCGGGGTCTGATGGTATGACGAATTCGTCATCATCGAGGCTTGCCTCGTCTTCGGAGGGAGGCGTATAGTTATCATCCTCGACCTCTCGGTCTGCCGCTCTCTCATGAGGGCTGGCTTCTCCATCTTCCTGTGCCGAATCTTGCTGAGGTGGGTGTTCTTCGACGCTATCCGGGGTAGTATTATCTCCCGTGCCGGAATCACCGTTTTTGCTTTGGCGGGATTTAGAGCGGCGCCGTTGACGCCGGTGCTTTGGCTGTTTCTTGGGGGTGTCATCCCCCACTGTTCCATCGCCATCTCCATCTTTTGGAGTATCCACCATATATATGTCATATGACGAGGTGGCCTTCCAGCGCCCTATAGGTGCTGGTTCCTGTTCGTCCCTACATCGTCGTCCATGCCGTCGATGTCTTCGGAGCTGAAGTCAAGCATGTCGGTTAGATCGTCGACAGTGGCTACAAAGTGGGTGGTGGGTGGGCTTTAAATTTCCTCATCGTCCGTATCCCACCCTCGCTGACCGTAGTCCGGCCAGGGCTCTCTTGATAAAGAGAGAGACTTAAGAGAATTCAGGATGTCGCCAAAAGGCGAATGCTGAAAGATGTCTGCGGCGGTGAACTCCATTATCGGAGCCCAATCGGATTCGATTGGCAGGGGCGCAGGGGGTTCGGAGTCCGGATCCTCGGAGTCACGGTCGTGCAGAGTGCGGGGCTAGCGTTCGGCTCGATCGCTTTCGGGATCGCAGCCCCCGAGGTGACGTCCAACCGCTCATCCTTGATTGGCGCAATAGGCTCCGAGTTAGGGGTCGGAACCGATGCGTGTGCGGCCTCCAGGACACTGTCCGGGGGCAGAGCTAGATCATGCCCCTCGAGATAGTGCGGCGCGCTTGGCCGTGGCTCGAACCCGTCGAAAATCAAGTCTCCGCGGGTGTCAGTCGTGTAGTTTAAGCTTCCGAACCTTACTTGATGGCCAGGGACGTAGCTTTCGATCTGCTCCAGGTGGCCGAGCGAATTGGCCCGCAGAGCGAAGCCGCCGAAGACGAAGATCTGTCCGGAGAGAAAATTCTCACCCTGGACCGCATCGTTGTTGATGATCAAAGGAGCCATCGGGCCTAAAGGCGACCACACAGAGGAACTCTTATTGAAAGCACCAATGTCGGTGTCAAAACCGGCGGATCTCGGGTAGGGGGTCCCGAACTGTGCGTCTAGGCCGGATGGTAACAGGAGGCAGGGAACACGATGTTTTACCCAGGTTCGGGCCCTCTTGATGGAGGTAAAACCCTACGTCCTGCTTGATTAATATTGATGATATGGATAGTACAAGAGTAGATCTACCACGAGATCAAGGAGGCTAAACCCTAGAAGCTAGCCTATGGTATGATTGTTGTATATGGAGTTGATTGCCTACGGACTACAACCCTCTGGTTTATATAGACACCGGATAGGGTTATGGTTACATAGAGTCGGTTATAATGGTAGGAGATCTTGAATATCCGCATCGCCAAGCTTGCCTTCCACGCCAAGGAAAGTCCCATCCGGACACGGGACGAAGCCTTCAATCTTGTATCTTCATAGTCCAGGAGTCCGGCTGAAGGTATAGTCCGGCTACCCGAACACCCCCTAATCCAGAACTCCCTCAGTGACCATGAACTTATATGCTGAACTGACCGTAAACAGTCCCCTACCATCAGGGTGCCACGCCCAGAAATCAGAAATGTTCCTAGTGCACACCAGAATCCTCAAAATTGCTTCTCCGTCGAAAACCAAGTACTCGTAGGTGGTGACGGAGAATATTCCGGTTTAGAATCACATCGAAAACCAAGTAGAACGGCCCAGTTCATAAGGCTAACCGGGCCAAAAACCGCGCACAAGGAATGAAGCCTTGTTGACCACATGATCAGTGGCGGAGGTAGGAACAAATTTTATGCGTGGGAAAATTTGTGAAGAAAAAATAGTTTTATTTTCAGAAAATGTAGCTAATATTATATGCATATGTAATAGGAAAGATGTGGTATACGTACTAGTTACTACTGTAGTATACATATGCCTAGTACATGCGGCAAACTTTAGGTATGGCGGACACCAAAGCTGCATATCAGCAATGGAGCCGCGTCGAGCTCGGATGAGGAGGTGATTTGTCATTCTTTTATTCGGTTGCTGTTGTGGTGGTGCCGGAGGCAGATGACGAGCATTGGTGTCAACCTCAGATATGTTCTACCATCTTTTCAGTTTTGTCATGTCGGTCTTTACATGACTTGTACTTTGTTCTTTATGATATAAACAAAACACGTATTACCATGAAAAAAAAGGTATGTCGGACACCAAAGCTGGCCAAATAACTGACTCTACCACTTCGAAATAAGGATGCCATATGGTATTTGATCTTGCCCCTGCTCCCTTTTTCATGGAGAAGGAAAGATGAATTTCTCCATCCATTGAAACTAGTTCGCGATTGACCAGGCTCGAATGCGCATCCACGAAACAAGGCTACAATCACACAAAAACACACACCTTGATCCGGGCTTGGCACTCCGACATCTCTATTCGCATACGTGCCACAACATTTGGTGCCTCCGCTCCTTTTCAACTGGAACTTTCGATCCATGACTTGGATTTTTTTTTTTGAAAATTCTCATTCTAAGAAGTGCTCTGTTTACAGCGATAATACCGAGCGATTGGTACTTGGTACTTCCGGGTTATTCGATCCTCGTAGAGAAGGTTCTACATTGTTGTGTTCAGGACCACTCTTCTTGCCATCGTCCGCACTTCCGAGTGTTGAATATTGCCCTGGCCACTCAGATTTCTTTGTACCATATATGGATAGTTACTCTAGTTTTCTATCCATGCTTCTGAGCCTTGGTTACTTTTTCCATAACAGATAGATATTGAACTCTCTTTTTTTTTGCGGGGGGTAAAGGAGTTTTGTATTACTCAAGAGCCGAGAAAGTCTTCCCTACACAGTCTAGGGATATTACATGGACCGGAGCCAACCCAAACCACAGTGCGGTCCTCCGCCCTACCAAAGTTTGCTAAGACATGACTAACATTATTTTGCTCTCTACTAATATGAGTAATACTACACTCTCTTTCATTCAGAAGTCTCTTGATCTCCGTGACCACCATCGAGTACTGCGAACGATCTTGGTCCTGTGACGAAATCATCTGGACTGCTTGCTTGCTATCACACTCCAGAATAATTGGTAGATTAGTCCACTGATGTGCAAGAGCCAAGCCCTCCATACAGCCCGCCAGCTCTGCGCGAAGTGCATCAGGGCAGGACCAAAGTGATCTGCAGGCAGAAATAATGATTGAGCCGTCATGCCTGCGAAGGACCATACCTGAACCTGCTCGGCCATCCTTGCTAGAAAATGACCCATCAATGTTCAGTTTCGTCCAATGATCTGGGGGTGGCTTCCACTTGGCTGGTTCTATCCTTGCTGGTCGCACATGCGATAAGGAGCAAACAGTACTAACGTCCACTACAGCCATCTTTCCTTTAGCCCAATCACCGCTTTGAAATTGCTGGATGCCTAGCAAGGAAGTGGCGTAGCTTTGCAAGAACCTTCTGGACACTTCCATGGGCGGTGGCTGCTTGTCATGTGTAATTTCATTACGCACATACCAGCAACGCCACATGACCAACAACATCCTCATGCGGTCAGCGTCGTCCAGATTGGCAATGAGATCCAATAGCCACTCTGGCCCAGTATCTCGCACCGTCCTGACATCAGGGATCCGCCAAACTTGCGACATGGTTCGCCACAACTCGACCGCACGTGGACACCTGCAAAACACATGGAATGTGTCCTCTCGCTCGAGACCACATAGTGGGCATATGTCAGTTTTTTCAATATGACGCTCTAGCTTATTCCCCCATGTAGCAAGAGAATTTGTCGCCACACGCCAGCCAAATACACGCACCTTAGGAGGAGCAGGGCACCTCCATAATAATGCCCAGACGGCCCGTCGCCCGTCCGGTGCCCTACTCGCCGTGACTGAAGAAGGACGAAGTTTGTCCTCAAGCGCCAGCCGGTACGTGCTCCGCACGGTGAAGATACCAGTGCGTTTGGTTCCCCAAGCAAGCACGTCCTCCCCCAGATTTGGTGAAGCCTTGATCTTCAGGATTTCTTGGACATCTACCGATAGGAAGTACTGCTGCAGTAGGTCACCACGCCATGCACCGTGAGGCAATTATGTCTTTCGTTGTATCAAGGCAATTAAGTCTTTGTTTTGTAACTTTTGTTCGGGTGACCTCCGGAAATGCATTGTGTTTCTGAACTTGAGGGTATCTTGATGCAGATGCTCCAAATGCAGGAACAGTTGCTGATCCAGTACATTATTGTAGCGTCATCTACGGCGTTGTCCGTGACATTCAAGTTACGGTGGCTTGCTCAGCACCAACTCATCTATCCATTCCACAACATACACGGCCATCTCAAACCAAAACAAGCTACTAATTCACATCTCGCTTAATTCATAAAAGTTCATCATCTATACCTCGCTTAATCCATAAAAAATCATCATGTATAAAAAGATGTTCATACCCCCCGAAGGGCCGGACGGCCAGACGACCACGTCGCCCACATAATACGTATTGGGTTGAGCCCACAAAGAAACTGGTTTTCTCCGAGGAATCGCTAGCATACACCAAGCCAACGTGCACGTTCTAGAAAAACTAACGTGTGATGCGCTAATTTGCATTAAAAAAACCGTGTCATACCGCTAGTTTGGTGCAGGGGTGAGGTACAATATTTCTGTTTTTTTTTATTGTCTTATTTCCTCCTTTTTATAAAAATTTCAAAATGTTTAAATAGTGTTCACAGTGTATTTATTGTTCACAAGGAATAAAATTTAACCTCCTTTCTAAAATGTTCACAGTGTATTTATCAAAGGTTATCATGTATTAAAAAATTTCATCCCGCATTTTCAAAAAAATATTAATCATGTACTAAAATTGGTCATCATGTATTAAGAATTATTCATCATGAATTTCAATTTTTTTCATCATGTATCTAAACAAATGCTCATCGAGTGTTTCAAAGGCATTCACCGTGCATTAAGAAACTATTTGTCATATATTTCTGAAAATATTGTGTATTTCAAAAGAAAATCTTCATAGTGTATTATAAAAATGATAATCATATATTCCATAGAAACTAATCATGTATTATCAGCATGTTAATCTTGCATAAAACTATGTTCATCATGTATTAAAAATTGTCATCTTGTATTTTAAAAATACACCCAGCAAAGAAACAGAAAAATAAAAATAAACTAAAAATAATATTAAATAATAAAACAAAAATGAAAAGACAAAAGTGAAAAAAGGCAAAATCAAAAAACACGATGAACGTTTTTCATACACAGTGGCGGATTTTAAAACACATGATGTATACTTTTTTAAATATGCCAAGAACATACGGAGATTTTTTTTTAAACACTAGCAAACAATTTTTTTATGCACAATGAACATTCTTTTAAGCAAGTGATGAAAATATCTAGAATACACTATTTAAAAAAACTATGAATAATTATTTTGTGCATGATGAACATTTTTTAATACATGATGGCAGTTAAAAAAATACATAATGAACATATTTTAAAAAGCGTTGAATACTTTTTTCAATACATGATTAATAATTTTTACAAATATAGTGAATTTTTTAATATACAACAAAAATACTAAGAAGCAAAAAAAAACTGGGGTAGAAAAAGAAAACAACAAAGCAAAAAAGAAAAAAATGAAATGGCCCACGTGTGTATGAGAGTGATTCATATATGTCGCAGTAAGCGAGATATAGCACTGGCTCACGCATGATGGGATTAAGCAACTACCTAGGCGATGGGCTTCATAGGTCCATGCTTGTAACTGATAGGGGCCAAAGGCTTTGTGGAATTTTGTTTTCTTTTGCAACCCGCATTTGAAAGATTCCCACAAAGGCAAACTACAATGTGCGTGCTACATTGGTCGAGAACAGAGAGGAAGAAGACAACATGCCTTTACAGGCGATGGAACCCAAGCGTGGAGATGGAACAACCAGCTGCGTGCGTAAGAGGGTGCCCACTGCTTAGGATCGACGGTGCACATCAACCGGCTTACAATGCCTTCCTCCCCGAATCGATTGACCATTATCTACTTCATTGATTTGCAGCTCCATCTCTCCTCGCACTGATTGTTCATCCTCTCACTCTCGTTACCACCATAATATTGCTTCAACAAGGTCCCAACTACTAGGGATATGGATGCACGATGAACAATACTTCTCTCAGAGAGAGAGAGAGAGGGAGGGAGGGGAGCACGCGAGCAACAGTAACTCTACTCCACTAAATGTTGTCAGGGCCCTTAGTCTGCTTCTATATGAACACCAACAGAGAGAACAATACCCATGTGTTGTTGTAGGTGTATCACAGGTGCCTCTAATGCTAAAAGGGCCAGACTGTATGCCATGTATGGCCAGGATAGTGAGGTCCCTACGCGTGACAAAATGGACAAAACCGACCTCAAGCGCAACTATTTCACAAACTAAACCGTAGGCTAAACAAATTCACCCAGCTAACCCTTTTGTGTAGCACCCGACAGATCGGTGCTGCATTGCACTGAGTAGCGCCTGACTGACATGCGCTGCAATCTTGGCCAATGTGGCACCTCGAGGCTAGACTAGGCCCGACTCCTGGTTGTGCAGCGCCTAGGTGAAAGGAGTTGCACTACCTTATATTAAAACCGTTGTAACTTTTAATCCGTGCATCCGATGAAAACATGTCTTATATGATTGTTGTGCATTTTTCCATGTTCTATGCAATGGTGGCATTTTCATCTATGTTAGGATCAATTTGCTTGATGAAAAATCGGTTGCAAAAGTGCATCATAATATAACTGACAAAATCTATTAAAACTTACAAACTTGGCATGATAATAGCCATTGACCTATAGCTCTTATGCATTTGCATCCTACATGAGTTATGCCATGCCTATGCTTTCCATGTTAATCATCTTTAACATGTTCATTTGATGCATCTAAGTGACTAACATGATATAAATGAACTTCTATTCTAGAAAGTTGCATTTTGTAAGATCCATCGTAATTAATCTTGACATCCTATGCATATGATCTAATTATGTAAGCTGGAAAATTTTATGTCTACTTTAAGTCCATGTCATTTTCATACCCACTAAATATTTGCATCACTATGTTTTGAAACACTAAAGTACCTAAGGCAATGTTCTGCTAGATTGATACCTGCTAATTTCACCAAGTCACTCAATGTCAACAGAACTTTGCATTTTGTAAAATACATAGTAAATCAACCATGCTTCATATAGAATAACTTTATATATGAATTTTGAGCATCTCCATGTCTAATTTCAGTATATCCAACATGTGGAAATGTTAAAAACATTTAACCTAATGTTATGTTGCACTAAAGTATGCATTAATGTTGTTGACATATTTGCCGCATATCTTACATAATCATATCTTGAGTTTTAAAATACCCTTTGGCATGAAGTTGATATTTTTTATTTAGAATTTTATGAAGACCGGCTTAGTTTTCCTGATAACTAAACTCTGTTTTTCATTAGGCTTGTAAGATAAGCCTGCTAACTTCCAGCTAGTAGCACTGACATCTAGTTTTCTTGCCAACTATATTTTGTCATCCTGGTTAGCACAAGGCCGTCCTGGGCTATCAAGTTCAAATTGACTCACTCTGTACCGACCTTATACCCTATATATATATATATATAGTAGTACGCAATACAAGCAGCTGCAGCTTTTTCAGTAGCCTAAAAATAGAGTCCAAATCAGAGAAGATGTAATCTTGCTACTAACAGAAAACTGAAGGGAATATGCCCTAGAGGCAATAATAAATTTGTTATTTATATTTCCTTATATCATGATAAATGTTTATTATTCATGCTAGAATTGTATTAACCGAAAACTTAGTACATGTGTGAATACATAGACAAACAACATGTCACTAGTATGCCTCTACTTAACTAGCTCGTTGAATCAATGATGGTTATGTTTCCTAACCATAGACATGAGTTGTTGATACGTCTCCAACGTATCTATAATTTTTGATTGTTCCATGCTATTATATTATCTGTTTTGGATGTTTAATGAGCTTTATTATACACTTTTATATTATTTTTGGGACTAACCTACTAACCCAAAGCCTAGTGCAAATTGCTTTTTTTGCCTATTTCAGTGTTTCGCAGAAAAGGAATATCACATGGAATCCAAAAGGAATAAAACCTTCGGGAGAGTTATTTTTGGAACAAACGTGATCCAAGGGACTTGAAGTAGACGTCAAGAAAGGAGCGAGGAGGCCACGAGGCAGGGATGCACGCCTGCCCCCCTGGGCGCGCCCCCACCCTCGTGGGCCCCTCGCAGCTCCACCGACCTACTTCTTACTCCTATATATATCCATATACCCCGAAAACATCCAGGAGCACCACGAAACCCTATTTCCACCGCCGCAACCTTCTGTGCCCAAGAGATCCCATCTTGGGGCCTTTTTTGGAGCTCCGCCGGAGGGGGAATCAATCACGGAGGGCTTCTACATCAACACCATAGCCTCTCCGATGATGTGTGAGTAGTTTACCACAGACCTTCGGGTCCATAGTTATTAGCTAGATGGCTTCTTCTCTATCTTTGGATCTCAATACAAAGTTCTCCTTGATCTTCTTGGAGATCTATTCGATGTAATTCTTTTTGCGGTGTGTTTGTCGAGATCTGATGAATTGTGGGTTTATGATCAAGATTATCTATGAACAATATTTAATTTGATTCTTCTCTGAAATCTTTTATGTATGATTTGTTATATTTGCAAGTCTCTTCGAATTATCAGTTTGGTTTCGCCTACTAGATTGATCTTTCTTGCAATGGGAGAAGTGCTTAGCTTTGGGTTCAATCATGCGGTGTCCTTTCCCAGTGACAGCAGGGGCAGCAAGGCACGTATTGTATTGTTGCCATCGAGGATAAAAAGATGGGGTTTATATCGTATTGCTTGAGTTTATTCCTCTACATCATGTCATCTTGCCTAATGCGTTACTCTGTTGTTATGAACTTAATACTCTAGATGCATGCTGGATAGCGGTCGATGTGTGGAGTAATAGTAGTAGATGCAGAATCATTTCGGTCTACTTGTCGTGGACGTGATGCCTATATACATGATCATGCCTAGATATTCTCATAATTATGCACTTTTCTATCAATTGCTCGACGGTAATTTGTTTAGCCACCGTAATACTTATGCTATTTTGAGAGAATCCACTAGTGAAATCTATGGCCCCCGGGTCTATTTTCCATCATATAATTTCCAATCTATTTTACTTTGCAATCTTTACTTTCAATGTATATCATAAAAATAACAAAAATATTTATCTTATTATCTCTATCAGATCTCACTTTTGCAAGTGGCCGTGAAGGGATTGGCAACCCCTTTGTAACACCCTCGATGCGACTATAGCTCCCACGTGTCGAGGCACGACTGAGAGACATAATCGCATTGAAGGCATATGTCGCAAGTTAGGCGATCTTCACAACATCCCATGTAATGTAAATAATAAAGGGGAGATAACATAGTTCGCTTACACCCGCCACGTCAATCAAGTACATAAATAACATTACATCATCCAAACACTCATGGCCCGACTACAACACCAAAATAAAAGAGAACCCAACATGCGACAACGGTCCCGTTCACCCCCAACTGGGCACCACTACTGATCATCGGGAAAGGAAACATAGTAACATTGAGAGTCTTCGTCGAACTCCCACTTGAGCTCATACGCGTCTCCTGGAGCGGAATCATCAGGCCCTGCATCTGGTGTAATGGTAATCTGTGAGCCACAGGGACTCAGCAATCTCGCACCCTCGCGATCAAGACTATTTAAGCTTATAGGTAAGGCTAGGTAAATATAGGTGGAGCTGTAGCAAGCGACTAGCAAATATGGTGGCTAACTTATTCGCAAAAGAGAGCGGGAAGAGGAGGCAAAGCACGAGCGAGAAACTAGAGAGCAACCTGCGCAAACATTACTCCAACACCGTGTCCACTTCCCGGACTCCGCCGAGAAGAGGCCATCACGGTAACACACTCAGTTGATTCATTTTAATTAAATTAAGGTTCAAGTTATCTACAACCGGACATTAACAAATTCCCATCTGCCCATAACCGCGGGCACGGCTTTCGAAAGTTCAAATCCCTGCAGGGGAGTCCCAACTTAGCCCATGACAAGCTCTCACGGTCAACGAAGGAATAGACCTCCTCCCAAGACGTTCCGATCAGACTCGGTATCTCGGTAACTCAAGACACTTCGACAAGTTAAAACAAGACCAGCAACACCGCCCGAATGTGCCGACAAATCCCGATAGGAGCTGCACATATCTCTTTCTCAGGGCACACTCAGATGAGCGCTCCATACAACTAAAACCAAACCTCGAGTTTCCCCGAGGGGGCGCTGCATAGGACTCTAGTTTGGACCAACACTCAGAGGAGCACTGGCCCGGGGGGGTTTAAAATAAGATGACCCGCAGGCTCCGGAAACCCGAGGGAAAAGAGGCTAGGTGGCAAATGGTAAGACCAAGGTTGGGCATTGCTAGAAAAGCTTTAATCAAGGCGAACTATCAAGGGGTTCCCATTATAACCCAACCGCGTAAGGAACGCAAAAATCCGGGAACATAACACCGATATGACGGAAACTAGGGCGGCAAGAGTGGAACAAAACACTAGGCGAGAGGCCGAGCCTTCCACCCTTTACCAAGTATATAGATGCATTAAGATAACATAGCAATATAATGATATCCCAACAAGTAAATAAATGTTCCAACAAGGAACGGCCTCCAATCTTCACCTGCAACTAGCAACGCTATAAGAGGGGCTAAGCAAAGCGGTAACATAGCCAATCAACGGTTTGCTAGGACATTGGTGGGTTAGAGGTTTGACATGGCAATTTGGGAGGCTTGCAAGCAAGTGGTAGGCATCGTAGCAATGGCATAGCAAAAGAGTGAGCAAACTAGCATAGCAAAGATAGTAGTGATTTCGAGGGTATGATCATCTTGCCTGCACAGTTGTCAGAATTGACTGGATCCTCGAAAGCAAACTCAACGGGCTCCTCGTTAGCGAACTCGTCTCCCGGCTCTACCCAAACAAGACAAACAAGCAACAAGGATACAATCAACCACGTGCAAGGCCAAGCAATATGATGCAATGATGATATGCTATGCGGGATGCGATGCGGGATGCAAAATGCAAGATATGACAGGAAATGCATGAACCTGGCCTCAACTTGGAAAACCAAGTGTGCCACTGGAAATATGAGATGAAATCTCTTGAAAACGATATAAAGAACGCCGGAATCGGAGTTACGGTTTGGAAATGGCAAGCGATTCAAAAATGACATCGGTTTGCAATTTACAGCAAGTAGGCATCTAAATGCAACGAAATGAACATGCTACAGCTACCAAATATGACAACAAAATACATGGCAGGGATGCACACAAGATGCTTAACAAAAGTCTAGCATTGAGCTACGGCCAAGTCATCCATTAACAGGTTCAAACAAGCATGGCAAAAATGCATACGACGAACAGATCTCAGACTTAGTGAAATTAACACTCGCCTGGAATTTCAGATCAGGTAGCCCTCTTCGGAGCAACAAAACTACATGCTACAGGACCTGAACATGACAAAGTAAAGCATGGTATGGAGCTACTCAAAGAGCTTAACAAAAGTCCCTTAGTGACCTTGAGCCAAAAGGGATCAGAAAATACAATTGCAAGCAAGTGAACATAGCAAAAACATAATCAGTTTTCAGACTTAGTGAAAACTGGCACAAGCTGAAATATAACTCAAGTAGGCATGTTTACGAGCTCGATGCACTCACTACGGTGCAAGTCATGGCAAGAAAATCATACCTCCATCAAGAAGGCACAAAATGCAAGCTAGATATGGCAAGAACAATGGCATAGCATGCACGGATCAACTACAACATCACCGGCAAAATTGCAAACAAGTTGACAATCTGCCCAGATTCAAAAAGTAGCAAAAGTAGAGCTCGATTGACTCAAGCTAGGGTGCTCCATAATTCCAAACAAAGACATGGATAGATAAAGCACTACAAGACTAACAAAACTCTCTTACTGATCATCCCCAAAAGAGGCACGGATCACTAGGAAACAACAAGAACATATGGCAACATGAGATAAACAGCTCCAGGACATAGTGAAATCACTAAGTCCCTGAAAACAGAATTAGCAAGTGCACCACTTTGCAAGCTTGCACAAGTCACCACACACATCCTAAAAATACATGGGTTGCACCTCTGGAAAGATGACAAAACCCTTAACAAAACATAAGTAGAACTCACGGGCATATCATGCACACAATAATCATGGCAAAAATGACAAAAGCCTAAATGGAGTAGCAGATCTGACAATTAACTCAAGTAGCCTTCTTCTAACAGCATTTCGGGCATCAAGATGAACTCAAATGAAAATGATGCAATGGAATGAAATGATGTACTCTCTGAGATGAACATTTTGATATGCTATATGCATGAATTGGAGCTACAGATGCAAAGTTACGGAGCCGCGAACATGGGCATATGAACTAAAAATTCTGAGGACTTAGGAAAAATTCAACCTCCGGATCTGGATCTAGGGTTTCGGGGCACGCGGCCCGAGGTTCGCCGGCGCGAGCTCGAGGTCGCCGGCGAGGTGGGTTCGTCGGCCGGGAGAAGAGGGGAGGCGAGGCCGAGGCGGCTCCGGTCGGCGCGGTGGCGGCGGCGCGGTGCAGAGGCGGCGGCGGCGGCGCGTGGAGGCGGCGACGGCGGCGCGGCGCGGAGGCGGCGGCGGCGCGTGGTGGCTTCGGGCCTCGGGGGCCGGCTGCGGGCCTCCCGGGCCGGCGCTGTCGGCGGCGGCGCAAGGCCGCGTGGCGTCGCGCGATAGGGCGCGGGCGGCGGCGGCGGTTTTGTCCAGCCCGGAGGGACCATGTCCGGTGCGGCGCGGAGGATTTCTAGGGTTTCGGGGGAGAAGAAGACCCGGATCTCGGGGGGTGTTTAAATAGGCATAGAGGGAACTAGGAGAGTCCAAATGAGGTGCGGTTTTTGGCCACGCGATCGTGATCGAATGCTCTAGAACATGGAGCAGAGTTAGGTGGGTTTTGGGCCAAATTGGAGGGGTGTTGGGCTGCAACACACACGAGGCCTTTTTGGTCCCTCGGTTAACCGTTGGAGTATCAAACAAAGTCCAAATGATACGAAACTTGACAGGCGGTCTACCGGTAGTAAACCAAGGCCGCCTGGCAAGTCTCAGTCCAATCCGGAAATGTTTAATTCCCACACACGAAAGAAAGCTAGAAATGACCACCGGAGGAGAACGAAGCGCCGGAATGCAAAACGGACAACGGGAAAAATGCTCGAATGCATGAGACGAACACGTATGCAAATGCAATGCACATGATGACATGATATGAGATGCATGACAATGACAACAACACACGGAGACAAAACCCGAACCCGAGGAAATAAATATAACTTAACGCCGGAAACGGCAAGAGTTGGAGTACAAATTGGGAAAGTTACATCCGGGGTGTTACAACACTCCACCACTACGAAAGGATCTCGTCCCGAGATCTAGGACTGAAAGAACGCCGGGTACTCAGAACGGAGGTGATCCTCGCGTTCCCAGGTAGCTTCACGGTCGGAATGGTGTGACCACTTGACTTTGAGAAATTTGATTGACTTGTTGCGAGTCTTGCGTTCAGTCTCTTCAAGAATAGCAACTGGGTGCTCACGATAAGAGAGATCTTCTTGGAGCTCAATGTCCTCGAAGTTGACGGTGCGGTCAGGAGTCTTGAAGCACTTTCGAAGCTGAGAGACATGGAACACGTCATGAACATTTGCAAAGTTTGAAGGAAGCTCGAGTTGATAGGCGAGGTCGCCTCTCTTGCTGACAATCTTGAAAGGTCCCACGTATCTAGGGGCAAGCTTCCCTTTGATACCGAAGCGACGAGTACCTTTCATAGGAGAGACATGGAGGTAAACATGATCTCCGATCTCGAAAGCCAAATCACGGTGCTTACTATCATAGTAGCTCTTCTGGCGGGATTGGGCTGCTTTGAGGTTATCACGAATGACTTTGCACATTTCTTCTGCCTCTGTGATTAAGTCATTACCCAAAAGCTGACGTTCACCGGTTTCAGACCAGTTGAGAGGGGTACGGCACTTCCTGCCATACAGAATTTCAAATGGGGCCTTGCCCGAACTTGCTTGAAAACTGTTGTTGTAGGAGAATTCAGCATAAGGAAGACAATCCTCCCACTTCATGCCGAAGGAGATCACACAAGCCCTGAGCATATCTTCAAGAATCTGGTTGACACGCTCGACTTGACCGCTAGTTTGAGGATGGAAAGCTGTGCTGAAGCGGATGTTGTGCCCATGGCCTTCTGAAAAGAATCCCAAAACTTCGAGGTAAAGATGCTGCCACGGTCTGAAGAGATCACTTGTAGGAATACCGTGCAGAGAGACAATACGAGAGGTATAGAGTTCCGCCAATTGAGCTGCAGTGATCGACTCTTTGATAGGCAGAAAGTGAGCCACTTTGGTGAGTTTGTCGATGACAACGAATATAGCATCATTGCCACGCTTGGACTTTGGAAACCCAGTCACGAAGTCCATTTCAATGTGGTCAAACTTCCATTCTGGAATGGCAAGAGGTTGGAGGAGACCAGCTGGCCTTTGGTGTTCTGCCTTCACTCTTCTGCAGACATCACATTCATTCACGAATTGAGCAATCTCGCGCTTCATTCGAGTCCACCAATAAGCTTGCTTGAGGTCCTGATACATCTTCGTGCTCCCAGGGTGGATGGAGAGGAGAGAATTGTGAGCCTCGTTCATGATCACTTTACGAAGGTCACCTTTGGGTACAACAATACGATCCTCGAAGAAGAGAGTGTCCTTGTCATCAAGGCGGTAGCACTTGTACTTGGACTGACTCTTGGCAATCCCAATCTTCACCTTTTTCACCATAGCATCAAGAAGCTGGGCTTGGCGAATCTGGTCTTCCAAGGTAGGAGAGACTTGAAGGTTGGCGAGGAAACCTTGAGGAACAACTTGCAGATTAAGTTTGCGGAAAGCTTCACAAAGCTCGGGTTGATAAGGCTTGAGAATCAGACTGTTGCAGTAAGCTTTCCTGCTCAATGCGTCAGCAATCACATTGGCCTTGCCTGGAGTATACTCGATACTCGGATTATACTCTTGAATCATTTCGACCCATCGAGTTTGCCTGAGGTTGAGATTAGGCTGAGTGAAGATGTACTTGAGACTCTTGTGATCAGTGAAAATGTCCACTTTTCTTCCCAATAGAAGATGTCTCCAAGTCAAAAGAGCATGCACAACTGCCGCCAACTCGAGATCATGAGTGGGGTAGTTCTTCTCATTAGGCTTCAACTGGCGAGATGTATAAGCAACAACTTTCTTCTCTTGCATCAATACTGCGCCAAGACCTTGGAGAGAGGCATCACAAAAGACCTCGTACGGCTTGGATTCATCAGGCGGAGTCAGAACTGGAGCAGTGATCAATTTCTCTTTCAAAGTGTTGAAAGCAATATCACACTCCGGAGACCAAACGTACTTGACGTGCTTCTGGAGAAGATTAGAGAGAGGCTTCGCGATCTTAGAAAAGTTTTCAACGAATCTTCGGCAATAGCTTGCGAGACCGAGGAAGCTACAGAGTTGCTTCACGTTCTGAGGAGGTTCCCAATTCACAATTGCAGACACCTTCTCAGGATTCACGGCAATGCCCTTGGCAGAGATGATATGACCAAGATAAAGAACCTCATCAAGCCAAAATTCACACTTGGAGAACTTGGCGTAGAACTGATGTTCCCTGAGCTTATCAAGAACCAAACGCAAGTGCTTGGCATGATCTTCCTTGTTCTTCGAGAAAACCAGAATGTCGTCGAGATAGACCAAAACGAAGTCATTGGTGTAGGCGTTGAAGATGAAGTTCATCATGCGAGAGAACGTCGGAGGAGCGTTGGCGAGGCCAAAAGACATGACAGTGTATTCATATGAACCAAAGCTTGTCCTGAAAGCTGTCTTGGGAATATCTTCTTCACGAATGCGAATCTGATGATAACCCATACGGAGATCAAGCTTGGAGAATACTTGGGCACCTTTGAGTTGTTCGAACAGCTCATTGATGTTGGGAAGTGGGTATTTGTTCTTGATGGTCTTCTTGTTCACTGGACGGTAATCAACACAAAGTGGTCCGTTCCATCCTTCTTCTTCACAAAAAGAACACCACAACCCCACGGAGAAGAACTAGGCCGGATGAGACCCATTTTCTCTTGAATATCGAGTTGCTTCTTCAGCTCCTTCAACTCTTCAGGTCCGAGCTTGTAAGGACGTTTGCACACAGGTTCCGTGCCAGGCTCAAGATCAATAACGAATTCAACTGGCCGGTGCGGAGGCATTCCTGGAAGCTCTTCTGGGAAGACGTCTTGATATTCGCAAACGACTGGAATTTGAGAGATAGCATCCAATTCACCCTTCTCATTGAGAGAAAACAGACGGATGGTATTATCCCGAGCGGCAAAGACAATTACATCCTCAGACGAATGAGTCAATTGAATCTGCCTGGCAGCACAATCAAGATGTGCCTTGTGCTTAGAAAGCCAATCCATTCCGAGAATAAGATCAATATCCGAGTTACCCAGAACAATTGGGGAAGAAAGGAACTTGTAGTCACCCAATGTGATAGTAACCTCCGGGACGCAGGTGTTAGCTGTCATCTGCTTGCCTGGTGACACAATTTGCAAGGAACTTTGCAGATACTGCTAATCACACTCATACTTTGATGCAAAAGGTTTGGAAATGAAGCAATGCGATGCACCCGTGTCAAAAAGAACTTTTGCAGGAATATCATTAACAGGAAGGTTACCCATGATGACATCTGGTGAGTCCTCTGCCTGAGCTGCATTCACCATATTGACCTTGGTGAACTTGGAGTTATGCTTGACCACAGCTGTACTTGCCGATCTCACAGGAGGAGGAGGAGGAAGATGCCTATGGTTGAAACACTTGTTGGCATAGTGACCCTTCTGTTGGCACTTGTTGCACGTGACCTCTGAAAGCGGACGGTGATACAGAGCACTTGATCTTGGAGCTTGAGATGAAGTCTTGTTCTGAAAGCCAGGGTTGGGTGGGTGGGAAGAACCACTGCCACCTTTACTCTTCTGCTGATACGGCTGACGGGACGGAGGAGGAGGAAGCCAATACTTCTGCTGCTTGGCCACTTGAGTAGAGGAAGAAGGAGTAACATCTCTGACTCTCTTCTTGGAAGCATCACACCTCAACTGAGCAGCCTCTTGCTTCAGTGCCATGTTGTAGAACTCATCGTATCTCAAGGGCTCAAAGAGAACAAGAGCTAGCTGAATTTCTTCTCTGAGACCACCCCTGAACTGATATATCATGCTCTTCTCATCAGGGACGTCCTGCTTGGCAAAGCGGGCGAGCTTCTGGAACAACTTGTTGTAGTCATAGACAGACAAAGAGCCTTGCTTCAGATTGCGGAATTCCTCACGCTTGCTTTCAACCACGCTCTGAGGAATATGATGAGCTCGGAAATCTCGACGGAAATCATCCCAAGTGATAACACGTCCACCTCTGGAGTCCTTGTACTGCTGGAACCATTCTGCAGCTTGATCTTTGAGTTGGAAGGAAGCGAACTTAACAAAGTCCTCAGGCCTGACGTTACTGCACTCGAAATGCTTGCACAGATCCACAAGCCAATCGTCAGCATCGGTTGCCTCAACACAATTGCTGAAAGTCTTTGGCCCGTTAGCAAGGAACTGGTTGAGTGTAGCAAAGTGATTCTGATTGCTGCCTTGATTCCCTTGGTTGCCTTGATTGCGCTCTTGAAGAATTTGCATGATCAACTGTGTGTTTGCATTGGTTGCGGCCATCACAGCTTGCCATGCCTCTGGAGGAGGTGGAGGTGGTGGCGGATCAGGATTCGGAGTCGTGCGCGTTGGAGGAGCCATCCTGAAGAGGTTGACCACCATTAGCACATTGATAGACAAATATTGAAGCTGAATCCAACGGAATGAAAATTGCAACATATAGTCTTCACATCCGAACAAAATGAACGAATGCATTCCTCTTGAAATGGTCACATATCCATAAATTGAGAAGCCACGTAGAATTAAGGTAGAGAAATAAATCAACAAGGTACGGATCAAGAACGAATAATCGGTAAGAAATCCCAATCTCAAACCAATATCCGTGGAAGAAGAACTAGAGCTACTAGAATTCCCACCTATGAAACTCCCGAACCTTTCCGGTTATGCAATCAGGTGTTGGGGATACAGGGGAAGCATAATATCTCACCCAAACTAGCAAATCCTACATCCAGCTGTATCCATCCTTCAACACATAACCAAGAAACCTTCGGAAACCATCTACCTCAACCTTCGAAAAGCATCCGTTATACAAGTTATGGCGATACTCCCGAACTCCCGCCCCAGTACTGGGTGGCGTCGAGGTTATCTCACCAACGAACTGCATAAAAGAGATTTTCGATGTCGGCGTACTAAACTCAGGTATTCCAGAACTGCAACGATAAAATTATGATGACAACACCTCAGAGCTCAACTCCCCGGGACACTTCCACTAAACCCCTGACAGGAGGCACCAAGACAATGTTCTCATCATAAAACCATCGGAACGATTCCAAGATACCCGCGTGATCCTAAAATTTTTTAGTGAAATTTGAGAAGAGAAGAGTCAAAACTCTACGTCAGGATGCCTTACCAGAGCGATGAGGAGACTGGGAAGTAAAAAGAATTCCTAATCTCTCCGATATATAATTCCTAAAGACTCAAAACATTTTTCTAGACACAACTCGGCCGCTAAAAACGATCAAGCAATGGGGCTCCTAAGGTCGGGGAAGGCTCTGATTACCAACTTGTAACACCCTCGATGCGACTATAGCTCCCACGTGTCGAGGCACGACTTAGAGACATAATCGCATTGAAGGCATATGTCGCAAGTTAGGCAATCTTCACAACATCCCATGTAATATAAATAATAAAGGGGAGATAACATAGTTGGCTTACACTCGCCACGTCAATCAAGTACATAAATAACATTACATCATCCAAACACTCATGGCCCGACTACGGCGCCAAAATAAAAGAGAACCCAACATGCGACAACGGTCCCGTTCACCCCCAACTGGGCACCACTACTGATCATCGGGAAAGGAAACATAGTAACGTTGAGAGTCTTCGTCGAACTCCCACTTGAGCTCATACGCGTCTCCTGGAGCGGAATCATCAGGCCCTGCATCTGGTGTAATAGTAATCTGTGAGCCACAGGGACTCAGCAATCTCGCACCCTCGCGATCAAGACTATTTAAGCTTATAGGTAAGGCAAGGTAAATATAGTGGAGCTGCAGCAAGCGACTAGCAAATATGGTGGCTAACTTATTCGCAAAAGAGAGCGAGAAGAGGAGGCAAAGCACGAGCGAGAAACTAGAGAGCAACCTGCGCAAACATTACTCCAACACCGTGTCCACTTCCCGGACTCCGCCGAGAAGAGGCCATCACGGTAACACACTCAGTTGATTCATTTTAATTAATTAAGGTTCAAGTTATCTACAACCGGACATTAACAAATTCCCATCTGCCCATAACCGCGGGCACGGCTTTCGAAAGTTCAAATCCCTGCAGGGGAGTCCCAACTTAGCCCATGACAAGCTCTCACGGTCAACGAAGGAATAGACCTCCTCCCAAGACGTTCCGATCAGACTCGGTATCTCGGTAACTCAAGACACTTCGACAGGTTAAAACAAGACCAGCAACACCGCCCGAATGTGCCGACAAATCCCGATAGGAGCTGCACATATCTCTTTCTCAGGGCACACTCAGATGAGCGCTCCATACAACTAAAACCAAACCTCGAGTTTCCCCGAGGGGGCGCTGCATAGGACTCTAGTTTGGACCAACACTCAGAGGAGCACTGGCCCCGGGGGGGGGTTAAAATAAGATGACCCCGGGCTCCGGAAACCCGAGGGAAAAGAGGCTAGGTGGCAAATGGTAAGACCAAGGTTGGGCATTGCTGGAAAAGCTTTAATCAAGGCGAACTATCAAGGGGTTCCCATTATAACCCAACCGCGTAAGGAACGCAAAATCCGGGAACATAACACCGATATGACGGAAACTAGGGCGGCAAGAGTGGAACAAAACACTAGGCGAGAGGCCGAGCCTTCCACCCTTTACCAAGTATATAGATGCATTAAGATAACATAGCAATATAATGATATCCCAACAAGTAAATAAATGTTCCAACAAGGAACGGCCTCCAATCTTCACCTGCAACTAGCAACGCTATAAGAGGGGCTGAGCAAAGCGGTAACATAGCCAATCAACGGTTTGCTAGGACATGGTGGGTTAGAGGTTTGACATGGCAATTTGGGAGGCTTGCAAGCAAGTGGTAGGCATCGTAGCAATGGCATAGCAAAAGAGCGAGCAAACTAGCATAGCAAAGATAGTAGTGATTTCGAGGGTATGATCATCTTGCCTGCACAGTTGTCAGAGTTGACTGGATCCTCGAAAGCAAACTCAACGGGCTCCTCGTTAGCGAACTCGTCTCCCGGCTCTACCCAAACAAGACAAACAAGCAACAAGGATACAATCAACCACGTGCAAGACCAAGCAATATGATGCAATGATGATATGCTATGCGGGATGCGATGCGGGATGCAAAATGCAAGATATGACAGGAAATGCATGAACCTGGCCTCAACTTGGAAAACCAAGTGTGCCACTGGAAAGATGAGATGAAATCGCTTGAAAACGATATAAAGAACGCCGGAATCGGAGTTACGGTTTGGAAATGGCAAGCGATTCAAAAATGACACCGGTCTGCGATTTACAGCAAGTAGGCATCTAAATGCAACGAAATGAACATGCTACAGCACCCAAACATGACAACAAAATACATGGCAGGGATGCACACAAGATGCTTAACAAAAGTCTAGCACTGAGCTACGGCCAATCATCCATTAACAGGTTCAAACAAGCATGGCAAAAATGCATATGACAAACAGATCTCAGACTTAGTGAAATTAACACTTGTCTGGAATTTCAGATCAGGTAGCCCTCTTCGGAGCAACAAAACTACATGCTACAGGACCTGAACATGGCAAAGTAAAGCATGGCATGGAGCTACTCAAAGAGCTTAACAAAAGTCCCTTAGTGACCTTGAGCCAAAAGGGATCAGAAAATACAATTGCAAGCATGTGAACATAGCAAAAACATAATCAGTTTTCAGACTTAGTGAAAACTGGCACATGCTGAAATATAACTCAAGTAGGCATGTTTACGAGCTCGATGCACTCACTACGGTGCAAGTCATGGCAAGACAAGCATACATCCATCAAGAAGGCACAAAATGCAAGCTAGACATGGCAAGAACAATAGCATAGCATGCACGGATCAACTACAACATCACCGGCAAAATTGCAAACAAGTTGACAATCTGCCCAGATTCACAAAGTAGCAAAAGTAGAGCTCGATTGACTCAAGCTAGGGTGCTCCATAATTGCAAACAAAGACATGGATGGATAGAGCACTACAAGATTAACAAAACTCCTTACTGATCATCCTCAAAAGAGGCACGGATCACTAGGAAACAACAAGAACATATGGCATCATGAGATAAACAGCTCCAGGACTTAGTGAAATCACTAAGTCCCTGAAAACAGAATTAGCAAGTGCACCACTTTGCAAGCTTGCACAAGTCACCACACACATCCTAAAAATACATGGGTTGCACCTCTGGAAAGATGACAAAACCCTTAACAAAACATAAGTAGAACTCACGGGCATATCATGCACACAATAATCATGGCAAAAATGACAAAAGCCTAAATGGAGTAGCAGATCTGACAATTAACTCAAGTAGCCTTCTTCTAACAGCATTTCGGGCATCAAGATGAACTCAAATGAAAATGATGCAATGGAATGAAATGATGTACTCTCTGAGATGAACATTTTGATATGCTATATGCATGAATTGGAGCTACAGATGCAAAGTTACGGAGGCGCGAACATGGGCATATGAACTAAAAATTCTAAGGACTTAGGAAAAATTCAACCTCCGGATCTGGATCTAGGGTTTCGGGGCACGCGGCCCGAGGTTCGCCGGCGCGAGCTCGAGGTCGCCGGCGAGGTGGGTTCGTCTGCCGGGAGAAGAGGGGAGGCGAGGCCGAGGCGGCTCCGGCCGGCGCGGTGGCGGCGGCGGCGGGCGAAGGCGGCAGCGCGTGGAGGCGGCGGCGGCGGCGCGGCGCGGAGGCGGCGGTGGCGGCGGTGGCGCGTGGTGGCTTCGGGCCTCGGGGCCGGCTGCGGGCCTCCCGGGCCGGCGCGGTGGGCGGCGGCGCAGTGCCACCTGGCGGCGCGCGATAGGGCGCGGGCGGCGGCGGCGGTTTTGTCCGGCCCGGACGGACAATATCCCGTGCGGCGCGGAGGATTTCTAGGGTTTCGGGGGAGAAGAAGACCCGGATCTCGGGGGTGTTTAAATAGGCATAGAGGGAGCTAGGAGAGTCCAAATGAGGTGCGGTTTTCGGCCACGCGGTCATGATCGAACGCTCTAGAACATGGAGCAGAGTTAGGTGGGTTTTGGGCCAAATTGGAGGGGTGTTGGGCTGCAACACACACGAGGCCTTTTCGGTCCCTCGGTTAACCGTTGGAGTATCAAACGAAGTCCAAATGATACGAAACTTGACAGGCGGTCTACCGGTAGTAAACCAAGGCCGCCTGGCAAGTCTCGGTCCAATTCGGAAATGTTTAATTCCCACACACAAAAGAAAGCTAGAAATGACCACCGGAGAAGAACGAAGCGCCGGAATGCAAAACAGACAACGGGAAAAATGCTCGAATGCATGAGATGAACACGTATGCAAATGCAATGCACATGATGACATGATATGAGATGCATGACAACGACAACAACACACGGAGACAAAACTCGAACCCGTGGAAATAAATATAACTTAATGCCGGAAACGGCAAGAGTTGGAGTACAAATTGGGAAAGTTACATCCGGGGTGTTACACCCTTTATCGCGTTGGTTGCAAGGTTCTTATTTGTTTGTGTAGGTGTGAGGCGACTTGTGTGTAGTCTCCTACTGGATTGATACCTTGGTTCTCATAAACTGAGGAAAATACTTACGTTACTTTACTGCATCACCCTTTCCTCTTCAAGGAAAAATCAACGCAGTGCTCAAGAGGTAACAGGCGGTTTTCAGAGCAACACCAACTGAGAGTGTGAGAGTATACCGAAACAAAAGTGAGTCCTACTAACCTGATCAATGTTGGTCGCTTGGTGCTACAAACTGGTGTTGATTCAGAATTTTGTAACTGAGACTTCCAACGAGAAAAGAAATGTTGTGGTTTTTTGTGAAGAAACAAATAGCAATGGCTGGCCTGCATGCATTGTCGTGAAGGGCCCACATCATATTAGCTGGTTCTCGGATCTCTTCTCCATTTGGGTGTGAAACATGTGAGGGACAAAGAAGATGAAATGGACCTAAACATAAATCCCACCCACTCATCAGGTTGGTGCGTATCGGTGGTTACTTGGATGCTTCAAAATTCCCTTAAAAACATGGATGCTTCAAAGATGTTGCATGTCACCTTGAGTTCCACTCAAACACTTCACATTGCACCATAAACTCATCAAGGGTGGCATTTTGATGGTGCGATGTGAAGTGGTTGAAATGAACTCATGACGATACTAGACAGTGCTTTGTTGGAATATCTCACTGGATCCGCTCGATCAACACCTGGCCATTGCTTGGTGATATAAAGAATTCCTCTCCCAAACGCTCCACACTAGGCTCAAAATAGTGCCTTCTCAAGTATTTGATAAGAATGCTTGGTCAAGTAGTACATATAAATCATCACTTCAGGTTCTTGTCTAACATTGGGTAAAGCTTCGCGGCACAAAAAGCTCCCCAAACACTTCTAATTGGAATTTGGAATAATGCCCCATGAAGTGCTCGCAGGGAACCCATACTAATACCATACATGGCTTATTTTGATTAGCTCTCATGGTTCCTGCCATAGTTAAAAATCTGGACCAGTGAACGTACCGGTAGGGCCTACGATTCAAGTTTTTATTGGTCGGACCGCTGGTTCACCAGTTTAATTGTTGGTTTTTTACAATCAAATAATATATTTGGAGTAACAATATATACACACTAATATAAAACTAAAATAGGATAAAATAGCAATGGTTTCCTCCGTTAGACAACAAAAGCGTAGCTGAAGTGGTTATTTGGCCAAAGAGAGGCCAATGACTATAGCCTGGGATCGAATCCCACTACTTTGCAACAATATTTTTCTGGTTTTCTCTCTACACCGGTTCGACTGCCCGGTTTATTAGCCGGTTTCAAAGCAAAAAACGCCCGGTTTGCCCAGTTCTCATTGGTCAAGTTGCATGTCAGTTTGTCGTGCTTAAAAAATTGGCAGGATCGCTGGATCCAATTTTTTCCAGTTTGACCGGCGGTCCGGTCCGGTTTTTTAAAGTATGTTCTTGGCTGTCATTGGGTAAAAGTTGGAATGATGCCTCATTAAGTTCTTGAAGGGAATTGTTGCCATTGAGAAACGTTTAGTGGCACAAGCAGGTCCGCCAAACACTTCACAGTGGCATTTGGAATGATGCCTCGTGAAGTGCTTGCAAGGAACCTATGGTAATACCAAACATGCTTTGTATCAATCTGTCTTCGAGTTCTTGGTCAACATTGCGCAAAGCTTGGCAATACCAAGAGTTCCCCCAAAGACTTCATGGTGGTATTTTAAATAATGCCTCGTGAAGTGCTTGCAGGGAACCCATGGTAATAGCAAACATGATTTGTATTGGTCTCTCTTCGAGTTCTTGGTTGGTATTGTGTAAGCTTGGTGACACCAATAGTTCCCACAAACACATCACGGCGGCATTTCGAATAATGCTTCATGAAGTGCTTTGAGGGAAATGTGGTAGTATCAAACATGCATTGTTTTGATCATCTATCTTGGTTCTTGGGTGACATTGAGTAAAGCTTTGTGGCACCAAAATTTGCCTCAAACTTTTCACATCGACATTTCAAATAATGCCTCGTGAAGTGCTTGCATGGAACCAATGGTAGTACCAAACATGTATCATATTGATCGTCTATTTGGGTCCTTGGGTGGCAGTGAGTAAAGCTTGATTGCACCAAAAGTTCTCCCAAACACTTCACGGTGGCATTTTTGAATAATGCATCATGAAGTGCTTGCAGAGAACCCATGGTAGTACCAAACATGTCTTGTATTGATCGGCTCCTCGGGTTCTTAGCCGGCGTTGAATAAAGCTTGGTGGCACCAAGAGTTCCCCCAAACACTTCACGGTGGCGTTTGAAATAGTGCCTCATGAAGTGCTTGCAGGGAACTCACGGTACTACCAAACGTGATTCACCATTGGTTCAACTCTTTCGATTTGTGACCACTACGTACTAAATGCTTGGTTACACCGAGAGTTCCCCCAAACACGTCACGTGAGCACTCGGAAAGTTGATCCATAAAGTGTTTGAAAGGAACTCCCAGTAATATGGTAAACGTGATTTGCAGTACATCTCGTGTGGTTTATGACTTGCAATATCTGCTAAGTGCTTGGTTGCACCAAGAGTTCCCCCAAACACTTCACATAATACCTTTAAAAAGTACTTCGTAAAGTGCTTGAAGGGAACTCCTAGTAATACCAAACGTGTTTCTTAGCCCATTGGTGTTTCTCTCTTAAGGTATATGCCAAATGTATACTAAATGCTTAGTGACACCGAGAGTTCCCCAAACACTTTAGATAAGTTCTTGAAAAGTGCTTGAAGAGAACTCCTGACGAGGCCAAACTCGATTAATCCCCACTCACCCATCATAATGTGCATGGATCTACCACTATAATTTCTAAAGCACAAACACTCAAATCCTATTGATATTGCTGGTTGCCACCCACAGTTCCCCCAAACACTTCATTATACAAAGCTCTATATCCTCGCATTGGGCATTTATAAAAGAGAGAAGTGCATATTACACCCCTCAACTCTAGCCCTAATCTAATATACACCCCCCCAACTCCAATACCATCTACTTTACACCCCCAACTCTCAAAACCAGGCGGAATTCAACCCTCCCCTCCCCGTTGACCGGTTTTGACATGTTGACTGGGTGAACAATAACAAAAAAATCAAAAAATATTTTGGTTTTTCCAATGAGTGAACAGTAAATTCAAAAAAAAGTTGGAAATAAAATTCAACAAGCAGTTTCGATTTTTTACTTGGTGAATAGTAAATTCCCAAAATACTTTTTGCAAAAAAAAACGAATTATTTTTGCGTGGACGATTTTTCAGCGCGTGATGTCTGTGACAATTTTCAGCTTGTTTGGACATTTCAGTGGTCTCTCAACAAAAAAAAAAGATATCAGCCCGAACTGTTAACTGTTTCATGCAAATATAATTCAGAAATTTTTGTTTTCTTATTTTTTTTCCTGAAATTTACTATTCACCCAGACAAAAAATCAACATTTTAAAAAATCAAAATTATTTTTTAATTATTTATTTAGAACTTTTTAAAATTTTACTATTCAGCCGGTGAAAAAACGTATTTTAAAAAAAAATATTTCTTTTGAATTTACTGTTCACCCAGTCAACAGGTCAAAACCGGTCACCAGGGAGGGGAGGGTTGAATTCCGCTTGGTTTTGAGAGTTGGGGGGTGTAAACTAGATGGTATTGGAGTTGGGGGTTGTATATTAGACTAGGGCTAGAGTTGAGGGGTGTAATATGCACTTCTCTCTTTATAAAACAGTGCCAATGCAACAATGAGAGAAGCTAGCTACTGAAGTGATTTGAGGAGAACTCCAGGTGAAAACTAACCAAACTACCTAGCTAGAACTGTTTTGCTTCTCCCATGGATCACACTAATTCAGTGACTTGTTTAATCTGCGCCTGTTGATGAGTGCATAGGCGGCTGCTATTTATAAGTCTACGAAAGACTAAAGATGTAGTAGCAAGTTTGTTGCCTCCTGTGAACTGCGGTGTGCAATGCAGTACATGTCTTGGTGCTGGACGGATGAACCTGGCAATGCACCTTGCCGTGATGCAACCTAGGTTAGAAGGAAACTAGCTGCTAGAGCCAAGGGAATCTCGTCTGATGTGGCCTTTTCGGGCTAAGATTGGCAGCTCCGAATCATGCAAAAGCTAATGGAGTAAAGGTGTGTGCTCAGCCTGCAGATTCCTTATCTCCTGCAAGAGATCATTGTCGTTCGTCGGTGTTGTTCAGTTTGTGGCCACGAACATCGCTGTCAGCGCGTCCATGCAGCAGTGCAGGGATCACGCTATAATTATCATTATCCCATGGTGCAAAGCAAAGCTCGCACCAGTTGCATGACATGCGAGCTGGGATCCCGGGCAATCTTTGCTAATTATTTGTTTCAGGAAAATGCTCTATACTTCTCATATGGGTGGATGTTTTTGCTGCAGTAGTGCTGTTGTGCAGTATATCTTGATAAAATTAGTACTCCCTCCGTCCCATAATATAAGAACGTTTTTGGCACTACACTAATGTCAAAAACGTTTTTATATTATGGGACAGAGGGAGTAGCTCATAAGGAACTTGCGTAGGTTAGAAGAGAAAATGTATTTGTAGTGTGTCAAATGTTTAACATTTCCCGCACTTATGCGGCAGAGGCCAAGGGTGTCACTTCTTTTAAAGAAAACACAATGCTAATATGCAGTTTACCAAACAGTGGGTTCGGTACCTTGATGGCCTACTAATGTACTAGTGCTAGTACTACTAGTCTACTACTACTTTCCATATGCCGTGGTTTCTTTGAAATGTGACATCAGTCTGGTTAATCCATTTTGAGAACATCAGCGGAGGGTGTGAGATGATCTCGTGGCTCGTGCTAGTGACTTATGAACTGATGATCTTCTTGTCGCTTGCGTGTCGGTAGCCGGTGGAACTTGCATGTTCGTCGTCAGTGTTTATTAAACTAAACTAAAGGTCAGCTAGCAGGACACATTTGGTAACCCTGATGCCAAAGCACGTAGATAATCTGGTATTTGCCATTAGAAAACCAGTCTACAATGAACCAATTGGCTGGCTAGTTGTCTCATTATGCGTTCTTGACTGTATAGTGTGGGCAGGCGGCATAAAGAGAGACGGCAACACACTCGCAGAATCGATGACAAATATTCCCAATCCCAATGACATACAGCAGACTGAAAAGCTACACAAGAGTGAAAAGCTAGAAGAAGGTGTCCAGGTTCAGTGCATTCGCAGGACGACGTCATTCAAAGTTGAGGCCCCAGATGATGGCTGGTTTCAAAGCAGGTGAGATTAGAGCTGCTCAGCCTCTGAAAGGGCATGGAGATTGAGATACTTTGGGTATAAGTATCTTTGGAGAAGCATCATTCACAGAGGGCAAGATGACGATGCATCAGGATCTACTCTTCTTCCTCATGCGGTTGGAGCAGGAGGAGAGGCCGTCGTCGTCTCGCATGGAGTTCCCCCATTCACACTTCTTGGTTCTCTAGTTCGTTGATGTTCAGTTCAGGTAGGGAGGTTTTTTTTTGAATTTAGGTAGGGAGGGTTTAGTTCCTGATCACCCTTGTGTTGTTCCTCGAGGAGATGGGGTTGTATCAAGGCAATTAAGTCTTTGTTTTGTAACTTTTGTTCGGGTGACCTCCGGAAATGCATTGTGTTTCTGAACTTTAGGGTATCTTGATGCAGATGCTCCAAATGCAGGAACAGTTGCTGATGCAGTACATTATTGTAGCGTCATCTACGGCGTTGTCCGTGACATTCAGGTTACGGTGGCTTGCTCAGCACCAACTCATCTATCCTCTATCCATTCCACAGCATACACGGCCATCTCAAACCAAAACAAGCTACTAATTCACATCTCGCTTAATTCATAAAAAGTTCATCATCTATACCTCGCTTAATCCATAAAAAATCATCATGTATAAAAAGATGTTCATACCCCCCGAAGGGCCAGACGGCCAGACGACCACGTCGCCCACATCTATATCTATATCTATTCTATATCTATATCTATACTACCTACTATTAAAGGGAATAGGTATTCTTGGTTTGGTTTAGTCCTTTTCGTTTGGTCGATCTGGGCCAGGTATTTGTATGTTGACGGGCCTTTTATGGGCTTTCATAGAGACCGCGAAAAATAATTGGGTCAAAATAAATCAACATTGTGGGAATTAAAGGAAGAATTGTGGGCTTAAATAAAAATAATTAAACGAATATGGATAATTAAAGAAAGGATTATGGGTAAAACCGGTGGAATAATTAAAAGAACGGTTGTGATCTTAATAAATAGAATATTCAAATAGATGAGGCTAATTAAAGGAAGGACTTGAGGTAAAAAGGTATGATAATTAAAAGAAAGGATATGTAGGCTTCAATGTGTTGGGCCTACTAAATTAGTAAAGGAAGGATTTGATTCCCTACTAAAACAGATGAGGACGTCATGGTAATTAAAGGAAGGATTATATTTAAATGGAATCAGTGAAAGATTATGCTCGGCAAAGAAAATATGAACACAGCTAAATTGCATCATATTTTTATGTTCATTTTGTGAAGGATGCTGCGTTGCAGCATGTTTTTTATAGTGAATTCGGTGTTGTGGGATATTATGCTTGCACAAAATATCAATTCTTTCTGTTGCAACGCACGGGCATATGTGCTAGTAATACGTATTCGGTTGAGCCCACAAAGCAACTGGTTTTCTCCGAGGAATCGCTAGCATACCCCCAAGCCAACGTGCACGTTCTAGGAAAACTAACGTGTGTTTCTCAACAAACGAAAAACTAACGTGTGATGCGCTAGTTTGCATTAAAAAAAAACCGTGTCATACCGCTAGTTTGGTGCAGGTGAGGTACAATATTTCTGTTTTTTTATTTTCTTATTTCCTCCTTTTTATAAAAATTTCAAAATGTTTAAATAGTGTTCACAGTGTATTTATTCTTCACAAGGAATAAAGTTTAACCTCCTTTCTAAAATGTTCACAGTGTATTTATCAAAGGTTATCATGTATTAAAAAATTTCATCCTGCATTTTCAAAAAAATATTAATCATGTACTGAAAATGGTCATCATGTATTAAGAATTATTCATCATGAATTTTCAAATTTTTTCATCATGTATCTAAACAAATGCTCATCGGGTGTTTCAAAGGCATTCACCGTGCATTAAAAAACTATTTGTCATATATTTCTAAAAATATTGTGTATTTCAAAAGAAAATCTTCATAGTGTATTATAAAAATGATAATAATATATTCCATAGAAAATAATCATGTATTATCAGCATGTTAATCTTGTATAAAACTATGTTCATCATGTATTAAACATTGTCATCTTGTATTTTAAAAATACACCTAGTAAAGAAACAGAAAAATAAAAATAAACTAAAAATAATATTAAATAATAAAACAAAAATGAAAAGAGAAAAGTGAAAAAAGGAAAAATCAAAAAAACATGATGCACATTTTTCATACACAGTGGCGGGTTTTAAAACACATGATGTATATTTTTTTAAATATGCCAATAACATTTTATTAAATGCATGACGGAGATTTTTTTTAAACACTAGCAAACAATTTTTTTATGCACAATGAACATTCTTTTAAGCAAGTGATGAAAATATCTAGAATACACTATTTAAAAAAACTATGAATAATTATTTTGTGCATGATGAACATTTTTAATACATGATGGCAGTTAAAAAATACATAATGAACATATTTTAAAAAGTGTTGAATATTTTTTTAAATACATGATTAACAAGTTTTAAAAAATAGTGAAATTTGTTAATATACAACAAAAAACTAAGAAGCAAACAAAACTGGGGTAGAAAAAGAAAACAAGAAAGCAAAAAAGAAACAAATGAAATGGCCCACGTGTGTACGAGAGTGCTCCATATATGTCGCAGTAAGCGAGATATAGCATTGGCTCACGCATGATGGGATTAAGCAACTACCTAGGCGATGGGCTTCATAGGTCCATGCTTGTAACTGATAGGGGCCAAAGGTTATGTGGAATTTTGTTTTCTTTTGCAACCCGCATTTGAAAGATGCCCACAAAGGCAAACTACAATGTGCGTGCTACATTGGTCGAGAACAGAGAGGAAGAAGACAACATGCCTCTACAGGCGATGGAGCCCAAGCGTGGAGATGGAACAACCGGCTGCGTGCGTAAGAGGGTGCTCACTACTTAGGATCAACGGTGCACATCAACCGGCTTACAATGCCTTCCTCCCCCGATCGATTGACCATTTTCTACTTCATTGATTTGCAGCTCCATCTCTCCTCGCACTGATCGTTCATCCTCTCAGTCTCGTCACCATCATCATATTGCTTCAACAAGGTCCCAACTACTAGGGATATGGATGCACGAAGAACAATACTTCTCTCAGAGAGAGAGAGAGAGAGGGGGGGGGGAGGGAGCATGCGCGCACAGTAACTCTACTCCACTGAATGTTGTCAGGGCCCTTAGTCTGCTTCTATATGAACACCAGCAGAGAAAACAATACCCATGTGTTATTGTAGGTGTATCACAGGTGCCCCTGATGCTAAAAGGGCCAGACTGTATCCCACGTATGGCCAGGATAGTGAGGTCCCTACGCGTGGCAAAATGGACAAAACTGACCTTAAGCGCAACTATTTCACAAACTAAACCGTAGGCTAAACAAATTCACCTAGCTAACCCTTTTGTGTAGCGCCCGACAGGTCGACGCTGCACTACACTAAGTAGCGCCTGACTGACATACGCTGCAATCTTGGCCAATGTGGCACCTCGAGGCTAGACCGGGCCCGACTCCTGGTTGTGCAACGCCTAGGTGAAAGGAGCTACACTACCTTGTGCAGCACCTAGGTGAAAGGAGTTGCACTACCTTATATTAAAATCGTTCTAACTTTTAATCCATGCATCCGATGAAAACATGTCTTATATGATTGTTGTGCATTTTTCCGTGTTCTACGCAATGGTGGCATTTTCATCTATGTTAGGATCAATTTGCTTGATGAAAATTGTGTTGCAAAAGTGCATCATAATATAACTGACAAAATCTATTAAAACTTACAAACTTGGCATGATAATAGCCATTGACCTATAGCTCTTATGCAGCTGCATCCTACATGAGTTATGCCATGCCTATGCTTTCCATGTTAATCATCTTTAACATGTTCATTTGTTGCATCTAAGTGACTAACATGATATAAATGAACTTATGTTCTAGAAAGTTGCATTTTGTAAGATCCATCGTAATTAATCTTGACATCCTATGAATATGATCTAATTATGTAAGATGGAAAATTTTATGTCTACTTTAAGTCCATGTCATTTTCATACCCACCAAATATTTGCATCACTATGTTTTGAAACACTAAAGTACCTAAGGCAATGTTCTGTTAGATTGACACTTGTTAATTTCACCAAGTCACTCGATGTCAACAGAACTTTGCATTTTGTAAAATACATAGTAAATCAACCATGCTTCATATGGAATAACTTTATATATGAATTTTGAGCATCTCCATGTCTAATTTCAGTATATCCAACATGTGGAAAATGTTAAAAACATTTAACCTGATGTTATGTTGCACTAAAGTAGGCATTAATGTTGTTGACATATTTGCCGCATATCTTACATAATCATATCTTGAGTTTTACAAAACCCTTTGGCATGAACTTGATATGTTTTTTATTCAGAATTTTTTGAAGACCGGCTTAGTTTTCTTGATAACTAAACTCTGTTTTTCATTAGGCTTGTAAGATAAGCCCGCTGACTTCCAGCTAGTAGCACTGACATCTAGTTTTCTTGTCAACTATATTTTGTTATCCTGGTTAGCACGAGGCCGTCCTTGGCTATCAAGTTCAAATCGACTCACTCTGTACCGACTTTATACCCTATGTATAGTAGTACGCAATACAAGCAGCTGCAGTTTTTCAGTAGCCTAAAATAGATTCCATGTGACGCCCGGATAATCATGCTACAGTAATCTCACGTTATTGGTGCCACGTCACCTCTGTCACTATAGTTAATCTCAGGTTAATTCGAAACCGCTTCAAAATTCAAATTCAAATTAATGTCAACAATAAAAGTTTTCAAAGAATGTAACAAAAATGTTCGGGTTGTGCCAAAAATGGCATAGGTAATTGTAGTGCAGCAAACTCATTTTAGAAATGGCCTAAATGATTTAAAATGAAGTAAAACAGAATAGAAAATAAATAAAAGAAAGAAAATACAAAAGGAGAAAACAAGAAAAAAGAGGAAAAGAAAAGCAAGCACCCCCCCGGGCCAGCCGACCCAACTGGCCGGTCCATTCGGCCATCGGCCCAGCTGGGCAAGGGCCCAGCCGGCCACTCCCTTCCCTTATTCCCCCACCCCGCAAACCCTAACCCGCTCCCCGACCCCCACTCGCCCCACCCCGCGCGCCCCCCTCCTCTCTCCCGATCTGGATTGGGATCCAGGGGAGGCCACCGCCGCCTGGAACCCCCGACTCCGCCGCTCGACACTCGCCACGCCAATCGCTGCCCGCGCCACGGCCGCCTCGACCGCACCTCCCTCGCCGCACGCCTGGCGCCGCCCGAAGCTCCGCGGATCTCGCCGGAACGCTCCCCCGCCGAACTGCCACCCGCTCCGCCGGATCTTCCTCGTCGGCCCTCCCCGACCTCCATCACGCCCACTGCCCCGTTCCCTGCAGGCACCTGGTGAGGCCCCGGCCCCCTCTCTCTCCCTCGCCTCGACGTGCATCCCGTACACGCACTCACGTGGCCCCGTGCTTCACGGTCACCGCCCCGACCTCACCCCCGTTCGCCACCGCCCGCGGTCACCGCGCCCCGGCCCGCGCTCGCCGTGGCCACCGGCCTCCCCTGCCTTGGCGACCTGCCGAGTTCGCCGCGCCCGCCATCACCTCCCGCGCATGCCCACGCTGGAGCCCCTGGCCTCGGCTCCGACCGCGCTCCCACTCGCCCTGGCCTCGCCCGCAGCCCCCTTCCGTGCTGCTCCCTTGCCCGCAGCCGGCCATGGCCTCGCCCCGATGTGCCTTGCCGGGCGGGCTGGTGCCCGTCGCCCAGCGACCGCTCGGGTGCGCCCAGCGCCCATTCGGGTGGCGCCTGCACCCAGTACCCGGCGCCCGCTAAGGCCCCCGGGGCCAATGACAAGTGGGCCCCTGCCCAGAATGTTTTAATAATAATAATAATAATAATAATAATAATAATTAATTAATTAACTAAATTAATTAAGTTAATTAATCCTACTTAATTAGTCTCAATTGACCTGTTAGTCTAACTAAGCAGTAATTAGTTAACCTAACCCTAATTAACTAAACAGTGTATGACAGGTGGGTCCCACTGGGCCCACATGTCAGGTTGACCAGTCAACTCTGTTGACTGCTACCGTCAGCATGACATCATGCTGATGTCATAATTCCATTTCCGAAATTAAATTAAATAATTAATTAAATTCTAGAAATTAATAAAATCTTTAGAAAATCATATCTTTTAATCCGTAACTCGGATTAAATTATTTTCAACATGAAAGTTGCTCAGAACGACGAGACGAATCCGGATACGCAGCTCGTTCGTCCGCCACACACTCCTAACATATCAAACTCGCAACTTTTCCCCTCCGGCTCCTCTGCCCGAAAACACGGAACACCGGGGATACTTTTCCGGATGTTTCCCCCCTTAAGCGGTACCACCTCATACCACGTTAGGGCACGCCTAGCATCGTTACTTGTCTTGTCATGCATCGATATGCATCTGTTTACATGGTATTCATTGTTTCTTCCCCCTCTTCTCTCCGGTAGACTACGAGACCGACGCTGCTGCTGCCCAGTTCGACTATGGAGTTGACGACCTCTCTCTCTTGCCAGAGAAACCAGGCAAGCCCCCTCCCTTGATCACCAGATATCGCCTATTCTACTCTATATTGCTTGCATTAGAGTAGTGTAGCATGTTACTGCTTTCTGTTATACCTATCCTGATGCATAGCCTGTCCTTGATACTACTGTTGTTACCTTTACCTTCAATCCTATATGCTTAGTATAGGATGCTAGTATATTCATCTGTGGCCCTACATTCTTGTCAGTCAGCCGTGCTATACTATCGGGCCGTGATCACTCGGGAGGTGATCACGGGTATATACTATATACTTTATACATGATACATGTGGAGACTAAAGTCAGGTCGGCTGGTGGAGCACCCGCGAGTGGATCTTTGTGGCGGAGCGACAGGGCAGGTTGAGACCGCCTAGGAGAGAGGTGGGCCTGGCCCTGTTCGGCGTTCGCAGATACTTAACACGCTTAACGAGATCTTGGTATTTGATCTGAGTTGGCTACGAGCCTATACGCACTAACCAACTACGTGGGAAAGATATGGGCACTCGGCGTCGTGGTATCAGCCGAAGCACTTTGTGACGCCAGCGACTGAGTGGTGCGCGCCGGATTGGAACGTAAGCCTGCTCTTGTATTAAGGGGGCTAGTTCTGCTTTCGGCCGCGTACACAACGTGCAGGTGTGCTATGGGCGATGGGCCCAGACCCCTGTGCGCTTAGGTTTAGACCGGCGTGCTGGCCTCTCTGTTGAGCCTAGGTGGGGCTACGACGTGTTGATCTTTCGCGGCCGGGCATGACCCGGGAAAGTGTGTCCGTCCAAATGGGATCAAGCGTGTTGGGTAAGTTGGTGCACCCCTGCAGGGAAGTTAATCTATTCGAATAGCCGTGATCTTCGGTAACAGGACGACTTGGAGTTGTACCTTGACCTTATGACAACTAGAATCAGATACTTAATAAAACACACCCTTCCAAGTTCCATAGACAACCCGGTGATCGCTTTTCCACAGGGCGACGAGGGAAGGATCGCCGGGTATGATTATGCTATGCGATGCGACTGGAGATGCTACTTGGAGATGCTACATTGGAGATGCTACTTGGAGGACTTCAATCTACTCTCTTCTACATGCTGGAAGACGGAGGCTGCCAGAAGCGTAGCCTTCGACAGGATTAGCTATCCCACTTTTATTCTGGCATTCTGCAGTTCAGTCCACCGATATGGCCCTTTACACATATACCCATGCATATGTAGTGTAGCTCCTTGCTTGCGAGTACTTTGGATGAGTACTCATGGTTGCTTTTCTCCCTCTTTTCCCTTTCCCTTCTACCTGGTTGTCGCAACCAGATGCTGGAGCCCTGGAGCCAGACGCCACCGTCGACGACGACCCCTACTACACCGGAGGTGCCTACTACTACGTGCAGGCTGCTGACGACGACCATGAGTAGTTTAGGAGGATCCCAGGCAGGAGGCCTGCGCCTCTTTCGATCTGTATCCCAGTTTGTGCTAGCCTTCTTAAGGCAAACTTGTTTAACTTATGTCTGTACTCAGATATTGTTGCTTCCGCTGACTCGTCTATGATCGAGCACTTGTATTCGAGCCCTCGAGGCCCCTGGCTTGTATTATGATGCTGGTATGACTTATTTATGTTTTAGAGTTGTGTTGTGATATCTTCCCGTGAGTCCCTGATCTTGATCGTACACATTTGCGTGCATGATTAGTGTACGATTGAATTGGGGGCGTCACAAGTTGGTATCAGAGCCGACTGCCTGTAGGAATCCCCCTTCCAACTCCTTGGCCGAAGTCGAGTCTAGACTTACAAAACTTTTACTAACATGGCTGTGCGGCCCATGGGCCCACGTCGCCATTGGGTGGTAATAGGATCTTTTACTCCTCGCCTATACTCTGGGACTCTGAGCTCTCTTCTATTCGGGTGAAATGATTTTGCAAAAACAAAACTAACTTTAGGTTCTCGATAATACTTGCTCAAGGAGAGCCCCTCACTTCAGATGATCGCCTGCTGCACTAGAAGATTCCGAAGTTACTCTACGATGTTCTCTCGAGTCTTTGTGCCATCGCATTTGCGATTTCCTTCCACCGTCAACCCCTATGAAAAACTGCTTACACTTGCCATTCATACAATCATTCCCCGTTGATCTTGTTATTGCAAGATGTCCCGAAATACTCTTTGTTGTTCCGAAAATCCTTTAAGCTTAGTGCCTTGCAGTTCTTTACCACATGAATATCCCTATTGAAAATTCCTCGCACTTATCGAGTATCCACTCATCCCCAGTTGATTCATGTATTTCACAAAAGTCTTCGAAATGCCATTCGATCTTCCGAAAATCCCGAGCAGCCTATTGCTCTTGAAATTCTTGCTTGCTTGCATTATGGTTAATCCCATAAGTCTCGTAATCAGATTGACATCCCTTGTCATTATCATTTGGGTCTGTTGATTCGATATGTTGTGAATGCTCGCAATCCTCAATCAGGTCCTAGAATTCATCCCTCCGGCTCAGACGTCATTTTGGACATGAGCTGGTTATCAACCAATTAAATTGCCGTCGGTTGTGCCCCTAAGTCTATTGAACTTATCCATCCTTGGTCAGAGCGTCTGCTTCTGATCCTTTGTTTTGGAAATCATAATTCCTTTGTTATCTAAGCATCAAATTATTCAGTTGTCCTATAATATGATGCCCGTGCATTCTTTCTTCCTCTGATTGAGTACCGATACTCACATCAGCTCTGTTGTGGATCGCCCGATCCATTGTTGGATTTTACCTGACAACGCCCTTCATATTCAATAACCTTGTGAGCCTTTCCTATGATACATAATGCCTTTGGTAAATTGTATCCTATGCTTTCTCAACCATGCTCTGCCTTCGAGCTTGAGTTAATTACTTCTAAAGATTCTAGTATATGATTCCGAGATGCCCCGATGGGTTGAACCTATGCCTTCCTTAATATGTGTGAACTCGGAAGTTTTCACGAGTCGTACTCATCTGGTATTTCACCAGGTAAAACTTTCAACACTAATGCTTTTATCAAAGCGAGAAGTGAATGGAAGGTTATACATTGAAGAAGTGGGAGTCGACCTTGAACCTTGCGTTCATGCCCATGGACACGATGTATAACTTATCATGGAAGCTGCTCATAAAAATAGTTACCCCCTTGCTATAAGTTCATCTTGTATCCGTGGTTCGATCATTTATGATCGTGGTTTCCGACCATGTTCTCCTTTAAATACCATTTCTCGTGCAAGTTTAAGCACTTGTCTTCTGCAGAGTATTACCCCAGTCCAACCTCTACTTTGATTTGTCGTCGAGTATTACCCCCTGGTATCTCGAGATTATCTTGGAACTGCATAACTTCTTATGAGTTCTTCATCAAGTACTACATTCTCACTGATTATGGTTTTTTTTCTTTTCACGGGCTTCGAGTTATTAAACACTCAAGGGCATCGATAACTGAATCGAGTCCGCGTCGCGATTAAACAACTCTTAGTAATCTCCTTTACTTGCGAGTTTGTACTCGATCATGTCATTCCTAGCCTGATCGGCTATATCATTAACGTGCTAAATCTTAACTGTGCTACCTGGTCCTTAATCCTGGAGCACAACCTTCGATGATGAGCTAAGCTTATGTCGATTTCCTCATCTTATCATTCCACTTTGAACAACAAGCTTGATTCTGAGTTGGTGTCTTATCCGTGGTTCAAATAATCTTTTGCTGCATCAGTCCTTTTACTTGATGTAGTGGAGGTTCGATTACTTCCCCCTGGAGCCTATCGACAAAATTTGTCGTGATCATCATCAACATTTTGACTCCTTCCAGGTTTCCAATTGAATTCATGATGAGAAATACCATCCTTGCCCTTGATGGTTTGTATTATCATCGGCCACTTTATTACCTTCCCTCCAACACAAACTTGTTCGTGTTTTGTGTTGTACCTTGAGTTCCTTGCTGCCTAGCATTGTTCTTCTTTACCTTGAAATATTACCACCTTTTATGTAAAGAATGTGGTGAGAATTTCACCACCTCTTAAGAATTCTTGGTATAGTAATACTTCTTGCCATCTCCGCTCATTCCTGGGTCCCCGTGTTGATTTTAACCGGGATACCAACACGTGAACCGTGCTGCTTGGATTCTGTACTTCTAGCAACCCTATTGCTTTGAAGTGAATGGGCGATAGTTTCATTCTAAGTCTTTCGATAATTGAATCACCATTCTAAACATTGATCATGCTACCTAAGTCCATATTATGGGTGCATCTTTCAGCCAATGTTTACTTGTGTAGGTTTTCCTCGAGCGTGCATCATTATAACTTTTGATCTGGCAAATGGTATCTCCTTGTTTACATAATTGTGGAAATCCATCCGTTTGGAATTCTCGATGAGTTGTCGCTGAGCCCATCAGCCACCCCCTCATCCTCTCCTTGGTTTAATGATGATGAATCCTCGTCTTCGAACTCACTTCCATAGTCATTTCCCGAGAATCTTACATTGTCATCTCGGCAGTTGGTGTTGAACCTTTTCTTCTCAAGCATCCTGAGCCCGAGGTATCCTAACACTAATCAGATATGAATCCCGGTCAGATATGATGGTTGGGACACATTTTCCAAGAGTTATAATGTTGGTCTTTTTTTCCGACTCGACAAGGTGATGTCATGCCTAGCACACCTGACCGGAGGACCTATTGTTATAATTTTCCTTTTAGCAATGCTATCCATTCTTCCATGAGGAAATTGTAAGACTTATTCTACAAGCTGTTCCTGATGGATCCTTCGAGTATCCAAAGTCTGATCTTTACCCAGTGACCATGTCAATGCTATCTCGAAGCATGTTTGTGATACTCTGATTTCAACAAGAACATCTGAAGCCCGATGCTAAATGTTTCTTGCTCAGTTATCCAAACACCGTTGTATGGGTAATGTCATGGAATTTCTCCCCCCTACCTGAAGAGTTTTCTACATTATATCCTGTCATGGATATCATGCTCTGCTTGTCCCTGGGAAGGATATACCCCTGAAATATGTGTTTAAACACATTTTCATTTCCATTGTTTTGTTTAAACCTTCTTGTGATCTGTATTATATAAGCAGTAATATGTCCCTACTTATGTAAACACCTCATTGTACCACTCTGTCAGTAAGACCCTATTGCTTTTGTTGATAGCATTCCGGTAACACCGATGGACGAGAACTTTGCCTATTTGTTCGCCTCGTTCAACGAGCAGGAAAATGGTTCTCTTCGTCCCTCGCCCTTGGTATCGATGATTGTTGCCGACATAACTGATAGGCTATCCTCTGGCATGCCTCGCTTACATGATCGTGTAAGACGTCATCACCTTCCTACTTTTAACCCACATGGTGGGCCCATAACCCACAGTTCCACATGATCGAAACCTGACTCTCCTGTACACCCCCTGTTTCCAAAGTTATTCCTCGCGCGTGGCCTCGTATGTAATTCACGGCCACCTGCCTAGTAATCTATTCTGGTATCAAACGCAATCCTTATTCCCATTGCTCTAAACCCCTTTCACACTTCGTTTCAGGCATCGAGCGATTGCCTACCCGCTCGAAACTTCCCGTGGTACCTCCTTACTTTGTTCTCAATATTTTCTTAAGTTTCAACTCGAGAGTTACTTTCTACCACATTCCCTGAGTTATAAACCAGATAGTCGACCTTGCAGAGGTCCGTTTCTCCCGGAATGCCCACCCCTTATTCTTTTCCGTAAGTACGATGAAAATCCCGAAGAAAGGATGTGTACTACATCATGATGACTTGAAGCAGAAAAATGAAGACATCAACATAATGGATCGACCGCTTCGAGAAGAGCAACCAAGATTCAGAACGCTCGTTAGAATTTCGTAGCAAAATCCTTTCCCCCTCACTTCCCCTCTTAAATCTCGGGACGAGATTTCTTGTAGTGGAGGAGAATTGTGACGCCCGGATAATCATGCTACAGTAATCTCATGTTATTGGTGCCACGTCACCTCTGTCACTGTAGTTAATCTCGGGTTAATTCGAAACCGCTTCAAAATTCAAATTCAAATTAATGTCAACAATAAAAGTTTTCAAAGAATGTAACAAAAATGTTCGGGTTGTGCCAAAAATGGCATAGGTAATTGTAGTGCAGCAAACTCATTTTAGAAATGGCCTAAATGATTTAAAATGAAGTAAAACAGAATAGAAAATAAATAAAAGAAAGAAAATACAAAAGGAGAAAACAAGAAAAAAGAGGAAAAGAAAAGCAAGCACCCCCCCCCGGGCCAGCCGACCCAACTGGCCGGTCCATTCGGCCACCGGCCCAGCTGGGCAAGGGCCCAGCCGGCCACTCCCTCCCCTTATTCCCCCACCCCGCAAACCCTAACCCGCTCCCCGACCCCCACTCGCCCCACCCCGCGCGCCCCCCTCCTCTCTCCCGATCTGGATTGGGATCCAGGGGAGGCCGCCGCCGCCTGGAACCCCCGACTCCACCGCCCGACGCTCGCCACGCCAATCGCCGCCCGCGCCACCTCGCCGGCCGCCTCGACCGCACCTCCCTCGCTGCACGCCTGGCGCCGCCCGAAGCTCCGCGGATCTCGCCGGAATGCTCCCCCGCCGAACTGCCACCCGCTTCGCCGGATCTCCCTCGTCGGCCCTCCCCGACCTCCATCACGCCCACTGCCCCGTTCCCTGCAGGCACCTGGTGAGGCCCCGGCCCCCTGTCTCTCCCTCGCCTCGATGTGCGTCCCGTGCACGCACTCACGTGGCCCCGTGCTTCGCGGTCACCGCCCCGACCTCACCCCCGTTCGTCACCGCCCGCGGTCACCGCGCCCCGGCCCGCGCTCGCCGTGGCCACCAGCCTCCCCTGCCTTGGCGACCTGTCGAGTTCGCCGCGCCCGCCATCACTTCCCGCGCGTGCCCACGCTGGAGCCCCTGGCCTCGGCTCCAACCGCGCTCCCACTCGCCCTGGCCTCGCCCGCAGCCCCCTTCCGTGTTGCTCCCGCGCCCGCAGCCGGCCATGGCCTCGCCCCAATGTGCCTTGCCGGGCGGGCTGGTGCCCGTCACCCAGCGACCGCTCGGGTGCGCCCAGCGCCAGCGCCCATTCGGGTGGCGCCTGCACCCAGTACCCGGCACCCGCTAAGGCCCCCGGGGCCAATGACAAGTGGGCCCCTGCCCAGAACGTTTTTTTAATAATAATAATAATAATAATAATAATAATAATAATAATAATAATAATAATAATAATAATAATAATAATTTAATTAATTAATTAATTAATTAAATTAATTAATCCTACTTAATTAGTCTAAATTGACCTGTTAGTCTAACTAAGCAGTAATTAGTTAACCTAACCCTAATTAACTAAACAGTGTATGACAGGTGGGTCCCACTGGGCCCACATGTCAGGTTGACCAGTCAACTCTGTTGACTGCTGCCGTCAGCATGACATCATGCTGATGTCATAATTCCATTTCTGAAATTAAATTAATTAATTAATTAAATTCTAGAAATTAATAAAATCTTTAGAAAATCATATCTTTTAATCCGTAACTCGGATTAAATTATTTTCAACATGAAAGTTGCTCAGAACGACGAGACGAATCCGGATACGCAGCTCGTTCGTCTGCCACACACTCCTAACATATCAAACTCGCAACTTTTCCCCTCCGGCTCCTCTGCCCGAAAACACGGAACACCGGGGATACTTTCCCGGATGTTTCCCCCCTTAACCGGTACCACCTCATACCACGTTAGGGCACGCCTAGCATCGTTACTTGTCTTGTCATGCATCGATATGCATCTGTTTACATGGTATTCATTGTTTCTTCCCCCTCTTCTCTCCGGTAGACTACGAGACCGACGCTGCTGCTGCCCAGTTCGACTATGGAGTTGACGACCTCTCTCTCTTGCCAGAGCAACCAGGCAAGCCCCCCCCCCCCTTGATCACCAGATATCGCCTATTCTACTCTATACTGCTTGCATTAGAGTAGTGTAGCATGTTACTGCTTTCTGTTATACCTATCCTGATGCATAGCCTGTCCTTGATACTACTGTTGTTACCTTTACCTGCAATCCTATATGCTTAGTATAGGATGCTAGTATATTCATCTGTGGCCCTACATTCTTGTCCGTCAGCCGTGCTATACTATCGGGCCGTGATCGCTCGGGAGGTGATCACGGGTATATACTATATACTTTATACATGATACATGTGGAGACTAAAGTCGGGTCGGCTGGTGGAGCACCCGCGAGTGGATCTTTGTGGCGGAGCGACAGGGCAGGTTGAGACCGCCTAGGAGAGAAGTGGGCCTGGCCCTGTTCGGCGTTCGCGGATACTTAACACGCTTAACGAGATCTTGGTATTTGATCTGAGTTGGCTACGAGCCTATACGCACTAACCAACTACGTGGGAAAGATATGGGCACTCGGCATCGTGGTATCAGCCGAAGCACTTCGGGACGCCAGCGACTGAGTGGCGCGCGTCGGATTGGAACGTAAGCCTGCTCTTGTATTAAGGGGGCTTGTTCTGCTTTCGGCCGCGTACGCAACGTGCAGGTGTGCTATGGGCGATGGGCCCAGACCCCTGTGCGCTTAGGTTTAGACCGGCGTGCTGGCCTCTCTGTTGAGCCTAGGTGGGGCTGTGACGTGTTGATCTTTCGCGGCCGGGCATGACCCAGGAAAGTGTGTCCGGACAAATGGGATCAAGCGTGTTGGGTAAGTTGGTGCACCCCTGCAGGGAAGTTAATCTATTCGAATAGCCGTGATCTTCAGTAACAGGACGACTTGGAGTTGTACCTTGACCTTATGACAACTAGAACCGGATACTTAATAAAACACATCCTTCCAAGTTCCACAGACAACCCGGTGATCGCTTTTCCACAGGGCGACAAGGGGAGGATCGCCGGGTAGGATTATGCTATGCGATGCGACTGGAGATGCGACTGGAGATGCTACTTGGAGATGCTACTTGGAGGACTTTAATCTACTCTCTTCTACATGCTGCAAGACGGAGGCTGCCAGAAGCGTAGTCTTCGACAGGATTAGCTATCCCCCTTTTATTCTGGCATTCTGCAGTTCAGTCCACCGATATGGCCCTTTACACATATACCCATGCATATGTAGTGTAGCTCCTTGCTTGCGAGTACTTTGGATGAGTACTCACGGTTGCTTTTCTCCCTCTTTTCCCCTTTCCCTTCTACCTGGTTGTCGCAACCAGATGCTGGAGCCCTGGAGCCAGACGCCACCGTCGACGACGACCCCTACTACACCGGAGGTGCCTACTACTACGTGCAGGCTGCTGACGACGACCATGAGTAGTTTAGGAGGATCCCAGGCAGGAGGCCTGCGCCTCTTTCGATCTGTATCCCAGTTTGTGCTAGCCTTCTTAAGGCAAACTTGTTTAACTTATGTCTGTACTCAGATATTGTTGCTTCCGCTGACTCGTCTATGATCGAGCACTTGTATTCGAGCCCTCGAGGCCCCTGGCTTGTATTATGATGCTGGTATGACTTATTTATGTTTTAGAGTTGTGTTGTGATATCTTCCCGTGAGTCCCTGATCTTGATCGTACACATTTGCGTGCATGATTAGTGTACGATTGAATCAGGGGCGTCACACTCCAAATCAGAGAACATGTGCTCTTGCTACTAACAGAAAACATAATAGGTGCTAAATTTTAAGAGTATATAAGTATATATCTTCGACAATCCTCTCACTTATCTGTGTTGATATTGGGAACTTCTCATTGCAATCGTCGATTTACTAAGTAGACATGGAGATGCTCAAAATTCATATATAAAGTTATTTTATATGAAGAATGGGCGACTTACTATGCATTTTACAAAACGCAAAGTTTCGTTGACATCCAAGGACTTGGTGAAATTAACAAAAATGTCAATCTGGCAGAACATTGCCTTAGGTACTTTAGTGTCTCAAAACATAGTGATGAGACATTTGGTGGGTATGAAAATGACATGGACTTAAAGTAGATATAAAATTTTCCAACTTTCATAATTAGATCATGCATATTCATATGATGCCAGGATTAATTACTATTGATCTTACAAAATGCAACTTTTTGTAATAGAAGTTCATTTATATCATGTTAGTCACTTAGATGCAAGAAATGAACATGTTAAAGATGATTAACATGGAAAGCATAGGCATGGAATTAAAGTACACATTATGTAGTGCAAAACTCATGTTGGATGCAAATGCATAAGACCTATAGGTCAATGACTATCATCATACCAAGTTTGTAGGTTTTAACAGATTCTGTCAGTTATATTATGATGCACTTTTGCAACAGAGCTTTCATCATGCCAATTGACCCTAATATAGATGAAAATGCCAACATTGCATAGAACACATAAAAATGCACAACATTCATATAAGGAAGTTTTCATCGGATATATGGATTAAAAGTTACAACAATTTTAATAAGGTAGTGCATCTCCTTTCACCTTGGCGCTGCACAACCAAGAGTAGGGCCCAGGGTGCCATGCTGACCAGGAGTGTAGCGCCTGTCAGTCAGCCGCTACTCGGTGTAGTGTAGCGCCAACCTGTCAGGCGCTACACAAAAGGGTTAGCTAGGTGAATTCATTTCGCCTACGGTTCAGTTTGTGAAATAGTTGCGCTTCGAGGTTAATTTTGTCCATTTTACCCCTACGCGTAAACTCTCTTACAACTTTTTGTAGATCCCCATGGTTGTCCTGGACGAGAAACTTCACCTAATTCCTAGCTATGCAAACACCATCGTCACAATGGGTCTTGTGTAGCTACTACATGTGTCCATAACCATGGATAATCGGATGCACCAATTTGGTCCTCTAGTGCAGGTCATGGGATGTGGGTGAGTATGATACCTATACAGCCTCGGTTGGCGGACGGACACCTAGTAGGCGAAGCGTGAGGCCCAGACCTTCGATCCTCAACTATGGGTGATGACGGTTGGATTTCAGCATGGCCGGTGTATCACATGAGAAGATGGGATCGCCATGGCTGATGTGTTGGTGTTACCCTGACAGGATTCCCATCGAGGTGTGTCATCTTATAAGGCGGGGGGGCAATGGGCATTGGTGATTGATGTCTACTACACAACCTTCATCTTGTAGACGTTGTTGGGCCTCCAAGTGCAGAGGTTTGTAGGACAGTAGCAAATTTCCCTCAAGTGGATGACCTAAGGTTTATCAATCCGTAGGAGGCGTAGGATGAAGATGGTCTCTCTCAAGCAACCCTGCAACCAAACAACAAAGAGTCTCTTGTGTCCCCAACACACCCAATACAATGGTAAATTGTATAGGTGCACTAGTTTGGCGAAGAGATGGTGATACAAGTGCAATATGGATGGTAGATAAAGGTATTTGTAATCTGAAAATATAAAAACAGCAAGGTAACTAATGATAAAAGTGAGCGTAAACGGTATTGCAATGATAGGAAATAAGGCCTAGGGTTCATACTTTCACTAGTGTAAGTCCTCTCAACAATATTAACATAATTGGATCACATAACTATCCCTCAACATGCAACAAAGAGTCACTCCAAAGTCACTAATAGCGGAGAACGAACGAAGAGATTATGATAGGGTAAGAAACCACCTCAAAGTTATTTTTTCCAATCAATCCGTTGGGCTATTCCTATAAGTGTCACAAACAGCCCTAGAGTTCATACTAGAATAACACCTTAAGATACAAATCAACCAAAACCCTAATGTCACCTAGATACTCCAATGTCACCTCAAGTATCCGTGGGTATGATTATACGATATGGATCACACAATCTCAATTCATCTATTCAACCAACACAAAGAACCTCAAAGAGTGCCCCAAAGTTTCTACCGGAGAATCACGATGAAAACGTGTGCCAACCCCTATGCATAGGTTCCCAATGTCACGAAACCCGCAAGTTGGTCACCAAAACGTACATCAAGTGGCACGTGGTATCCCATTGTCACCATAGATATCCACGGCAAGACATACATCAAGTGTTCTCAAGTCTTTAAAGACTCAATCTGATAAAATTACTTCAAAGGGGAAACTCGATTCATTACAAGAGAGAAGAGGGGGGAAGAAACATCATAGGATCCAAATATAATAGCAAAGCTCGCGATACATCAAGATCATATCATCTCAAGAACACGAGAGAGAGAGAGAGATCAAACACATAGCTACTGGTACATACCCTCAGCTCTGAGGGAGAACTACTCCCTCCTCGTCATGGAGAGCACTGGGATGATGAAGATGGCCACCGGAGAAGGATTGCCCCCTCCGGCAGGGTGCCGGAACGGGTCTAGATTGAGTTTCGGTGGCTACAGAGGCTTCTGGCGGCGGAACTCCTGATCTATGTTGCTCCCGGATGTTTTTAGGGTATATGGAGATATATAGGTGGAAGAAGTACGTCAGGGGGGCCATGAGGGGCCCACGAGGCAGGGGGCGCGCCCTCCACCCTCGTGACCTCCCCGGAAACTTCTTGGAGTAGGGTCCAAGTCTCCTGGATCTCGTTCGGTGAGAAGATCACGTTCCCGAAGGTTTCATTCCGTTTGGACTCCGTTTGATATTCTGTTTCCTCGAAATACTGAAATAGGCAAAAAACAGCAATTCTGGGCTGGGCCTCCGGTTAATAGGTTAGTCCCAAAAATAATATAAAAGTGGAAAATAAAGCCCAATATAGTCCAAAACAGTAGATAAAGTAGCATGGAGCAATCAAAAATTATAGATACGTTGGAGACGTATCAGTGATCAGCTTTCCCCCCGCTTGAGCATGGGAGATAATAGGATGGACTCTTGAACACGTGGGTGGGTTGATCTCCTCGGTTTGACCGCGGTGACTGATGAGTATATTATTTACACTCGTTCAGCCATTATTTAAACCTGATAACCCCGGATATTCCAGGAAAATCACTCTGATCTTATCATTCATGACTAATAAATGCAAAAGATTGCAAACCCCTATATTTATTTAGTCCCACCACAAATGCACCATTTGAGGGAAGGAAATGAAGTTATATAGAGAAGTATGAAGTGTGGAGATCAAACCAAATCAACTAGATGCGTAAGAGAGGAAACAAAGGAGAAGACGAGTTCTAGTACGAGCAGCGCTTATACCAGAGCTCAAACTTAGAGCCACGAAACAAGGCTACAGCCACAAAAAAACACCCACCATGATTCGGGGTTGCCTCCCCGGCCGATGTCCCCCATTCGCATACGAGCCACAACATTCAGTGCCTCTGACCCTTTTCAACCGGAACTTTTGATCCATGACTTAGGTCTTTTTTCTGCAAATTCCCGTTCTAAGAAAAGCTCTGTTTACAACGATAAAACTGAGCTATCGATACTCGACACTTTCGAGTCATTCTATTCTCCTATAAAAGGTTCTACAGTGTTGTGTTTAGAACAACACCTCTTTCTTTCATCAGTACTTTCAAGTGTTTGACATTGCCCTAGTCGTTCAAATGTATTTGTATTGTCTTGATAGTTTTGCTAGTTTTCTATCCTTGCTTCCAAGCCTTAGTTACTTTTTCAATAACAATTAGATTTTGAACTCTCTCCATTTATTTTCTACCAATAACCCTTTGTGGATGCAATCATTTCATACCACCACAAGTCATTCTATCCACTCATTTCACCTCTTGCAAGTCATCCGAGCGCCGCCATTTTCACGCCTTCACATTGATCCCATGGATGCAAACGATATTTTTGTCGACATCGGCTATATGATCTCGTCCTTTCCCGCACATATCTAGCTATTCCACTCTCCAACATAAAACTACCACCTCGGCCTTCTAACCTATCGTTCAAAACTTCTTCAAATACCTCACAGACTGGGTCACCCGCATGATCTCTATAGGTGCAAGGTTAACATCATTCTTCTCCGTCCTCTGACTAACTCACCATTTAATTCATGTTGCTCTTTCGCCTACAAACAAAACCTCAAAGCCTGCAATTCAAAGAGCTTTTTTTGGAATGTCGGGGAAACTTGCATTGGGGCCCAGTGTCTTACAATATGGAAAATGTTTGGAAACCCCAAACTTTTGATGGTCTAAGTATTAAAACTTGCAGCCATAGACCCACCCACATGTACATTCCATCTGTTTCAGAAACCAAAGGTTGTGCGGCCTAGAGGGGCATTGTATCTGCAACAGAGAGAATATATGTGTGGGTGAGTCTCCAGCTTTGGAGGCATGCCATCCTCCTTGCCTTTACCATCTCTCCTGTTGGCAGACTCAGTCTACTTGTTACACATGCTGGGCTCCCAAGCGTGGGAGTTGTTGCAGGCAGTAAGCTTTTTGTCAGTGGGGAACCAAGGTATTAATCCGTGAAGGTAGAAGGAATTTGCAATAGTTGTGTGTCCGGCAATACAAATAAAACTATGCTTGTGTTCCCAACAATTCTAACAAGGGCATCAATCCCTACTAGTCTTGCTAATTGAACAAGACTATTGAAAGACAAAGTGTGATAAATATTTTTGGTATTTTCGGAATAAAACAAAACTGAAAATAAAGTAGCATGTAAATGTTATTGAAAGATGATTCTTATGGTAGAAATTGGATCCGAGTTCATAGGTTCACCAGGTGTAACTCTCCAATGCATCAAAAGTGTGGTAGGTGACTTTTTCATGGGTATAAGTGCGATATGGAATACTCATGTTCATGAAAGATAAGTAAATATTATGAGAATGTATATAGGCAGTACGTCCATAATACTAAAGACCGAGACCTTGACATGCATATTTAGCTAAATAGTCCGAGATACTTTGCACCATCTTCTAGACATTAAGTATAGACACATGCAATTGCATTTAGAACGATGACATATTGTTATGATTAGGGGATTATTCATCCTCCACTAACCATTAACCCTTAATGGCCAAAATTCAAACAAGTCTTTTATATTTTTCTATCACTATGGTAGATTACTTGCAAGACTTGAACTAAACTAAAGCACACCTCTTTAACTACTAGCGACTGCTCTAAATTAATTGGCCAAGGGAATACAAGCAACCGGAAAGAATTATGCATCTATATATCAAACATGAATCATAAAAAACTAAACATATAGAGTCCACATGATCTACATCTCCATCATAAACTCATTGGATAAACTACAATCATGTAGTGAAGCTCATGTAGCTATTTTATTGAACATAAAAAATACATTTACGAGGAGAGATTAAAACATTGGTTGCCGCCATAAACCCGTAGTCCAAGGGGTGAACTATTCACAACTCATCTTGGAGGATGAAGATCAAGGTTTATGATTATGTTGATGAAATCCCCCTCCAACAAAGTTCCGGGTCAGGGCTCAAAACGAAAATCGCCTGAAAAACGTGATGTGACGGCGACAAAAAAACTTGATAATTCTGACGTGAGTTTTGGGGTATATATAAGCCAGGTTAACGGAGGCCAGCCGGGGGACCCATAGGAAGTAGGCGCCCCTATGCCCTCTAACCCTAAGGGAACCTAGGGCTTGTGGGCCTACTAAGTGTGGGTCTAGGTCCCTTGGGGTCCTTCTGTTCGTCAAACTCCCGAAACTATTTTTTGTTGATGTTTTGACAGTTTTTCTAGGTATTTTCCTGAAAATACAAAAAACAACACAAAATAGGAACTCGCACTAGGAACTAGATTAATATGTTAGTCAATAAAAACTATATATGCTCAAAGTGTTTATAATTGAAAGCGTTATAGCATGAAACATACAAAAATTATCGATACGTTTGAGACATATCAGTTATCACACATAACTAATGTGGGGGCAGGTATCGCAGGCACATGTAGCCACCCCGTGTTTGCTCCACAACCGTCATGGCTGATCAAGTAGTGTACTACTATGGTCCAATTCTTTTGGCCAATTCTACCAGAATCTCAAGAATTGGACCTCCCCCTAGATTCTCCAAGAATCTTTAACCGATTTTTTTTTAAATCTTGCTATATCAAAGCCTGAATACCGAGGCGTGCACGCCATTGCACGGAAAGCCTGGCCATTGTGGTCAAGCGGGCTCAGAATCAATCTGAAGAGTCGAGACGTACAATGTAGCACCACGACGAGTGGTAGCTAGTACACCCCGCATTTCTGCTGGTTTAGTCATATACAGGCCATGTGGTCTTCATAGCAACATCGGCTGGAAGCATCAGAGCACAGTGAAACAGAAATGAGCCTTGCTGCTTCACCTGATCTATGTTTGTCACTGGGTGCTATAAACTGGTGTTGAATCAAAATTTGTTACTCGGAATTTTAGCAAGAAAAAAATGTTGTTATTTTTATGAAGAAAATGCCAAGGGATGGCCTCGAGTCTCTCCTCCATTTGAGCCTAAAACACGTGAGGAACGAAGAGGAAGAAATGGACGAAAATAGAAATCCCACCCACTCACCACGTTTGTGCGTGCCCGTGGTTACTTGCACGCCTTAAAAACATGGACACTTCAAATATGTTGCATGGAACCTTGAGTTCACCTCAAACATTTGACATTGGACCTAGAAATCATCAAGGGGGGGCATTTTGATGGTGCAACGTTAAGTGGTTGAACTGAACTCATAACGATACTAGACCACTCTTGGCCTGCATGGATTGCCGTGAAGGTCCACATGTATATTGGACAGTTCTCAAGCCTCTCCTTCATTTGGGCCTGAAATATGTGAGTGACAAAGAAGAAGAAATAATAAAAAATATAAGCCCACCCACTCACCAATGCATTTCAACCAGGAGGATAAAAAATGATCTCTCCCCAACCCACTCCCATATTCGACAAAAGCCACTTCACATTACACCTAAAAATTATTGAGAGCGGCATTTTGATGATGCGTTGCAAAGCGTTGAAAGGAGGTTGCCTAAACACTCGATTGAAAATCTCGTTGGATCATCTCGAACAACGTCCGCCAATTGTTTTGTGATACTGGGAGCACCCCCCCCCCCCCCCAAAAAAACATTTCGTAGTGGTCATTGAAATCATACCTCGTGAAGTGCTTGCTGGGAACCCATAGTAAGACCAAACTTGCTTCATGTTGATCATATCTCCTGGTTCTTGGCCAGCATTTAGTAAAGCTTGATGCCACCAAGAGTTCCCCCAAACACTTCACATTGGCATTTCAATGCCTCGTGAAGTGCTTGTAGGGAACCCATGGTAAGACCAAACATACTTCATGTTGATCATCTCTTCTAATTCTTTCCTGGCCTTGAGTAAAGCTTGGCATCACCAAGAGTTCCCCCAAACACTTCACAGTGGCATTTGGAACAACGCCTCATGAAGTGCTTGCAGGGAACCCATGGCAATACCAAACATGTCTTGTATTGATCAGCTCTTTGGGTTCTCGGGCAGCATTGAGTAAAGCTTGGTGGCACCAAGAGTTCCCCCAACCACTTCACAATGGTGCATTTTGAAATAATGCCTCGTGAAGTGCTTGCAAGGAACCCACAGTAAGACCAAACATGGTTCACCATTAGCGCAACTTTTGTGGTTTGCGTTGGTATCTAGTAAATGCTTGATTGCACTGAGAGTTCCCCCAAACACTTCACATAAGCTCTCAGAAAGGTGCTTCGTAAAGTGTTTCAAGGGAACTCATGGTAATACCAAACGTGATTTGGAGTACATCTCTTGTGGTTTCTGACCTGCAATATCTGCTAAGTGCTTGGTTGCACCAAGAGTTCCCCCAAATACTTCACATGAAACCATAAAAAGGTGCTTTGTAAAGTGCTTGAAGAGAACTCCCAGTAATACCAAACGTGGTTTTCAGCTCATTGGTGCATCTATCTTATGGTATGTGGTCAAATGCTTAGTAACACCGAGAGTTCCCCCAAACACTTCAGGGAAGTTCTTGCAAAAGACGCATCCTGAAGTGCTTGAAGAGAACTCCTGACGAGACCAAGCTCGATTAATCCCCACACACCCATCATAACGTATATGAACCTACCACTATAATTTCTAAAGCACAAACACTCTCAAATCCTATCGATGTTGTTGGTTGCCACCCAGAGTTCCCCCAAACACTTCAGTATACAATGCTCTATATCCCGGCATTGCGCACTAATAAAACAGTGCCAATGCAAGCTGTAGTTAGCTAGCAACTGAAGTGATTTGAGGAGAACTCCAGGTGACAACCAACCAAAGTAGCTAGCTAGAACTCTTGTTCATCTGCCATGGACCACACTTCATTGATTTGTTTAATCCGCACCTGCTGATGAGCGTGTAGGCGGCTGCTATTTATAAGTCTAGACCAAAAACTGAAGAGCTAGTAGCAAGTCCGTTGCTTCCTGTAGACTGCGGCGCGCAATGGAGAAAATGCATGGTCTTGGTGCTGGATCGATGAACCTGGCAATGCACCTAGCCGCGATGCAGCCTAGGTTAGAACGAACTAGCTGCTAGAGCCAAGGGAATCTGGTGAGATGTGCCTTTTCTACATCGGGCAAAAGCTCATGGAGTAAAGATGCGTGTCCAGCCTGCAAATTCCTTATCTCCTGCAGCTAGCTAATCTAGAGATCAGCGTCGTCGGCGTCATCTCGCTTGGTTTTCTGTCCACGGACATTTTTGTCAGCACATCAATGCAAAGGGGGTGCAGTGCAGGATCACGTTATAATTATGATTATCATCCCATGCAACTGGTGCAAAGCTTGAGCCAGACACGCGAGCTAGGATCCCCAGGAATCTTTGCTAATAGAGGCTAATAATTTGGTGCAGGAAAATGCTCCATACATCTCATGGGTAGATGGTTTCGTTGCATTAGTGCTGTTGTGCAGTATCTTGAATCTTGATAAAATCAGTAGCTCATAACGAAGTTAGGTAGAAGAAAATTAAAGTGATCAGTAACGACTTAGGTGGAAGAAGAGAAAATGTAGTATTTTTTTCGTGTGAATATTTCATACTGCTATGCAGCTGAGGCCAAGGGTAATATACGCCACTAATTAATTGGAAATCACAGTGGTTACGTACAGTTTATTAAACAGTGGGTTCAGTACCTTGATCACCAACTAATGTACTGCACTAGTTTTTTTTTTGGCGGGGAATGTACTGCATGAGTTGAAAAACATTTCACAGACAGTTTACTACTCCCTTCGTCCCAAAATATAAGAGCGTTTTTGATACTAGTGTAGTGTAGGGACGAAGGGAGTAGTACTTTTCACAGACAGTGGCTTTGAAATGTGCCATAAATCAATCTGTTTAGACATACAGAGCGTGGAGATGATCTTGTATTGGTGACTTGTGAACTGATCTTGGCACATATACGTAGTATTTCGCTTACCTTTTGAGTGTCGGTAGCCGGTGGAACGTGTATGTTCGTCAGTGTTTATTGAACTAAAAGCCAGCTAGTTGTTGGTCTTGTTAGTACGCAAATAATAATAGCAGGACACATTTGGTAACCCTGATGCCGGAGCACATGGACCTAATAATCTCGTCTTTTCCATCAGAAAACCTGTCTGCTCCGGTCCGATGGGCTGGCTAGTTGTCTCATTGTGCATGCGTGACTGTATAATATGGGCAGGCGGCATAAAGAGAGGAGAAAGAAAAGGCAACACACTATGTGAGGTGCCACCACATGATTGATTACTGATATTCCCAAATCCGGAAGGCCATACAACAGAGCGAAAAGCTAGCTACAAGAAGGTGTCCAGGTTCAATGCACTCGATCAATCCGCATCGTTCAAAGTTCAGAGACCCAGATGATGGCTAGTTTCAAAGCTGGTGAGACGATTAGAGCTGCTGAGCCTCTCAAAGGGCATGGAGATGGAGATACTTGGGGTATAAGTATCTGTATCTTAGAAGAAGCATCATTCGCCGAGGCGAGATGATGGCGACGCGGCGGGAGCTTTTCTTCTTCTTCCTCATGTGGTAGGAGGAGGAGGAGAGGCCGTCGGCGTCTCGCATGGAGTTCCCCCATTCACACTTCTTGGCTCTCTAGTTCCTCGTCGTTCGTTCAGGTAGGGAGGGTTTTGTTCCTGTAATTCCCTTGTGTTGTTCCTCTTAGAGATGGGATTGTATCTTCTTCTCTTCTTGCTGCGTGTTGTTGCTGCAGCTTTTTTTAGAAAAGAAGAAGGACCCCCGGCCTCTGTATCTGGACGATGCATGCAGCCACTTTATTAATTATTCACATTGTTTGTATGTTTGTTGCTGCAGCTTGATTGTATGTTTGTTGTATCAAGGCATCTCGTCTCTTTTGGCCACTTCGTGTGTTTCTTTCCTAATGTGTTCTGTTTGGATGACCTCCGGAAATGCATACATGCGTGTGTTTTTCTCGATGCGATGATGATTGTAGTTGCGGTGTCTGAACTTCAGAGCGTCACAGGAATGTACTCTGATCCACAGCGTTGTGGGTCACATTCAGGTTGCAATGGCAGATGCTGTGATTCACATGACACGATTAGCTCAGCACCAACTCGATCACCCATTCCACAGCATAGAGCAAACACGACCAGCTCAAACCAACAAGGCATGCCATAAGCTAATTCCGTTCATCCAGGGGGCAGAGAGAAACAGGTTCAGCTAACCAAGCTACCACAGTGTTTCAACAGAATTTCTTCTCAGGCCAGAGCCAGATGCCCACGGCAGAACATATCCTGCACTGCACGACCATCTTCGCTGCATAGGAACACAGCCGTCCAAGCTACGCAAACGCCACCGTCACAAAGAGTTTCACATAGCCACTACATGTCCATAACAGAGTTCAGTCTAGCAGACCTCCGTCTCGAACTTGAGGCATGCCCATGCTTAACAGCCCCTGGTAGAGCAGCTTGGCGCCGTAGGGGACGGTGGCGACCGGCTGCCTCATGAGCGGGTGCACCGGCCCCGTGTTCCGGAACTTCACCTTGTCTTCTGCCATGTGGATCAGCCTCTCGGAGCGGATTTCTGACGCCTCACTCGGGTCAGGTGGGCTTCTTGTAAAAAACATATGTCCTAGATGCTAGTACCCATGTATCTCTCTTTTTTAGAATACTTTCACCTCCCCCTTTTGCAAACCGAATCTGGAATACAACAAGATGCGTCAGTTTTGGACATTTAATAAAGCAATAACATGTTACAGGAATGTAGCATGAACTGGACTGGTAACTGAACTCAAAGCGTATGTCCACCGTAACTATGCAGTATCATGTTACATAGGCAGTGAAAGTACAAATGTCTATCCTCAAAAAAAAGAGAAAGTACAAATGTCTAATTTTAACAAAACACATGATGTTACATAGTAGTACTAAAGAAAAAGTGAAGTCAATATGAGAACACCAGGCGAGATTGAAGAAAATAATAGAGTGTATCTGATTATTTTATCCGCAGAGCTAGAGTTGTTGACATAATCAAACCATGTATTACATGGTAAGATCAAAGATGACATTGATAAATTTTTCCCGACCGAGTGGAATCCCCTTCCCTCCCGTGTCGCTCCCGCTACCGATCCGGAGGGGAAACCCTAGCCACCGGCATAGCTTACCTCGTCCCCTCCCTTCCTCTCCTCTTGCCGCCGCCGACTCATGACGACGGGCAAAGACCAATCAGCGTCGGAGCCTCTCTTCCCCTTCCCGATAGTTGCCGGCGCGGGCTGGTGAGACCGGGCGGTGTTGTGCTGGTAGAGGGCACGACGGCGCTGCGACGGGCAGTGGCGATGGTCCGTGGTTGTGGGGGCCTGTGTGTGGATTGCCCGGAGACGTTGCGGCGGGCACGGTCGGGTGGCGTCTTCTACCCAGCGATGGGTGGTGGGCGCATATGTGGGGGTGCGCGCCCTTGGCCGCATGGATGGCCAGCCGGCGTCGCGTGTGGAGCGTGCTCTCGGGGCCTCCTCGTCGATCCTTGGAGTTGATCTGGAGAAGGTTGTATCCTCCCTCGATCCTCTTCCTGCCCTGCTGGCCCGCGAGGTGACCTTCGGTTTGTCAGATCTGATGGTTGGGTGGGTTGGTGGTGTTGGTTGCTATGGATTGGGGGAATCCCTTGGCCGAGTGCAATGGTCGTGGTGCGAGTGACGCTCCGAGTGTCATTCCCCTTCCTGTAGGCGGCATCGAAATCCTGCCCTTGCCCTTCACTTCCGAATCTTGGGTGAAACCCTAAAATCCAAGGATTATGTGGCGACTGCGCTCTGGCGTCATTGTACTTCTTAAAGGCGTCACGTCCATCTTGGGACTGTGGAGTGTTGGTCGAGGCTTCATAGTTGGAGGTTCACTACCTAGATCTACAGAGGTGCTCCCGCTCGGCTGCTTGTGGTTAACGTTGATCCTGGAGTGAATTGTAGAAAACCACCACATTACAGCGAAGCTTTGCAGAAAAGACTCTTCTACGAAATTGTTGCAGAAAACATTGATTCTCGGCCTAATCTTTTGTAAAATACACTGATCGATCACTTAGGCCATTTTAATCGCGATTATAACATATGGGTCCCACATTTGATGACGTGGCATAACGGTTTTCTGTAGACGACGTTAGGCTGGTCTTTTTTCAAGAAAACCCTCCCTCCCAAAGATAAATCCAGATCGTGGGGAGCGTTCGTCCGTTCGAGCTGCGACGCGCGCGACATGATTCCTCTATCTCCGCCGGGGGTGGTGGTGGCGCAGCGGCAATGGACGTCGCTGTCGACGGCTAGGGGGTAGCCGCAGGGCAGCTCTACGGTCGACGGCCTCTGGCTGCAGACGCGGGGAAGGGGAGATGGACCCGGGGCGTCGGGGACTCGCGCGGCAGCAGCGACGATGTGCCCGGCGGCTTCCCCGACCTCGGCCCTGACGCAAGTAGCGGCGGTTGCACATCCCCGTCAGCATCCTCCCTCCTCTCTCTTTCCTGAGCAGGTGGCGTGCATCCCAGCGGCCTCCCCGACTTCGGCCCTGGAGCAAGCAGTTGCGCCGCCTAGCGCAACACGAGCACGAGCCTCGGCGCGGTGCACATCACAAGAGCAAGCAGCAGCGTGGCGGCGCACAACATGAGCACAAGCAGCAGTTTTAGCGTGAAAGCAGCAGCAACGGTGCGGTGGCGTGCAGCCCCGAAGTAAGCAGCAGCCGCGCGCAAGCAGCGGCGGCGGCACGCAACACGGGCGCAACCAAGCAGCCACCCTCGTCGGTGAGCTCCGCCGCTGCCGGGGCATCGGCGTGGGCGGCAGCGCACGAGCGCGGGATGGCCGACGGCAGAGTAAAGTCGAGCTTGGCATGACAAGGGCCTGATTGCATTTTAGTTTTCTGATAGAAGGGTGCCTCTGCAAAAATACCAGGGACTATTTGGTAAATTCACATCACATCATGTCTAACGCCGTCTGGGACCAACAGTTACGCCATGTCACCAAAGTTGGGCCCACTTGTCATAAACAAGGTTAAAAGGCCCAAACAGCCGGATCAGTGCTTTCTGCAAAAGATTAGGCCGAGAATCAGTGTTTTCTGCAACAATTTCGTAGAAGAGTCTTTTCTGCAAACCTTCGCTGTAATGTGGTGGTTTTCTGCAATTCACTCGTTGATCCTGGCTAGATGATGTGGTGATGTACAAATTGTTGCTTTGCAAGGTGAGGTAGCTGTGTTAGCCATTCTGTCCCCCCAACAACCTATTGGTCCTAGTCATATCACTACTAGGAAAAACCCTAGTAGTAGCGCGGGTTTAATGCCCTCTACTAGTGCGGGCAGCCGCGCTACTAATAAGGCGCTACAACTATTACTTAGCAGTAACGCGCGCGATACACGCTACTGCTAAGACACATAGCCGCAGTGCTTGTCCACTACCGCGCTGCTGCTAATCTAGCTAGTAGCAGCATGTTTACTATCCATCGCTACTAGTATTCTTTTTATTTTATTTTTTATTTTTAGTGTATTTATACGTTGTTATACAAATTTTGGTACAATACCAATTATGAGGTTTATATCATTATGTCCTTAACAGTGTGTCAAATAAAGGTGGATTAGGTTCAAGTGGAGGCAATATATGATGCATGTCAAAAGTATACTACTAATCCAAACTTGATCTAGTTTGGACTAGTAGTACTTTCGATGTGCACCAATGTTGCCTCCACTTGAATCTAATCTACCAGCACAAGATATTTAATCATCATCATAGTCATTACCATCAACAGTATTTATTTAATCATCATAGTCATAGTGTAGCACATCATCATCTTCAAACTCATTCTAGCTAGCTAATCACGACCAACACTAGCTGCGGTAGCTATCTAATCACCACCAACACTAGATAATAATAATTATCATAGTCATTACCACCAACACTGGCTATTTAATCATCATAGTCATAGTGTAGCACATCATCATCTTCAAACTCATTCTAGCTAGCTAATCACCACCAACACTAGCTGCGGTAGCTATCTAATCACCACCAACACTAGCTAATAATAATTATCATAGTCATTACCACCAACACTGGCTATTTAATCATCATAGTCATAGTGTAGCACATCATCATCTTCAAACTCATTTCTAGCTAGCTAATCACTACTGCTGCTCTCTACAGATAAAATAACATAAAACATGTGTAGCACTCCTCCTTCATAAAGTTGGAGCATGCAGATGAACCTGTCTCCAAATCGTGGGCTGCGCTTCTGATTACTGCCCCTAGTACTTCTCTGTGATCGTTCACAATTTTGCTCCAGTCTTTCACTATTAAGCATTTCTCGCTATTAGAAATCCTGAATGCACTAAAGTGCATTGTAGGATATCTTGACCGTAAGCTAACAATATTCATGGTACCTTTAGTCTCGATCCAATGAGGCACAACATTCATTGGGAGTCCTTGTTGAAGAACATTGTATAGGAACATACTTAGCAATGAAGTTTAGCTTAAAAAATAATGTATGCAAAAGATGCACTGAGGACAAATAGTAAAAATCTTACCATCTTTTCTAAATAGATGTGACTGTAGTTCAGTACGAACACTATTGGTCCCACGTTTTGAGTACTAACATTTCTAAGTGCAGGAAGAAAATTTGTCTTGACAGTATGAAGATCCTCAAGCCATGAAACATAATGACTTATCTTCTCGCAGTTTAGTTCAGCCCCGGGACAGTAGTAGGTCATGTCTACCAAGCGTTGGACATGTTTGCTTGAACGGAAATAAGCTGACAATAGAAATTAGTTGTCAACTATTTTTGAATAAACAATATTAAAGACATAAATATGGTTGAGAAACTCACATAATGGTATAACTGGAGGCGTCTTCGCATCGACCCAGATGTCGATATTACCTTCAATATCATCTTCCGGACGAATATCAAAGGTGATAACCACATCATGCTCAAATGCATAAGTCTTGCATAGTGCTTGCCAAGTTTTGCATCCAAAATAGGTGTAGTCGTCTGCGTTGTATAATTTTGCGTGGAAAATACAACCATGCTCGGTCTTCAAGTAAACTCTCTTTAGCTCCATAGTACGACTGAAACCTATCTTATCCAAGACAAAAACTCTTGCATGGCAGGGCATACGCTAGTAGAATAGTAAAAAAATATAAGTTGAAGCAAATGAAGCAGATGTCATGCTTAATTACGAAAAAAGACTTGTCGTTGTGACTTACTGCATCCACTTCAAAATTCTCATCCAGCTTGATGCTGAAGCGCCTATCATCATCTAGGAAGATTCCGTCACACGGGCCGCGCTCGTCTTCGTAGTATTTGCAAATACCGAAATCATTTTCGTCGTCAGACATTTCCTATGTTCATAGTTGAAACATTAATTGAAAATCGATCGAAGACAACCACCAGGATACTCAACACAAAAATCCGGGGCACTCGATATTTCCTACATATTCTGGCACAAGTCATGCCAAAATTCACGGAAAAATCCGGCATGACCTTTGTTAAAATAGGACATATCGAGCGCCTGAAATTTGTCGCGGAAATGAATCAACACTCCGGCAAAACATAGGCCACTCGGAGGTCTAACCTGCAAACATGACCGGCCACTTGGGCAATCACATATCCTATTTGAGCACAAGATATACATTTCAAAATATCTTATAGGACTCATATTGACATGAGCATTCAATAAGCAAAACCAAATCGTAAAGTAAATAAGTATTCAAATTAACATGCATTCAATAAGCAAAAGTAAATCATCTCATGCGTCCGTACATCATCGAATATTATCACTAATACATCCCAAATAGTATCATACATATAACATCACTAATACAACTAAAACCCTAGCGCATGACGGGTATCGGCGCGGGCGGTCGACACCCAAAGAGAAGGAACCATCACAGGATCATAGCTCCAATGAGATCCCTCGAGAAACTGCCAGGTATTGGAGAACCTGTGCTCCAACGCAAACAAGTAGCGACGGACATGCGCGTCCTCCTCGCTGACACGGTGACGTACCACCTCTGCGGGGTCCTCAAGCCTCTGCACCGTCACTGGACCACGCGACCGCCACAAAAGAAGGTTCGGGCCAACGATGGGCTGGCTCCTCACCAAGCTGCGCCCCCCGGTAGGTAGCGCCTCCCAGTACCAGCCTGGTGGAGCCCAGTCCCGGACATGGCCCATCTAGTCAAGCAGGTGTCCTCCGCCGAGTCGACGACGAGGATGCGGCATAGGCATCGTCGACGTCGATGCGGAAAACATTGCTTTAACTAAAAAATAACAACAAGTTCGTACTAACTAGTTCTATTAATTCAACTAATTCTTACTAAAAATAAACTTACTATAAATAAAAATAAACTAGTACCTAATTAGTACCTAGTTCTTACTAACTAATTAATACCTAGGAACTACTTGTTGGAAATATGCCCTAGAGGCAATAATAAAATAGTTATTATTATATATTTCATTGTTCATGATAATCGTTTATTATCCATGCTAGAATTGTATTGATAGGAAACTCAGATACATGTGTGGATACATAGACAACACCATGTCCCTAGTAAGCCTCTAGTTGACTAGCTCGTTGATCAATAGATGGTTACGGTTTCCTGACCATGGACATTGGATGTCGTTGATAACGGGATCACATCATTAGGAGAATGATGTGATGGACAAGACCCAATCCTAAGCCTAGCACAAAGATCGTGTAGTTCGTATGCTAAAGCTTTTCTAATGTCAAGTATCATTTCCTTAGACCATGAGATTGTGCAACTCCCGGATACCGTAGGAGTGCTTTGGGTGTGCCAAACGTCACAACGTAATTGGATGGCTATAAAGGTACACTACAGGTATCTCCAAAAGTGTCTGTTGGATTGGCACGAATCGAGACTGGGATTTATCACTCCGTGTAAATGGAGAGGTATCTTTGGGCCCACTCGGTAGGACATCATCATAATGTGCACAATGTGACCAAGGAGTTGATCACGGGATGATGTGTTACGGAAAAAGTAAAGAGACTTGCCGGTAACGAGATTGAACAAGGTATCGGGATACCGACGATCGAATCTCGGGCAAGTATCGTACCGCTAGACAAAGGGAATTGTATACGGGATTGATTAAATCCTTGACATCGTGGTTCATCCGATGAGATCATCGTGGAACATGTGGGAGCCAACATGGGTATCCAGATCCCACTGTTGGTTATTGACCGGAGAGTTGTCTCGGCCATGTCTGCATGACTCCCGAACCCGTAGGGTCTACACACTTAAGGTTCGATGATGCTAGGGTTATAGGGAAAGTATGTACGCGGTTACCTAATGTTGTTCGGAGTCCCGTATGAGATCCCGGACGTCACAAGGAGTTCTGGAATGGTCCGGAGGTAAAGATTAATATATAGGAAGTATGGTTTTGGCCACCGGAAGTGTTCCGGGCATCACCGGTAGTGTACCGGGACCACCGGAGGGGTCCGGGGGGTCCACCAGGTGGGGCCACCAGCCCCGGAGGCTTACATGGGCCAATAGTGGGAAGGGACCAGCCCCTAGGTGGGCTGGGGCGCCTCTCACCAAGGCCCAAGGCGTCCTTAAGGGGAGAGGGGGCAAACCCTAGGCGCAGATGGGCCCTAAGGCCCACCCTAGGTGCGCCCCCCTCTCTCTCCCCCTTGGCCGCCTCCCAGATGGGATCTGGGGGCTGCCGCCACCCCTAGGGAGGGAACCCTAGGTGGGGGCGCAGCCCCTCCCCTCCCCCTATATATACTTGAGCAAAGGGGCAGCCCAACACACGATTCAATCTCCCTGTTGGCGCAGCCCTACCCCTCTTCCTCCTCGTCTCTCGTAGTGCTTGGCGAAGCCCTGCTGGAGTCCCGCACTCCTCCACCACCACCGCGCCGTCGTGCTGCTGCTGCTGGATGGAGTCTTCCCCAACCTCTCCTTCTCCCCTTGCTGGATCAAGGCGTAGGAGACGTCACCGGGTTGTACGTGTGTTGAACACGGAGGTGCCATCCGTTCGGCACTAGGATCATCGGTGATTTGAATCACGATGAGTACGACTCCATCAACCCCGTTCACTTGAACGCTTCCGCTTAGCAATCTACAAGGGTATGTAGATGCACTCTCCTTCCCCTCGTTGCTAGATTACTCCATAGATTGATCTTGGTGATGTGTAGAAAATTTTGAATTTCTGCTACGTTCCCCAACAGTGGTATCAGAGCCAGGTTTATGCGTAGTTTCTATGCACGAGTAGAACACAAAGCAGTTGTGGGCGTCGATATTGTCAATTTACTTGCCGTTACTAGTCTTATCTTGATTCGGCGGCATCGTGGGATGAAGCGGCCCGGACCGACCTTACACGTACTCTTACGTGAGACTGGATCCACCGACTGACATGCACTAGTTGCATAAGGTGGCTAGCGGGTGTCTGTCTCTCCCACTTTAGTCGGATCGGATTCGATGAAAAGGATCCTTATGAAGGGTAAATAGAAATTGGCATATCACGTTATGGTTTTCGCGTAGGTAAGAAACGTTCTTGCTAGAAACCTATAGCAGCCACGTAAAAACTTGCAACAACAATTAGAGGACGTCTAACTTGTTTTTGCAGCATATGCCTTGTGATGTGATATGGCCAAAAGGATGTGATGAATGATATATGTGATGTATGAGATTGATCATGTTCTTGTAATAGGAATCACGACTTGCATGTCGATGAGTATGACAACCGACAGGAGCCATAGGAGTTGTCTTAATTTATTTATGACCTGCGTGTCAATGTAAACATCATGTAATTACTTTACTTTATTGCTAAAGCGTTAGCCATAGTAGTAGAAGTAATGGATGACGGGACAACTTCAAGAAGACACGATGATGGAGATCATGGTGTCATGCCGGTGACAACGATGATCATGGAGCCCCGAAGATGGAGATCAAAAGGAGCAAAATGATATTGGCCATATCATGTCACTATTTGATTGCATGTGATGTTTATCATGTTTTACATCTTACTTGCTTAGAACGACGGTAGCTTAAATAAGATGATCCCTCACTAAAATTTCAAGAAAGGTGTTCCCCCTAATTGTGCACCGTTGCGAAGGTTCGTCGTTTCGAAGCACCACGTGATGATCGGGTGTGATAGATTCTAACGTTCGAATACAACAGGTGTAAGCCAGATTTACACAGCAAAAACACTTAGGTTGACTTGACGAGCCTAGCATGTACAGACATGGCCTCGAAACACGGAAGACCGAAAGGTCGAGCATGAGTCGTATAGAAGATACGATCAACATGAAGATGTTCACCGATGTTGACTAGTCCGTCTCACGTGATGATCGGACACGGCCTAGTTGACTCGGATCATGTTTCACTTAGATGACTAGAGGGATGTCTATCTGAGTGGGAGTTCATTAGATGAACTCAATTATCATGAACATAGTCTGAATTGTCTTCGCAAATATGTTGTAGATAAATAGCTCACGTTGTAGCTCCCTGTTTCAATACGTTCCTAGAGAAAGACCAAGTTGAAAGATATTGTAAGCACTGATGCGGACTAGGTCCGTAGTCCGAGGAGTGTCCTCACTGCTACACAGAAGGCTTACGTCTTTGATGCACCGCTCGATGTGCAAACCCCTACAACTTCGTCTGTGGATGTTGTGAACACCTAACAGACACATCCTGATGACTACTTGATAGTTTAGTGCACCATACTTTACGGCTTAGAATCGGGATTCCAATGATGTTTTGAACGCCAGAGAACATATGAGATGTTCCAAGAGCTGAAATTGGGATTTCAGGCTCATGCCCGTGTTGAGAGGTGTGAGACCTCTGACAAGTTCTTTTGCCAACAAGATGGAGGAGAATAGCTCAGCTAGTGAGCATGTGCTCAGAATGTCTGGGTGCTACAATCACTTAAATCAAGTGGGAGTTAAACTTCCAGATAAGATAGTGATTGATAGAGTTCTCTAGCCACTATTACTAAGCTACTAGATCTTCGTGATGAACTATGACATGCAAGGGATGGAGTTGATCCCGAAGCTGTTCGCGGTGCTTAAGACCGCAAAAGGTAGAAATCAAGAAGGAGCATCAAGTGTTGATGGTTTAACAAGACCACTGGTTTCAAGAAGGGCAAGGGCTAGAAGGGAAACTTCATGGATGGCAAACTAGTTGCCGCTCCAGTGAAGGAACCCAAGGTTGAACCCAAACCCGAGACTAGGTGCTTCTATTGTAAGGGGAACGGTCACTGGTAGCGGAATTACCCCAAATGCATGGTAGATTAGAAGGCTGGCAACTTCAAAGTATATACGTGTTATTAATGTGTACCTCACTAGTACTCCTGGTAGCACCTGGGTATTGGATACCGGTTCAGTTGCTATTACTGGTGACTTGAAGCAAAAGCTACGGACTAAACGGAGACTGGCTAAGGGCGAGGTGATGATGTGTGTTGGAAGTGTTTCCAAAGTTGATGAGATCACCATCGCACGCTCCATATGCCTTCGGGATTAGTATTGAACCTAGATAAATGTTATCAGGTGTCTACGTTGAGCATGAATATGATTAGATCATGTTCATTGCAATACGGTCATTCATTTAAGTTAGAGAATAATGGTTATTCTGTTTACATGAATGATACCTTTCATGGTCATGCACCCTATGTGAATGGTTCATTGAATCTCGGTCGTGGTAATACACATGTTCACGCCAAAAGATGTAGAGTTAATAATGATAGTACCACTTTCTTGTGGCACTGCCGCTTAGGTCATATTGGCGTAAGATGCATGAAGAAACTCCATGTCAATGGATGTTTGGAGTCACTTGATTTTGAATCACTTGACACATGCGAGCCATGCCTCATGGGCAGGATGACTAAGACCCCGTTATCAGGTACAATGAAACGGGCAAGTGACTTGTTGGAAATCATACATGCTGATGCGTGTGATCCAATGAGAATTGAAGCGTGCGGCGGATATCGCTATTTTCTCATCTTCACTGACGATTTGAGTAGATATAGGTATATTTACTTACTGAAGCACAAGTATGAAACGCTTGAAAAGTTCAAGCGATTTTAGAGTGAAGTTAAGAATCATCATAACAAGAAGATCAAATTCCTACGATCTGATCAATGAGAATATCTGAGTTATGAGTTTGGCAAACACTTAAGACATTGTGGAATTGTTTCACAGTTGAAGCCACCTGGAACACCACTGGGTTATGGTGTGTCCGGACGTCGTAATCGAACCTTATGAGATATGGTGCGATCGATGATGTCTCTTATCAATCTACCATTTTCATTTTGAGGTTATGCGTTAGAGACAGCTGCATTCACTTTAGATAGGACACCATCTAAGTCCATTGAGACGACGTCGTATGAACATTGGTTTGGCAAGAAACCAAAGTTGTCGTTTCTTAATGTTTGGGGCTGCGATGCTTAAGGCTTCAGCCGGAGAAGCTCGAACCCAAAGCGGACAAACACATCTTCATAGGATACCCAAAGGTGACAGTTGGGTATACCTTCTATCTCAGATCCGAGGGCAAATTGTTTGTCGCTAAGAACGGGTCCTTTCTCGAGAAGGAGTTTCTCTCAAAAGAATTGAGTGGGAGGAAGATAGAACTTGATAAGGTTGTCGAACCTTTATTTCAACCAGAGAGTGATGCAACACAGAAAGATGTTTTCTGTGGAGCCTACATCTGTTGAATAAGAAGTTAATGATAGTGATCATGAAGCTTCGGATCGAGTTGCTATCGAACCCCGTAGGCCGACAAGGATATGTACTACTCTTGAGTGGTACGGTAATCCTGTCTTGGATATCATGTTGTTAGACAACAATGAACCTACGATCTATGAAGAAGCAATGGTGGGCCCGTATTCCGACAAATGGTTAGAAGCCATGAAATCCGAGATAGGATCCATGTATCAGAACAAAGTATTGACTCTGGTGGACTTGGCCGATGATCGGCAAGCCATTGAGAATAAATGGATCTTTAAGAAGAAGACGGACATGGGCGGTAATGTTGCCGTCTATGAAGCTCGACTTGTGGGAAAGAGTCTTTTCACAAATTCAAGGAGTTAACTACGATGAGAATTTCTCACCCGTAGCGATGCTTAAGTCTGTCGGAATCATGATAGCATTAGCTGTATTTTTCGATTATGAAATCTTACAGATGGATGTCAAAACAAGTTTTCTTACCAGTTTTCATAAGAAAAGTTGTATGTGATACAATAAAAGGTTTTGTCGATCCTAAGGATGCTAAAAGGTATGCTGGCTCCAGCAATCCTTCTATGGACTAGAGCAAGCATCTCGGAATCGGAATATATGCTTTGATGGAGTGATCAAAGCTTTTAGGTTTATACAATGTTTGCTAGAAACTTGTATTTACAACAAAGTGAGTGGGAGCACTACAACATTTCTGATAAGTATATGTGGATGACATATTGTTGATCTGAAATAATGTAGAATTTCTGGAAAGCATAAACGGTTGTTTGAAGAGTGATTTTCAAAGGAAGACCTGGATAAAGCTGCTTACATATTGGGCATCAAGATCTATAGAAATAGATCAAGACGCCTGATGATACTTTCAAAGAACGCACACCTTGACATGTTTTTGAAAGAGTTCAAAATAGATCAGTCAAAGAAGGGGTTCTTACCTGAGTTGTAAGGTGTGAAGTTGAGTAAGACTCAAAGCTTGACCACGGCATAAGAAAGAGAAAGGACGAAGGTCGTCCCCTATGCTTTTGTCATAGGCTCTATACGGTATGCCATGCTGAAGTACCGCACCTGATGTGTGCCTTGCCACATGTCTGGCAAGAGGGTACAAAGGTGATCTAGGAGTAGATCACCAGATAGCGGTCAAAATTATCCATAGAGGAATACGGAATTGTTTCTCGGTTATGGAGGTGATAAAGAGTTCTACGTAAAGAGTTATGTCGATGCAAGCTTAACACCTATCCGGATAGCTCTGAGTAGGGATACCGGATACGTATAATGGAGCAACAATTTGGAATAGCTCCAAGTGGAACGTGGTAGCAGCATCTATGATATGACATAAAGTTTTGCGAAGTACATAGGGATCTGAATATGGCAAGACCCGTTGACTACAACCTCTCTCACAAGCATAACATGATCAAACCCAGAACTCATTGAGTATTAATCACATAGTGATGTGAACTAGATTAGTGACTCTAGTAAACTCTTTGGATGTTGGTCACATGGCGATGTGACCTATGAGTGTTAATCACATGGCGATGTGAACTAGATTATTGACTCTAGTGCAAGTGGGAGACTGTTGGAAATATGCCCTAGACATGCTAGAATTGTATTATCCATGCTAGAATTGTATTGATAGGAAACTCAGATACATGTGTGGATACATAGACAACACCATGTCCCTAGTAAGCCTCTAGTTGACTAGCTCGTTGATCAATAGATGGTTACGGTTTCCTGACCATGGACATTGGATGTCGTTGATAACGGGATCACATCATTAGGAGAATGATGTGATGGACAAGACCCAATCCTAAGCCTAGCACAAAGATCGTGTAGTTCGTATGCTAAAGCTTTTCTAATGTCAAGTATCATTTCCTTAGACCATGAGATTGTGCAACTCCCGGATACCGTAGGAGTGCTTTGGGTGTGCCAAACGTCACAACGTAACTGGGTGGCTATAAAGGTACACTATAGGTATCTCCGAAAGTATCTGTTGGGTTGGCACGAATCGAGACTGGGATTTGTCATTCCGTGTAACGGAGAGGTATCTCTGGGCCCACTCGGTAGGACATCATCATAATGTGCACAATGTGACCAAGGAGTTGATCACGGGATGATGTGTTACGGAACGAGTAAAGAGACTTGCAGGTAACGAGATTGAACAAGGTATCGGGATACCGACGATCGAATCTCGGGCATGTATCGTACCGCTAGACAAAGGGAATTGTATACGGGATTGATTAAATCCTTGACATCGTGGTTCATCCAATGAGATCATCGTGGAACATGTGGGAGCCAACATGGGTATCCAGATCCCACTGTTGGTTATTGACCGGAGAGTTGTCTCGGCCATGTCTGCATGACTCCCGAACCCGTAGGGTCTACACACTTAAGGTTCGATGATGCTAGGGTTATAGGGAAAGTATGTACGCGGTTACCGAATGTTGTTCGGAGTCCCGGATGAGATCCCGGACATCACGAGGAGTTCCGGAATGGTCCGGAGGTAAAGATTACTATATAGGAAGTATAGTTTTGGCCACCGGAAGTGTTCCGGGCATCACCGGTAGTGTACCGGGACCACCGGAGGGGTCCGGGTGGTCCACCAGGTGGGGCCACCAGCCCCGGAGGCTTACATGGGCCAATAGTGGGAAGGGACCAACCCCTAGGTGGGCTGGGGCGCCTCCCACCAAGGCCCAAGGCGTCCTCAAGGGGAGAGGGGGCAAACCCTAGGCGCAGATGGGCCCTAAGGCCCACCCTAGGTGCGCCCCCCTCTCTCTCCCCCTTGGCTGCCTCCCAGATGGGATCTGGGGGCTGCCGCCACCCCTAGGAAGGGAACCCTAGGTGGGGGCGCAGCCCCTCCCCTCCCCCTATATATACTTGAGCAAAGGGGAAGCCCAACACACGATTCAATCTCCCTGTTGGCGCAGCCCTACCCCTCTTCCTCCTCGTCTCTCGTAGTGCTTGGCGAAGCCCTGCTGGAGTCCCGCGCTCCTCCACCACCACCACGTCGTCGTGCTGCTGCTGGATGGAGTCTTCCCCAACCTCTCCTTCTCCCCTTGCTGGATCAAGGCGTAGGAGACGTCACCGGGCTGTACGTGTATTGAACACGGAGGTGTCGTCCGTTCGGCACTAGGATCATCGATGATTTGAGTCACGACGAGTACGACTCCATCAACCCCGTTCACTTGAACGCTTCCGCTTAGCGATCTACAAGGGTATGTAGATGCACTCTCCTTCCCCTCATTGCTAGATTACTCCATAGATTGATCTTGGTGATGCGTAGAAAATTTTGAATTTCTGCTACGTTCCCCAACACTACTGCCCTAATTACCATCTAATTTGATGAACCTAGGGGTGGAAAGTGGTAGAGGATATTCCAATTATCCAACTTAAAAGTGAAATAAGTGGTCAAATTTTACTCGTTTTATTATGCATTACAATAGTGTTTATTCATCATCTAAGAAAACATCTGAGCCGCATCCGTATCCGATAACATCCGCATCCGATTCATTTCCACCCATAGATGGACCCTAACTAATTTGATGCAACTAAAATTTGAAGAACCCTAGCTAGGCAGAGGTAGGGGAGGGGAGGAGCAGGCGTGCTCACCCCGGGTGTCTGCGGCGAGGGAGGGGCAGGCGGCGTCAAGATCAGGGTCGGGGCTCGGGCGCGCGGCGGAGGGCGGCATCGAGGTCGGGGTCGGGGGCGGAGTCGAGGTCGAGGGCGGCGTTGAGCTCGGGGTCAAGGGCGGCATCGAGTGTGTGCGGAGAGCGACAGGAGAGCGCGCGGCGGCCGACGGGCGACAGCGGAGGAGTTGGATTTGGGGGAAGTGGCCGTGGGAAAGAATGACCGCGCGGTTAAGTCAGAAATAGCAGTAGCGCGTTCCAGGAAGTGCGATACTGCTAATCTAGCTACAGCGTTTTCCTCGATACGTGCTAGTGCTATTCCTTTCTCTTTTTTCCCTTTTTCATTTATTTTTCTTCACATTTTATTTTTTTTCCTTTCACCTTTTTCTATTTCTTTCATATTCATTTACTTTTATATTTGCTTTCCATTTAATTTTATTTCCTTTAGCAGTAGCGCATATCATCGTAAACGCGCTGCTACAAAGCAAGTAGCAGCAGCGCGGTTCTACGTAGATCGCTACTACTATGTGTAGCATATTAGCTAAGTCGTGGGAATTTTAGTAGTATCGCTTTTATCTCCAGGCGCGCTACTGCTAAAATTTTATCTGTAGCGCCGTTTACAGCAGCGCGCTACTGCTACTTAGCACCAGCGTGCTTTTTTAACACGCGCTACAGCTAAAGTTTTGTGTATAAGGTTTTCCCTAGTAGTGTACGTATGAGCTTAGGAATGAGCGGCTCTGGCTGACAATAGTGCGACATCCTCTGATCCAGGGCAAGAGTGTACGGGGCCTCTTTCAGAGGCAAACACAGATGGCGGGAAACTATGGTTGGTCTCATGGGAGTTTACGAAGCATGGGTTTCCTTGATGGCGGGTTGCTACCTTGTGTTGGTCATGTCGACAGAAGGATCTTGGTTTGTCAAGGGCCTCAATGCCCAAACTTGTTATTGGTGCAGTTGAAGCTCGTTAGTGGCTCATTTGGTATCATGTATCTTTGCCCTTTTTACTTTCTATTGTAATGGTTGTTGTATGTTGGGTTGTGGATTTATCTATAAAGCGGGGGGAATGCCTTTTTTGGAGAACAATTTGTCATTATCATTTGAGTTATGCTTTAGAGACTGTGTCTTCTACACTGAAAAGAGTGTCATAAAATCTGTTCAAATGACACCATGTGAGATATGGTATGGTAAGACAATTGATTTTGCATTTTCTTAAAATTTGGTAATAGAAGACATATGTCAAATGTTTACATGTCTATCCCAAATCAGTTAAGTGCTACTTTGTAGGTTATTCTAGAATATTGGGTATTCCTCACTGCACCATGGCAAAATATTTGCCGCTAAGAACAATGTGTTTTGAAGAAAATGTTTCTTGCAAAAGAATAAGTAGGAAGACAGTGCAGCTTGACGAGATTAGAGAATCTTTGTTGGATCAAATGAAAGAAATGTTGGAAGTGGTTCCAAAAGTTTCCCACTACAATTGATATTAAAATCTCCTCAATAAAAAAGGGGAGATCATTACAACCAAGCATCTCCATGAAATCAGTGAGGAAGTCATCCTTATCTCTGGAGTGGTCAACCGCACAAACATTCTCCATGTTCCATTTGAACCATGTCCTCTTATCCATAAGAGTCATCCTAGTCATGTAGTTACTTGCTACACGTGTATCAGCTTCAAACAAAGTGTCACTAAGCCCATAATCAAGTAACCCAAAGCAACAACAGCTAGCTGCCAAAGCCATATAATGGTAAATGGCCACTAACCCCAACCACTTAGGTGGCAGTGAAAGCATTTTATCTCTTGATTTGTATAAATTCCAACATTTACTCATAGACAGTTTCTTTAAGAAATCTTCTCTTCTATTCCCCTAAACTCATAGTGTTCAAAAAAAACACCAGCCATTTAAATTTTTTTCTAAGTAGAATTATTGGTACTACAATGTACCTTCGGTTTAACAGTGAAATCACCAGTGAAAATGTTTTTTGGATTAGATTTAAATAAGGAATATAATATCACTATCTCATCTCTTAGATCATCACCCTCTTTGGAATTAGAATCAGAAATTAAATTTGTAATAGCATAAGGGTGAAAGCTATTTAGCTTTGCTCGGTATTATATTTTTCGCTCTGTTTCCCCAATCTAGTAGTAAACAAATCACTTCTAGATCTTTTAGGTCCTTAATAATAGAAATAGAGTACTCTATTTACTATGTTCCCAAACTAAGCTGACACCAGTGTGGGAGATAAACTAGGAACATTATTTAGAACAACATGTATAGACTTTTTTCTAGATTTTTATTCATTGCCCTCTCAATAGCTTTATCCATAGTTTTCCCTTCGTCCCTTTTTTGTCTGTACCATTCCTTCTTGATGCTTCATCTAGAGCAGCTTTGTCCTTGGTTTTTTTACTCTTGCAATAAAATCACCTAGCTTCATTTTATTATCATCATTTCCGACCCCAATATCTTGTATAGGAGCTTGTAAAAAAAGCCTTAGTCCCTTCGGCATTTGAGAACTTTTTTCTAACAAATATCTCTCCCTATGGTATAGCAACTATAGTGGAATTCAGACACACATGAATTTCATTCTCTTTATCAGGGTCACTTCGTATTTCATGAGATTCTATAGCAAGCATTTTATTCATCGACTTCTTAATTGATTTCATTAATCCTTTGTGTACTAACACTCAGCATATAGCTGGACTTAACTTGAAATGTTGTGATTGAAACTATCAGCAAAAAGAAAGGGTTGTGGTTGATTGTATGCAAGAGCCATCATGCATGCATTGTCGTGAAGGGCCCACGTGTATATTGGCTAGTTCTCCAGACACTCCTTTGTTTGGGCCTGAAACATGTGAGTGACAAAGAAAATAAACAAACGAAAATAGGAGCCCATCCACTCACCAGCGCATTTGAACAAGGAGGTTTGCACGGATGCTACAAATGATATCGTCCCACCCCTTCCTTATTAGAAAAAAACACTCACATTAAACTGAAAGATCATTGAGAGCATATTTTGATGATGCGATGTATGAAAGGATCTCATGTTCATACCTAAACGTGGTTTCGAAGAAAAATCATGTTGGGTCAGCTAAAACAACATGCATTAATTGCTTCGTGTACCCAGAGTTCCCCAAACACTTCACAGTGGTCTTTCGAACAGTGCCTCGTCAAGTGCTTGCAGGGAGCCCATGATAAGACCAAACTTGCTTTATATTGATCATATGTCCTCTTTCTTGGTCGGCATTGATTAAAGCTTGGCATCACCAAGAGTTCCCCCAAACACTTCATAGTGGCATTTCTAATAATGCCTCACAAAGTGCTTGCAAAGAACCCATAGTAAAACCAAACATGCTTTGTGATGATCGTCTCCTTTGGTTCTTGGCTGGCATGGAATAAAGCTTGGCATCACCCAGAGTTCCCCCAAACACTTCACAATGGCATTTGAAAGAATGCCCGTGAAGTGCTTGCAAGGAACTCACGGTAAGACCAAAACATAGTTCGCCATTAGCTCAACTCTTCTGGTTCACGACCAGTATCTGGTAAATGCTTGATTACACTGAGAGTTCCCCCAAACACTTCACAATGGCATTTGAAGGAATGCTCGTGAAGTGCTTGCAAGGAACCCACGGTAAGACCAAAGATGCTTTGTGATGATCGTATCCTTTGGTTCTTGACTGGCATTGAATAAAGCTTGGCATCACCAAGAGTTCCCCCAAACACTTCACAATGGCATTTGAAGGAATGCTCGTGAAGTGCTTGAAAGGAACCCACGGTAAGACCAAACATGCTTTGTGATGATCGTCTCCTTTGGTTCTTGACTGGCATTGAATAAAGCTTGGCATCACCAAGAGTTCCCCCAAACACTTCACAATGGCATTTGAAAGAATGCACGTGAAGTGCTTGCAAGGAACCCACGATAAGACCAAACATGCTTTGTGATGATCGTCTCCATTGGTTCTTGACTGGCATTGAATAAAGCTTGGCATCACCAAGAGTTCCCCCAAACACTTCACAATGGCATTTGAAAGAATGCTCGTGAAGTGCTTGCAAGGAACTCATGGTAAGACCAAACATGGTTCACCATTAGCTCAACTCTTCTGGTTCACGACCAGTATCTGGTAAATGCTTGATTACACTAAGAGTTCCCCCAAACACTTCACATAAGCTCTCAAAAAGGTGCTTCATAAAGTGTTTAAAGGGAACTCCTAGCAATACCAAACGTGATTTGTAGTACATATTGTGTGGTTTATGAACTGCAATATCTGCTAAGTACTTGCTTGGACCAAGAGTTCCCCAAAGTACTTCACAAAGATAATACCTGAAAAAGGTGCTTCATAAAGTGCTTGAAGGGTCCCCCAAACACTTCAGAGAAGTTCTCGAAAAGACACGTCCTGAAGTGCTTGAAGAGAACTCCCGACGAGGCCAAAATCGATTAATACCCACTCACCCATGCATCATAAATTACATGGACCCACCACTATAATTTCCAAAGTGCAAACACTCTCAAATCCTACTGATACTGCTGGTTGCCACCCAGAGTTCCCCCAAACACTTCACTATGCAAAGCTCTATATCCCCTCAATGCACACTTTTAAAATGGTGGCAATGCAACAATGGGGTAGTATGAGCTAGGTACTGAAGTGATTTGAGAAGAACTCCAGGTGACAACCAACCAAACTAGGTAGCTAGAACTCTTTTTCGTCTCCCTTGGACCACACTTCACTGACTTGTTTAATCTGCGCTGCTGCTGCGGCTATTTATAAGTCTGGACGAGAGACTAAAGACCTAATAGCAAACTTGTTGCCTCCTGTGGACTGCGGCGTGCAATGCAGTACATGATCTTGGTGCTGGGTCGATGAACCTGGCAGTGCACCTAGACGTGATGCAGCCTAGGTTAGAAGGAAGTCGCTGCTAGAGCCATTGGGAATCTCGTGAGATGTGGCCTTTTCTGGCCAAGATTGGCAGCGCCGAATCATGCAAAATCTCGTGGTGTAAAGGTGCGTGCTCGACCTGCAAATTCCTTATCTCTTCAAGCAGTTAGCAAGAGATCAGCGTCGTCGGCGATGTCGCTCAGTTTTCGTCCACGAACATTTCTGTCAGCGCGTTCATGCAAAAGAGTGCAGGGATCACACTATAATTATGATTATCATCCCATACAACTGGTGCAAAGCTTGAGCCGGCCTGTTGCGGGGACAGGTGCCAGACATGTGAGCTAGGATCCCATGCAATCTTTTCTGGAGTAGTAATGATGTGCTGCAAGAAAATGCTCCGTGGATCCCATGGGTGAATGTTTTCGTTGCAGTAGTGATGTGGTGCGGTATCTTGATATAGTCAGTATATGTAGCTCATAAAGAACTTAGGTAGAAGAAAAAGAGAAAATGCACTTTCGTGTGTGAAATGCTGAACATTTCGCACCGTTATCTAGCAGAGGCCACCTCTACTTAATTAGAAATCACAGCGTTTTTTAACAATTTATTAAACAGTGGGTTGATGACCTAGTGCTAGTACTACTTTTCACACCCAGTGGCTTCTTTGAAATGTGCCGTCAGTCTGCAGGAGAATCCATGTTGAGAACAGAAGCGCAGAACTAAGCTTGAGATAATCATATTACCTAGATAAAGTATTTTCAGTTGTCCTTTGCGTACGTGTCTGCAGTTGGTGGGACTTCATGTTCATCACTCATCAGTGTTAATTAAAGGCCAGCTAGTACTTCTCTTTCAAAAAGATTAAAGGTCAGCTATTACATACACAAATAATGCTTAGAACTAGGACACATTTGGCAGCCCTGATGCCAGAGCACATGGACCTAATCTGGTATTTTTCCATTGGAAAACCTGTCTGCTCTGGTCCAAATGGGCTGACTAGTTGTCTCATTGTGCATGCTTGACTGTATAGTATGGCAGGCAGCATAAAGAGAGGGGAGAAAAGCTTGTGACACTGATGGCAACACACTATGTGAGGTGCCACCACAGAATCGATGACTGATATTCCCAAATCCCAAAGGCCATACAACAGAGCGAAAAGCTAGCTACAAGAAGCTGTCCAGGTTCAATGCACTCGATCCCTGTCGTCGTTCAAAGTTCAGAGACCCAGATGATGACTAGTTTCAAAGCATAGATACTTGGAAAGGGCATGGTATGGAGATGGGTATAAGTATCTTTGGAGAAGCATCATTCGCAGAGGCGAGATGATGGCGACACGGCGGGAGCTTTTCTTCTTCTTCCTCATGCCGTAGGAGGAGGAGAGGCCGTTAGCATCTCGCATGGAGTTCACCCTTTCACACTTCTTGGCTCTCTAGTTCGTCGTTGTTCGTCCGATCAGGTAGGGAGGGTTTTGTTCCTGTAATTCCCTTGAGTCGTTCCTCGTGGAGTATGTTTGTTGTATCTCAGGGCATCTCGTCTCTTTTGGCCACTTCGTGTGTTTCTTTCGTCATGTGTTCTGCATGCATGCGTGTGTTTTTCTCGATGCGATGATGATTGTAGATGCGGTGATTTGAACTTCAGGGCGTCTCCGTCCAAATGCATGATCACGTCACGGGAATGTACTCCGATCCACGGCGTTGTCGGTGGCATTAAGGTTGTAATGGCATATGCTATGATTCACATGACACGACGAGCTCAGCACGAACTCGGCCAGCTCAAACCAGCAAGGCATGCCATAGGCTAATCAAAGGTTCAGCTAACCCAAGCTACTACAGTATTTCAACAGAATTTCTTCTCAGGCGAGAGGCAGATGCTCACGGCACAAGATATCCTGCACCACGACCAACTTCGCTCCATAGGAACACACCCGTCCAAGCTACGCAAACGCCATCGTCACAAGGAGTTTCACATAGCTACCTAATACATGTCCACAACCTCAGATAAACTTTTTTTTGTGGGTTCCAACCACAGATAAACTTGACCAGCTCCATGTCCATAACCACAGAAAAACTTACCACATGTCCATAAGAGCATCTCCAACAGCCGCGCAAAGCGCCGCGTGCTAAAAACTCATTTACCACGCGCCCTTCGCCTAATTTGGCGCGGTCGGCAGCGCTGGCTCCAGCAGCCGCGCTAAAACTGAGCGCGCGCGTAGCTCCAGCGGCCACGCTAAAATGCAGCGCCGCTAAACATTCCGTACATTTTTTTAATAAAACGATAAATAAAATTCATAGATCAAAACGATACATAGATATTTTACATAGTTCCATAGCATAGATAGATAAAAAACTACTGTGCAACGATTTAAAAAAAACTACTAGATAGTGCAACTACATAGTACAACTACAGCCTACTCCCAGTCGTCGTCGTCATCATCATCATCATCGCCATCCTCGCTGGTCTGGTCCGAGGTATCGAGCCACATGTCTTCCCAACGGTCATCACTAGACGAAAAGATCGACTGCCCACCATTTTCAACGATTTCGCACTGCGATAACGCCGGGGCCTTCCGCCGACGCCTGTCCAACCGCTCCGCACGGTGCCTTGCCGTGTCCTCGCGGCGCCTTGCCCAGAAGGCTTCCTCGTTGACGACGTCCTCCGGGTGGCGCCGGCGCCACTCCGCCATGGCCCGCTCGTCCTACTTGGCGACGAGGCAGCGCTGCCGCCGAGCGTGCTCCGCATGGTCCTGGTCCGTGATAAGACGAGGCGAAGGGGCGACGTCCTGCGCCTGCTGGCGCATTTGGACATCCTGGAAGTTCATCTGCTGGCGCGGCGTGTCCAAGCACCACGCCGCCGCGTCGTAGGCGCGTGCGGCCTCGTGCGAGGTCCGGAACGTACCGACGCCGAGCCGGACGTCGCCGGACCGAATCTCGGCGGAGTACCAGCCGTTGGGGCGCTGGCGGACGCCGCGGTAGCCCGACGCTCCTCGGCGGCGCGGCGGCATGATGGCATGTCGGTGGCGGGGCGCTGGAGCGGCGAGGAGAGGAAGCGGTGGACGCGCTGGAGCGGCGAAGAAGCTACGAGGCGCGCGTGGCAGTGTGGATAGGCGCATGGCGAGTGCCGCAATTTATAGGCGCGCCAGAAGCGGCGCGCCAAAAATAGCGCGCGAGCTGCCCCCCTTTCCCCCGCGCGCGCGCAATTGTTCTCCTCGCGCGCTTGTTTCCCGCCACCACTGGAGCGCGCGAAACCGTCCAGCGTGAGCTAAAAACTAAGTTTACCCCGCGCGCGCCTTTTAACGTAGCTGTTGGAGATGATCTAACGATACATAGATAACCTGTATACACACACACCAGGAATCAACGATGGAGCTCAGTCTAGCAAACCTCCGTCTGAAACTTGATGCAGATGCCGATGCTGAAGAGCTCCTGGTTTTGATGTCCTCCGGCCTCTGCATCGCATGATGTACACAGGCATTTTATTAAACAAAGTATCAGGTTCGCAACAAGGTCTTAAACGAACTGCAGAAAAGCTAAAAAAAACTTGTCACAACCGGCAAAAATAAGGTAAGATGCTTATACACCTATCCTATTGTTAGACCCCCATCTAAATAAACTCGATAAAGTGCTGGGAGGCGAAACATTAAAGGACACATGAATGATACACCACAATAACCTGGCGAATGGGCATTGGAGGAAAAGATGTTGTAATAATTCATCTTGATCACAAAAACAACACCCTTTTACTACCCTCCCATCTTGATCACGCCAGATGTTGTAATAATGCACATCTTCGATAAGTCGCTCAGCGTGAAGAGCCATTCGTGGTACTAAAGAGAAAGTGATGTAGATATGAGAACAACTGGCGAGATTGAAGAAAACAATGGAGTATATCTTAATATTTTATCCATACAACTAGAGTTGTTGACATAATCAAATCATGTATTACATGGTAAGATCAAAGATGGCATTGATCAGTTTCTCCCGACCGAGTGGAATCCCCTTCCCTTCCCTCCCCTCCCGTGTCGCTCCCGCGAGTGACCCAAAGAGGAAACCCTAGCCGTCGGCGTAGCTTGCCCCGTCCCCTACCTCCTCCCCTTGATGTCGTCGGCTCACGCTGACAGGCAGCCTAGTCAGTGTCAGGACCACTCTTTCCCTTCCCGATGGCGGCCGGCGCGGGCTCGTGAGATCGGGCAGCGATGTGCTGGTTGAGGGCGTGGCGGCGGCGGTGTGAAGGGCTCCGTGGTTTTGGGGGTCTGCATGTGGACCGCTAGGATACGTTGCGGCAGCCATGGTCGGGTGGACTGCTAGGATACGTTGCGGCAGCCATGGTCGGGTGGCATCTTCTGACTAGCGGTGGGTGGTGGGCACCATGGTTTTCAATTTCAGTTTCAGAAAAATTTCAGCACCAACTGAAATCATCGAAATTCAGCGAATTTCAGTTATCATTTCAGTCAAAGGGCCGAAATATTCACTTGAATTCAATTAAAATTTGAATATTTTGAAAAACATTTAAATTTATGTGTACTACTGAAATTGCTAAATATTTTGGCCGAAACGTAATATTTCAGTGTCTGCTGAAATTAATGAAATTCAGTGAATTTCATTGAAATCTCACTGAAAGTGAAAACCATGGTGGGCACAGTTGTGGGGCTTCATCGCCTTTGTCCGCGTGGGTGGAAGGTCGGCGTAGCGCGTGGAGTGTGCTCTCGGGGCCTCCTCGTCAATCCTTGGAGTTCATCTGGAGAAGGTGGTCTCCTCCCTCAGTCCTCTTCCTATCCTGACGGCCGCGATGCTGGTGACCTCCGGTTGGTCAGATCCGGTGGGTGGGTGGAGTTGGTGGTGCTGGGGGCTATGGACTGGGGGAACCCCTTGGTTGGTTGCAACGACCACGATGCCAGCGATGCTCCGGGTGTCGTTCCCCTTCCTGTAGGCGGCATCAAAATTCTACCCCTGCCCTCCACCTCCGAGTCCCGGGTGAAACCCCAAAATCCCCGGATTGTGTAGCGACTACGCTCAGGGGTCATTGTACTTCTTGTAGGCGCCACCTTGGGCCTGTGGAGTGTTGGTAGAGGCTTCGTACTTGGGGGTTGACTGCCTGGATCTACAAAGGTGCTCTCGCTTGGCTGCTTGTGGTTGACGTTGATCTTTGCTGGAGGCGGTGGCAATGTACAGGGTGTTACTTTGCAAGGTGAGGTAGTTGTGCTGGTCGTCCTCTCCCTGACAATTAACCTGTTGGTCCTAGTCATACGATCTTGGAGTGAGCAGCTCTGCCTCCCGACGGTGTGACGTCCTCCGATCCAGGACAAGAGGGCAAGGGGCTTCTTCGGAGGCAAGCATAGATGGCGGATAAGCTATAGTTGGCCTCATGGGAGTTAACAGAGCATGGGTTTCCCCCGATGGCGGGCTGCTACCTTATCTTGCTCATGTCGACAGAACAATCGTGGTTTCTCGAGGGCCTCGATGCCCAAGCTTGTTCTTGGTGCACTCTTGGCTCATTCGTGGCTCGTTCGGTATCATGTATCTTTGCCCTTTTTACTATATATTGTAATGGCCGTTGTATGTTGGGTTGTGGCTTTATCTATAAAGCCGGGAAAATTCCTTTTTTGGAGAACAATTTGCCATTATCTTTTGAGTTATGCTTTAGGGACTACGACTTTTACACTGACAAGAGTGTCATCAAATATGTTGGAATGACACCATCTGAGATATGGTATGGTAAGCCAAATGATATTGTCTTTTCTTAAAATTTGGTAATATAAGACGTATGTAAAATGTTTACATGTCTATCCCAAATCAGTTAAGTGCTACTTTGTAGTTTATCCTAAAATAGTGGGTATTCGTCATTGTACTATGGCAAAAAAAATTACACTAAGAACAATGTGTTTTCGAACTAAATGTTTCTTGCAAAAGAAAAACTAGGAAGACAGTGCAGCTTCATGAGATTAGAGAATCCTCATCATCAGATCAAATGAAAGAAATGTAGGAAGTGGTTCTAAAAGATTCCACTGCAACTCATATTTATCTCTATTTCTCTAACGATATTAAAATCTCCTCAATAACAAAGGGGGGGGGGTCATTACAACCAAGCATCTGCACCCAATCAATGAGGAAGTCCACCTTATCTCTGGAGTGAGCAACAGCATAAACATTGTCCATATTAGATTTGAACCATGTCCACTTATCCATAAGACTCATTCTAGTCAGGTAGTTACTAGCTACACATGTATCAGCTTCAAACAAACTGTCACTAACCCCCATAATCAAGTCACCCAAAGCAACAACAGCTAGCTGCCAAAGCCATATAAGGGTAAAATGGCCACTAACCCCAGCCACTTATGCGGCAGTAAAAGCACATTTTTATCTCTTGATACATATAAATTCCACCTTTTACTAGATAGTTTCTTTAAGAAATCTTCTCTTTTGTTCCCCTAAACTCCTGGTATTCAAAAAATACCAGACATATAAACTTTTTTGTAAGTAGCATTACTGGTACTACAACGTACCTTTGGTCTAACAGTGAAATCACCAGTGCAAACCTTTTTTAGATTAGGTTTACATAAGGAAGATAATATCACTATCTCATCTCTTAGATCATCATAATATTCGGAATCAGAATCAAAAATTAAATTTGTAGTAGCATCAGGGCTGAAGCTATTTAGCTTTTGCTCGGGATTATATTTTCTGCTCTGTTTCCCCAACCTAGCAATGAACAAATCACTTCTAGATTTTCTAGGTCCTTAATAATAGAAATAAAATGCTATATTTATTTTTTCCCAACCTAAGCTGATGCCAATATTACTAGGAGTGTGGGAAATAAAACTAGGAACATTATTGAGAACAATAGGTATAGACTTTCTCCAAATTTTTCTTCCTTGCCCTCTCAATAGCTTTGTCCATAGTTTGCCCTTCATCCCTTTTTTGTTCATGCCAATCCTTCTTGATGCTTTCTCTAGATCAGCTTTGTCCTTGGTTTTTTCAACTCTTGCAACAACATCAACTAGCTTCATTTTATTATCATCATTTCCCACATCAATATATTCTAGAGGAGCTTGTTAAAAAGCCTTAGTCCCTTCAGCACTGGAGAGCCTTTTCTAACAAATATCCCTCCCTATGGTGTAGTAAATATAGTGGAACCCAGACACATGAATTTCATTGTCTTTATCAGGGTCACTTTGTATTTCATGAGATCCTATAGCAAGCTTATTATTTATCAACTTCTTCATTGATTTCATTAATACTCTGTGTACCAACACTCAACCTATAGCTGGACTTAACTTGAGAAACTATCAGCAAAAAGAAAGGGTCGTAGTTGATTGTATGCAAAGCGCCATCTTGCATGCATTGTCGTGAAGGGTCCACATGTATACTCCCCAATTCTCCAGCCACTCCATCATTTGGGCCTGAAACACGTGAGTGACAAAGAAAAAGAAACAAACCAAAATAGGAGCACATCCACTCACTAGCGCATTTCAACAAGGAGGTGCGCATCATGCTCTACAAGATGATATCCTCCCAACTCTTCCCCATTCGACCAAAAACACTTCAGATTAAACCTAAAGATCATTGATAGCGACATTTTGATGATGTGACGTAAAGTTACTGAAAGGAACTCATGCTGATACCTAAACATGGGTTCGATGCAAAATCTTGTTGGATCAGCTGAAACAACATCCATAAATTGCTTCATGATACCAAGAGTTCCCCCAAACACTTAACAATGGTCTTTCAAACAATGCCTCCTGAAGTGCTTGCAGGAAACCCATGGTAAGACTAAACTTGCTTTATATTGATCATATCTCCTGGTTCTTGGCCAGCATTGAGTAAAGCTTGGCATCACCAAGAGTTCCCCCAAACACTTCACTGTAGCATTTGTAATAATGCCTCGTGAAGTGCCTACAGGGAAACCACGGTAATACCAAACATGCTTTTTGATGAGATTCTCCTTTGGTTCTTGACTGACGTTGAATAAAGCTTGGCATCACCAAGAGTTCCCCCAAACACTTCACAATGGCATTTGAAAGAATGCTCGTGAAGTGCTTGCAAGGAACCCACGGTAAGACCAAACATGGTTCACCAAGCGCGGCTCTCTTGTGGTTTGCGACCAGTATCTGGTAAATGCTTGATTACACTGAGAGTTCCCCCAAACACTTCACATAAGCCCTCAAAAAGGTATTTTGTAAAGTGTTTGAAGGGAACTCCTAGTAATACCAAGCGTGATTTGTAGTACATCTTGTGTGGTTTATGACCTGCAATATCTGCTAAGTACGTGCTTGGTTGGACCAAGAGTTCCCCAAAACACTTCACATAATACCGGCAAAAGGTGCTTCATAAAGTGCTTGAAGGGAATCCCCGGTAATACAAAACGTGATTCTCAGCCAACTACCGCATCTATCATGGTATGTGGCCAATGTGTATTGAATGCTTGGTGACACCAAGAGTTCCCCCAAACACTTCAGAGAAGTTCTCGAACAGAAGCGTCCCGAAGTGCTTGAAGAGAACTCCTGACGAGGCCAAACTCGATTAATCCCCATGCACCCATGCATCATAATGTATATGGACTCACCACTATAATTTCGAAAGCGCAAATACTCTCAAATCCTACTGATACTGCTGGTTGCCACCCAGAGTTCCCCCAAACACTTCACTATGCAAAGCTCTATATCCCCGCAATTCACACTTTTAAAACAGTGGCAATGCAACAATGGGGTAGTGTGAGCTAGCTACTGAAGTGATTTGAGAAGAACTCCAGGTGACAACCAACCAAACTAGGTAGCTAGAACTCTTGTTCATCTCCTATGGACCACACTTCACTGACTTGTTTAATCTGCCCTGCTGCGGCGGCTATTTATAAGTCTAGATGAGAGACTAAAGACCTAATAGCAAACTTGCTGCCTCCTGTGGACTGCGGCATGCAATGCAATACATGATCTTGGTGCTGGGTCGATGAACCTTGCAGTGCACCTAGACGCAATGCTGCCTAGGTTAGAAGGAGGAAGTAGCTGCTAGAGCCAAGGGAATCTCGTGAGATGTGGCCTTTTCTGGCCAAGATTGGCAGCTCCATACCGTGCAAAAGCTCATGGTGCATGTAAAGATGCGTGCCCAGCCTGCAAATTCCTTATCTCCTGCTAGAGATCGGTGTCATAAGGCGATGTCGCTCGGTTTCTGTCCACGGACATTTCTAACAGCGCATTCATGCAAAGGGAGTGCAGTGCAGGGATCCGCTATAATTATCATTATTATCCCATGCAACTGGTGCAAAGCTTGAGCCGGCCAGTTGCACGGACAGGGGATCCCGTGCAATCATTGCTAATAATTTGCCGCAGGAAAATGCTCCATATACATCTCATGGGTGGATGCGGTGCAGTAACTTGATAAAGTCAGTATCTCAAAAGGATTATCTAGAAGACATAAAGTGATCAGGACTTAGCTAGGTAGAAGAAGAGAAAATGTGCTTTTTGAACATTTCACACTGTTATATATTACCTCCGTCCCGAAAATTTTGTCTTAGATTTGTCTAAATACGAGGGAGTATGCAGCAGAGGGGCCAAGGGTGCCACGCATGTACTTAAATACAAATCACAGTGTTTATGCACAGTTTTATTAAACAGTGGGTTCAGTACCTTGATGACCTACTAATGTACTAGTGCTAATACTACTTTTCACAGACAGTGGATTCCTGAAATGTGCCGTCAGTCTGCAGGAGAATCCATATTGAGAACATAAACGAGCGAGTGTGGAGATGATCTTGTACTAGTGACTTAGGAGTATGAACTAAGTGTGGGATCCTCACACATAACCGGTGGAACGTCGTCAGTGGTGTTTATATTGAACTAAAAGCCAGCTGGTTGTTGGCCTGTTACACGCACAAATAATGCTAGCAGGACACATTTGGTAACCCTGACGCCAGAGCACATGGACCAAATCTGGTATTTCCCATTAGAAAACCTGTCTACTGACTCTGATCCAATGTGCTGGCTAGTTGGTCTCATTGTGCATGCGTGACTGTATAGTATGGGCAGGCGGCATAAAGAGAGGGGAGAAAAGCTTGTGACACTGATGGCAACACACTCATCACAGAATCGATGACTGGTATTCCCAAATCACAAAGGCCATTCTACAACAGAGCGAAAAGCTAGCTACAAGAAGGTGTCCAGGTTCAATGCACTCGATCCCTGTCGTCGTTCAAAGTTCAGAGACCCAGATGATGGCTACTTTCAAAGCAGAGGAGATACTTGGAAAGGGCATGGAGATGGATGGGGATACTTGGGGTATAAGTATCTGTATCTTTGGAGAAGCATCATTCGCAGAGGCGAGATGATGGCGATGCGGCGGGAGCTTCTCTTCTTCATCCTCATGCCGTAGGGGGAGGAGGAGGAGAGGCCGTCGGCGACTCACATGGAGCTCTTGTTCGCCGTCGTTCGTCTTTGTGATCTCCCTTGTGATGTTCGTATGATCGTATGGTGGTGGTGGTGTGTGTGTGTGTGTGTTGTATCTTCTCCTCCTCTTTGCTGTTGCAGGTTGATTGTATGTTTGTTGTGTCAGTATCAGGGCATGTCGTCTCTTTTGACCACTTCGTGTGTTTCTTCCACGATGTGTTCGTTCGGATGACCTCCGGAAATGCACGAGTTTGTGGGCTTGTTTCTGGATGCAATGATGGTTGTGGTTGCGGTGTCTGAACTTCAGGGCGTGTCGATCCAAATGGCCGATCCACAGCGTTGCCGGTGACATTCAGGTTGCAATGGCATATGCTGCGATTGCCGGTGACATTCGGGTTGCAATGGCATATGCTGTGAATCACAAGACACGACTACCTCGGTACGAACTCGGCGACCCATTCCACAGCAAACACGACCAGCTCAAACCAACAAGGCATGCACTATACAAGATAATTCTGTTCACTAGGATAAAGTTGATTCCAGGGGCAGAGTGAGACAGGTTCAACTAGCTAAGCTACAACAGTGTCTCAACAGAATTTCTTCAGGCCAGAGGCACATCCCCACGGCACAAGATATCCTGCACTGCACGGCCAGCTTCGCTCCATAGGAGCAGGCCTGTCCCAGCTACGCAAACGCCATGGTCACAAGGAGTTCCACGTAGCCACTACATGTCCATAACCACAGATAACCTCAGCCAACTACCATGTCCACAACCACAGAGAACCTTAACTAACATGTCCATCAGTAACCATAGATAGATATAGATAACCTATATACACACCACGACGAAGCTCGGTCTAGCAGACCTCCGTCTGGAACTTGAGGCAGATGCCCATGCTGAAGAGCTCCTGGTAGAGCAGCTTGGCGCCGTAAGGGACGGCGATCTTGACAATGTTCTCCGAGGACTTGCAGAACCCGCAGTACGGGCCCCGGATCTTCCGCCCGCCCGAAACAGGCCGCATGATGACGTTCGCCCCCCGCTCGCACGTCTGGCAGATGCGCATCTCCGAGAAGTCACTCAGCGTGAAGAGCCGCTCATGGAGGTTGGCAGCCGCGCCGTGGGCCAGCAGGCAGTCGCGCTCCATCTCCCCGAACTTGACCCCGCCGAACCTCTTCCTGTCAGCGACGGGCTGCCTCGTGAGCGGGTGCACTGGCCCCGTGTTCCGGAACTTCACCTTGTCCTCGGCCATGTGGATCAGCCTCTGGTAGAAGTTGGGGCCTGCGAAGATCAGTTGCTGCATCCTTTTGCCGGTTTGGCCGTTGAGAACGCTTTCAGCTCCGCCTCTTGAAAACCCAAGCCTGGAATACAACAAGATGCGTCAATTTTGAACATTTAATAACGCAACAACGTGCACTGGTATGTAACCTGAACTGGTAGCTAAACTCAAAAGGTATTTCCTGCATAACTATGCAGTATGACTCACAGGGGGTAATATAGATATTACAACACTTGGTGAGATTGAAGAAAACAATGGATATCTGATTATTGTGCTAAACAGTTCAATCCCTGCTCAATTGTTACATTTACTGGATTCTGTTCTTCTATGATGATACAAGAACAGACGAATGTCATTTTACCGTTGTCAACGACCGGTTATATGATCATTAGAGGTGAACAGCGAATGTGAAAAATAATACTACACAGGTGCATAATCACATATAACTAGATATGTCAACCATAGGAAATCTAGAAGTCAAATGTCAAATCATATGCTGCTCTGTTTCAGACTCACACAAGTTTAAATGCAAGGAAATGAAGTGTCAGAAGCAGAAGTGCAGAACTTAGAAAACATGCATCATAAGTTTTACCCAATTTTTAATCAGAACATGTTCATTCAATTGATCAATAGATCAGGAATAAAACTATCAGCAGAACTGTGCAGGTCATTATGTCCACTTGTAACACTACACTGCCGTTACTTTGCTCTATAACAATACAGTAATGAATATAACATTTCAGGATAGCAGGGTGCCCTTTTGTGATGTAGAAAAATTCACAAAAGATTTAACTTAATCTGTACAGGCAATTAAAATTTTCAACTAATAGAAAATAACAGCAAAAATGGAGAGGTGGCCGTCATTCAGGAGAAAAGATTAAATACAAAGAGGGGAGTGATTTTCTTGCTAAGGCACTTATTGGCACTTAGTATGCAGTTCTAACTTCTATAGATTGCAATAATGAGGGAAGAGGGGGAGGGGGGCTATGGCCCATAGTGGGCAAGACACAGCTCCGCCCCTGTGCTCAAACATTGAAATCAGTAAATATCTCTCTGGTGTATCCATGTTCAAAAAGGGGCTGGTTTGGAATTAAGGAGACACTTACTTGTGCAACTGTTCCGAGATCACTTCAACTGTTGCTGTGGTGAATGGTGTTGCATATCTGATTTTACCACCAAGAGCGATTCCCTTTCCCAAAGCAGCTTCAAGCAGCTGGCCTGGAGTTTGACGGGTAGGAAAGGCGTGTGGATTTATCACGATGTCCGGAACTATTCCTTGGCAGGTAAAAGGGAAGTTCTCCTGAGATTCCAGAAAACCAACAACACCTTTCTGTCCATGCATGCTAGAAAATTTATCTCCAACACAAGGTGATCGAACCTGAAAATTCATGTCAGCAACATAAGTTTATAGCTATCAAAAGGAAACGCATGCTCAAAGACATTGCAAAAAGGATAGGTATCACCTAGCTGGATGTCTGGGTAGCCGGTATCACCTAGCTTTACGGAGGAAGTACTCAACAGCAAAATAAATTTATGAAATGGAAAAAAATGAGACTTGGGCAGCACATTTTCCTATTTGTGACCATCACCACCAACTCAAACTGCCGGCGACAGCAAAGAGGTAGTGTCTCACTGGCATCGGTCAGGCACACCTTAAGCCCAGATCAACCCCCCCCCCCCCCCCCCAAGGTTCCCCTCCATCCCCCTCTCTCCTGGCAAAGATTAGGCAGATCAACCCAGCAAGGTTTCCCTCATCTCTTCTCTTTGCAAAGGCTAGGCAACGATTGTCCGAACAATGTTCTACGCTCAATAATAAGTGTCTCAACTTTGTACTAACTTTAGTATAAAGTTGTACCAGAGTTGAGACACTTATTTTCAGACAGAGGGAGTAGTACTATGTACCAACCAAGAAAATGCCAAAATGACTACAGGAACATATGCTCCCAGTTTTAAAAAAGAAACACCAAAAGTTTTCAAAAAACGATACTAGATGCACCTTTGGGAATAAAATGTGCACTTTCAGTTTTATGTGAAAATGTATATTTTTGCATCGTTGAAGAAAATGGGGAACACGTGAGGCTCGGTGTTCAAGAAAGCGCTTTTAAGCGACGCTTAAGCGCGTTTAAGCGCTGAGCGATGGCAAGGCGCTTCGCTTTTGCCCGAAGCGGTAGATGAAGCATTTAAAAAAAATTGGCCATAATTTGGCTATTTTGGAACTACTGGTTGTCTGCTTGCGCAATAATGGCAATATGCCATTTATCTTATTATTAGGCTCTGTTCAGGAACTATTTCCTTCATATTCTGGCAAAATTCTGGCCACATGATCTCTATTAGGTTATGTCTATTTGAACTGAACTGCATTTTAGTTGTTGTTGTTTTTTTAGGGAAACTGCATTTTAGTTGAACTGTATTTCAATTACCCATGTGCCATGTTTCCTATTTTCCTGTGTATATTATTCAAAATCTGCCAATTTCAAAAACTATTTAAGCACCCATTGCTCTAAGCTGTGGCCCTCCGCTTAGCTTACGCTTTCTGCTCTTTTGAACATTGGTGAGGGTGATGCTACATTAGCTTTGCCCTTTTGTTTCGCACAGCACACATGAACACACATTTTTTGCGAGAAATTACATCTGTGTATATCTATCACTTGCTTAATCAGAAAAGATTAAGACCATGCACCACAGTTAAACACCATATGCATTGATTCCAGCACTTTAGTATTCCAATACTCCATTCACATATATTTGCTTAAGAGTTTGAATGCAACTATGACAAGTACTTTCTGTCATGAAATGTTAGTAAACGCTATAAAACTGTTAGTGCCGTGAGAATCTTAGTAATACCTTCTCTATATCAACAAATGCACTTGCATTCCTAGGTAAAGTTGAAAATTTTGCTTGCACATTCCCAAAAGGTTCTTTTTTTGCAATCTGAGTACTGACACATTTATGATAGATATAAATGCACTGGGAAGAAACTTAGCTGATATATAAAGAGGTGTTTTGTTGGATTACCACACATCATAACTAGTGTTCTCTTACCACCAACCATTCTGCTTAAACTAATTTTGAATGGTTACAAGAGTAAATGTATACTACTACATATTTTAAGCACAGGCATATTAAGGTTGCTTTGCACCAATTACTTCTCTCAGGTATCATGAGTGCACACTGATGATTAACTTCCTAATCTCCTGTTTCCCTCTGATATGGTAGGAAAGTAGGGTAACCAATTCTGCTTCACAAATGGGAAGATGAATATATACAACAATATTCTCTCGAGACCTAGAGTAGATAATTACTAAACCGCCCAAAAGCAGCAATTTGTTAGTTCACTGGATCATACTCCCTCCTCCCCAAAATAAGTGTCGCTGATTTAGTACAAAGTTATTACAACTTTGTACAAAACTTATTTTGGGGCGGAGAGAGTACTATTATTAGACATAGGAAAGGAGAGCAAACCCAACTAACAAGCATTTTAGTTGCAGTTGGCTTCCGTTGGTGTAGAGCAGAAGGCAAACATTCAGAGAGTTCTACTGTTTATAAGGTAAATACAATTGCTAGTAGTAAAGTTCAGTGCATGTAACGTGCTAGATAATAGTTATTCTTTACTGAACGTATACCTGTCTTAAAGATACAACAGCAAAATGCTTCCCCTCATCATTGGCTGAGAGCAACACTCTCTGGACCATTCCCTTCTCTGTATGCTTCAGCTTAATACTATGGTCTTCACCAGACTCTGACACTTTCCCAATTATAATGTCACCAATCTGAAGACTTGAACCCACAAAAGGTAATCCATCATCATCAAGATTGTCAACTCGTCCTCTCTTGCTTTCCATTTTGCCGAAGTTTACTTTCTCCTTCATTTTCAGTCGTTTGCTGGGCCCTTTGGTCTCTACTTCTGCCTTATAGCTCCGCATGAGCTCAGTTCTAAACATACCACGTTCAAGAGAAGCTCTATTCATAACCAGGGAGTCCTCTTGGTTAAATCCCTGATGAATATTGACCGCCACTATCGCATTTTGTCCATTGAAATATTCAGGCCTAGCAAAGTCATCTTTTCTTCCAAAAGTATAATCTGATCGGCCGATGCAATCAGCTGAAACTGTTTTGAAAAGGGGTCTCTGAGGGTAGTAAAGCTGATGAGAAAGAGTATCAACTCTGGTAAGTGGATTTGTTGTGGAGTATCCAATAGCTTGCTGTGAGTGTTTTTCTGCTTGGTACAGCACCCTTCGAGCAAAATTGTGATTTGCAAAAGGGATAAGACTGCAGCTTAATCCCAACAGAAACGAAAGATCCAGCTCACAATGAGTATAACCAGAAACCTCCTCTCCACTACTCTGAAATAGGTGCCTGATTCCCCAGGCACATTGTATATCTTCCTCCTCTTCAACACCAATGAATTCAATAATTTCTTGCTGCATTAGTGCCTGAAAAGAGTATGGAGAGCCCTTCCGTTTTGTAATTTTATTTAGGTTCTCAACCACAAGAAGAGGTCTGAGTAATCGCCCTGCATCAGAAAACACCCGTACTTCTCCAGGAGATTGGTGCTTGTCCCTTTTGATTTCAACCTGATCAGACGGAACATGAAGCATGAGCAATACGAGAAATGACACTGCAACGTAAAACATTAGCACATAGTGCGCAAACAGAAAACATATGTGGCAACAGGTATCTCCATTATTGTCCGTCAGATAAGGAAGCAGTCTAAAATTACATTACTCAAATACCAAAATTTTGGTAAGAAACACAACAGAAATGCATAGTAGGAATTACAAAAGGAAAAATACATTTAGGGAGATAGTACCGACAAATTAAACATGACAATAATTACAAGAACTCGATAGAACGATTACAGAGGGAGTACAAAATATAGAAAACAGAGCATCATGATGCTAGGTTACATGGTACAAGTAAGAAGGCATGCACTATGGAAACTGTTGTTATATTCAAGCAGATTGGACTTAACTTGCATCGATCTATGATTAACCAAGCATGCAAATTAGACCTGTCCAAGACTTATGACACATCATCAGCAATTCTTCTTAAACTAAACATGGTATGTATGATGTATCACTGAACCTAGACACCAAACATCTAGATAAAAGACAATGTATACTCGGCCAAATGCTTCTAACCATGGGAAAAGAGCAAACCTGTGGATCGATCAGACCACCACGTCTCATGCACCTTAAACGCATGACAAATGAAGCTGGATCAGCACAGGATCCTACCCAATCACCATTTAGGAAGATCTTGTCCATTTTGGGAATCTGCTTAGCAGGAATTTCATCCAGTTTATTCATTCCACAAGAAACAAATCTGTCAATCAATGGCTGTGCCACTCTAGAGCTAACAATAGCAGTAACAGCTAGATTTTTCACAAGTCCACAGTTTTCACCATCAGGAGTGGACATAAAACACATCTTTCCCCAGTAAGATGGATTGCTGCAAGGTTTTTTCTTCAGGTTAGTTCGCATAAGGGCATAAAGAGCAAAAAAAAAAGGGCATGTAAGACTGCAACACTTGGTTTAAGAAATTACTTACGGATATCTTGCATCACCAGCTTTCCCAGCATAAGCAACCTGCTGGCGACTTTTCCTCAAGTCTGACATCATTTGAAGAGGATTTGTTCTCCTGAGCGTTGCAACGATTCCTGAGCATCTTTCGTTTCTTTTGTAGGGATGGCACCAAGAACCGGTAGCGAAGGCACGATTTATACCATTAGTAATAATTGAAGCATCAAGATAGCGCGTTGGAAATTCTAGATCACGATCACTATTCAAATCTCTCTGCATGGCCTTAACCATTAGCCTCTCTGCATGCCTAAGATGCGCCCGAAGTTCTCTTCCAAGCAGTTGACCAGGTAACTCCAGCCTCTTGTTCCTGAAATCATCCTTATTATCACATCTGCGCTTCCCAGTAAAGGCCATTAGAAGGCATTTGACCATGTAACCTAAGAAAAGAGCTTTATTCCTATTCCCCTTTATACCAGGAAAGAGATATTTAGCGATATAATCATCAAATGACTCTCCTGGAGGAAATTTTGAACTCTTGACCAAATCATCAACACACTGGCGGGCTTTATCAGACTTACGAAAGCCTTCACACAGTTCGTCAGATTCACTAATAGTTGCAGATATCGCGTTGATAACAGAAGCATCACAGTCTCCCATATCTATCATATCAAATGCTTCCTTATCAGATGATACGCCTAGCGCAAAAAACATTAGCCAAATCGGCATATTGGCATACAGGAAGGAAATGGAAATGATTTTGCTGCCACTGAAATCATTATTCTTTGTAGAATCAATCAGCTTCACATATATGCGTCTTCGTTTGATTTCAGACAAATAAGAAACAGTCCAGACAGGCCGGTCAGCAATCCAAATCCTAGTCAAGCATCTTTGCTCTTGGGCAATAAATATCTGCAGTGTTCAACAATGGAACCATAGTGACCATTAGTGAGATCCAAGAAGCACAGCACATATGTTATGAAAAAAAATGACTTTTTTAGTACAGTTATTACTCTAAGAGTCACACCCCAGGAGAATATCAAACTGGACCAACAAGATCACGAACTGAGTCCGCACATGTCAGTGTTATCAGCGCTCATCTCATTTAAAACATTGACCTAACTTTGGAAAATCTTCACTAGTATGTTGCATAGGCTGGAGCGGATGACGCGTGGTTCATCCAAACCTCGTACCTCAATTTCCCACATTATTAAAAGATCTCTAACAAGACGTAACAAAGTAACCAACTAGACACTGCCACACAAACTAAGGTAACCGCCTCTTAAAGATCTAAAGATAACAAGGAGCACAAATGTGCCTGCGTGACGCTGGTCTAGGGTCAATTCAGGTAGGCATGACGGTGTTCCTAAAGTATGTAAGAGTAGGCCAGTAAATAATGGCTTGACATGATCGATCATATTATTATTTTATCCGTAGCAACGCATGGCTATTTAGCTAGTTTGGTAGAATTTTATCAGACTGTTCTAATAACATATTGTAGCTTTTTGAGATCATATTTGCGGAACAGGGCTAACACACAAGAGTTCAACATATGGAAACAGACCAATTCACACGGTACTCATGTAAACTCTCTTTTCTCAGAATGATTCCAGCAGCATATATAATTAAAAGAAAACTAAGAAAGCTCACAAGCTCTGTACTCCGTCTTAGTGACAAAAGAAGTGTTCAAAACATTTGATAATACAACACTCCCTGCATGATGCATCAACTAAAATAAGCAAAGAGAGATCAATAGAATTATACCTTCTCCATTCCCCTGATCAAAAAGTATCCACCAGAATCATAAAGGCAGTCACTTTCCCTGAGTTCACGCAACCAGCATAAATTTGAATTAACCATAACTGGAAGGCGGCCAATATTCACCACATGAGTTTCATCCATAAGAACTCTCTTGTGACCAAAAGGATCTTTCTCTGTTTTAGACTTGTCACTTTTCTCCATAGAATAAATCTGTTAACAGTTTAGAACACGTCAGTTAATTGAGTGACTCAGTGACTGTAACACCTGAGTGCACAAAAATATGAGTACACACCATGAGACATCTTAGCACATAGTTTATTAAAGTAAACTAACATACCAACACAACAGTTCAATAGGATCAAGCGCATAAAGCATTAGCACACGTGAGTGATATCTACAACTACGTATGTTGCTGACTGCTGAGCTAATCTGGGAACATCAAGCAGCCATTTGTTCCTTGACTGCTCCATTTCATGTTCTGTCAATGGACTATTTTGCTATATTAATTAGGGTACCAGGGAATAAAACAACTAGCAAATTAAATGAAGACGACATCAGCTTCACAAGATCAGTAAATAGACAGCCAAGGTCTCGTGTCTTTTTACAGGATTAGCTTGCAAGAACAGGATTGAAAATGTGTGTTGTCAACAGCATAAAAACAGGGCCATGACATGCATGTCACAGCACTTTACAGTTTCAAGTAATTTTAGGGGCATCGATTCTAAAGATTGCGTGCATGTGCTCAACACTTCATAAACAGACAACAGCATAAAAGAGCAAGTAATTGGCAATAAAGAACATGGAGACTGCTGACCTGAATATGCACTTCTACTTCCATTTTGGAGGAATATGTCATATTTTGGAGGCGAGCATGTCTAGGCTTGAGCTTAAGTGACTCCTCATCAACATCATCTCTGCCAGACCAAAATACAGGCTTTTCCAGTTTCACTCTACCAAACCTGATAACAGCATGCTTCCAACCACCAGGCCCTTTCTTTGACAAATCATAACTTGGCTCGACAGTCACTTCTCCAAGTGAATCAAAAAGCTCTTGGAGCCCATGTGAGACAAACTCATTGTAAGAATTTATCTGATGGCTAATCAGACCAAACTCATCAAAAAATGACCTTGATGCTTCCTTGCAAAACTTCTCTAGGCTTCCCAGGCTCATGTCAATTGGAACTTCTGCATGTGACTCAGAAGAGTACTTTCCCTTACCATCACCATCCGAGGATGGTTTCCCATTCATATCAGCATCCATAGAAAGCTGTTCTCTGTCAACATCCATAGAAGACTGTCCATTTGAATCATCCATGGTATGGGACATGCTCTCTTCATTGTCATCCAATTGCATAGAGTCCAGCTCAGGCTCAGCGCCGTTTGCTGATTGCCCACTATCGCTTTGTGGATCTTCCATTACGCAAACACAGGCAGTTAAACCCCTGTCAAGTATCGCGATTCACGACGCCGTCATAAAACAACAGGTTAGATATTGATAATTTGAATTGAAAAAGGCAATATAAATGCCATATATGGTACAGCATTAAATACTGGAAATTGAATTATCAAAATGATACACGTGGTACATGTACACACGCACGTGTGCAGTGTTCTCTCAAAAAGGTGAATACCTCAATCCCAGCAGGTTAATAAATGAAGCATGTGGCGTACAGTGCGCTACGTAGCACAGAACGTCCAGTGACAGATTGCACAAATGAAATAAACCCTACCGTAACTTACTCCAACACCGCTACAGAAGTAGAAAACGATGATGTTGGCTACCCTAACACCAAACAAGTCACAGTGTTGACACCCCCTGGCTCACAATTATTACCGTTCACGAACAGATGGCGTGCACTGCAAGCCATTCAACATCATTTGTCAAAGCAACTACAAAAAGAGATCCTACCCATCTACTACCTCCATACCAAAATATAACACGTTTTGGTAGGCTACCAAAACGTCTTATATTTTGGCACCGAGGTAGTATGTGGCTTACAGTGCGCTACATAGAACAGAACAACTAGTAACCGATTGCACAAATAAAAAGAAACTCTAACCTAACTTACTCCAATCAAGTCACCGATTGCCACTACGTAAACAGAAAACAATGATGTTGGCTACCCTAACCCAAACAAGTCACGGTGTTGAGACCCCTGGTTCGCGGACAGATGGCGTGCATTGGAAGCCATTAAACATCCCATCTATGTATCTTACAGTGCGCTAAGTATCACAAAACGTCTAGCAACCGATTGCATTGGAAGCCATTAAACATTTGTCGAAGCAACTACAAACAGAGAACATCCCATCTATGTATCTTACAGTGCGCTAAGTATCACAAAATGTCTAGCAACCGATTGCACAAATAAAAAGAAACCGTACCCTGACTTACTCCAACCCCGCTACATAAGCAGAAAACAATGATGTCGCCGGGTACCCTAACACCAAACACAATCATCACCGTTGGCGGCGAGCCGAGGAGGTGCATTGGAAGCCAACGATCGCTTGTCAAAACAAATACAGACAGATCCGCCCCTCTATGTGCCCCAACAATCTGAATCCCATCAATCAATAATACTCCCTCAATAATACTCCCTCCGTTCCTAAATATTTGTCTTTTTAGAGATTTCAAATGAGTACCACATACGGATGTATATAGACATATTTTAGAGTGTAGATTCACTCATTTTGCTCCGTATGTAGTCACTTGTTGAAATCACTAGAAAGACAAATATTTAGGAACGGAGGGAGTACTTCATAGTGATCTAAACGCTTTTTATTAGTTTACGGAGGGAGTACAACGCAAGCAGCAGTGCTGCATCACAGACGGGGAGATCTAACAAGGGGAGCCTTCGGCATGCGTGTGGGTAACTGAAACCCCAAACTTTCGTCAGTTACCGTCTTCCCGTTGAAGAGAAAAAAAAACAGGCTTTTTGGGGGAAATGATCTTTTCTAGGGTTCGTCGGCGGAGAACGAATCCGTCCAGCCCGGGTAGGCCCGCGCCGAAGCCCGCGCCAGCCCGGCGGGGCGAAGGAGAAGGGCGGCGACGATGAGTGCCGCGCTAGGGCGGAGGGAGGGCGGGCCTGGAGGCACGGCGAGGGGGGGAATAAGCTGAAGGATCTACGGCGCCGGGCTGCTACGGGGTACCCACCCCGAGGCGCGAACGGGAATGTTGGGTGGGAGGGGAGAGCGGCGCTGCCGGGCCGTACCTGCGGCGGGGCGGGGTGGGGCGGAGGCGGCCCGGAAGGGGGGCGGTGGCCTCGGCTGGACGAGGGGGGCTCCGGCGGTCGACGCTCCCGAGGGTTGGGTGGGTGGCGGTGGAGGGGGGCCTGGCCGGAGACGGAGGGGTTTAAAAGGGGGAGAGTGCCGGAGGACGGGGAGGGGGAGTGAGTGTCGAGGGAGGCGAGGCCGGCGCGGTGTCAGTGGGGACTGGATTCTGCTGCTGTGCTGTCCGGGGACGGGGAGGGGGAGGCACGGCGGCCGTCCAGAGTGCGCTCAGCCCCAGATCCGACGGCTGGGGGCGCTGCTCCGCGTGGATCGAGGGCACGCCGCGGGATCTTCTGCGCGGACACGCGTGGCTCGTTGCAAGGGACTCACAGGTGGCGGCTCAGGTGGTGCCGCGGCCGGACAGGTGTGCAACAGAGGCGCAGCGGCGGTCATGACCCGGTCACGGCTGGATCCATCTCCTTCAGGTGGGTTTCATCTTCCTCAACCAACTCAACAATAAGGTGAGTACTCCAATCAAAATTACCATATAAGAAAAAGAAAAAAAAGGTCCGTGCTCTCACCGGTTCGCCCCGGCCTTGTGGAACCCTAGCCAGCGCAGCCGGCCCGGAGGTGGTTCGGCTCTGCGATTTTTTTATCAAGACATGGCTTTTATGATATCGGCTTCGTCTTGCGTGGGTTCGTCCAGCTATATATACCTTAGCACACGACTTATCGGCATCAACGTACAATGTCAGCCCAGCTCTTGTGATTGAGCGGCAACGGTGGCGCATATTCGGCTCATGTTGGAGTTTGAATTTGTTTGGCTCTCTAAGGACCTAATTGCAATTTTCTTGTTTTTTAGGATGTCTTATACCGTTAAAAGTCTTTAACATAACTCCAATGCCATATTTGCATAAAAATAAGGTTAGCTCCATCTTGACATGAGAATTGTGCAACTAAATGTATAATTAGTGTTTGGAGTTATCATCATAGACCCCCATCGTAGTCGGTTTTGATAAATAGTACCTATACCGACTGTTGGAGTAGATTTTGATAACCCGGTAGCTCTGCTGACTACCGGAGTAGGTTTTGAAGTAGGGTTTGGTTAAATAATACTCCAATACAAACACATTGATAGGTTTTCAAACGATAGATAATCGAGAAACCTAATTTCCAAACGATCGGAAATCTACTACAGGTCTGAACGCACCTCTATACCGTTCGATCCGCATCTGCACGACTTTTCAGATTAATTTTTTTCCCTTCCTTGTGCGTCGTCATTAATACAGATTTCTTTCTTGTTTTAAACAGAATGAATGCACGCTATTCCTTTTCCCTGTTATTTTAGACGCAATTAATTTCCTTCCTTATGCACCGTAATTAACACGAATTTCTTTCTTGTTTTAAATAGAATTAAGGCACGCTATTTTCTCCCTCCCATTTTAAACGCACTTAATGTTGATCTCTTTAAGAGCAAGAAAATCAAAAACTTATTGGATAGCGTGGTAATCGAACACACGAACTGAACATTGATTCTCAAAGTACCAATCAATCGAGTTAACTAATTCTTTTGTTCATAAATTTTTTACACAGTGAGTAGTGGGTGTTGAAAAACTGAACCGGTAATCTCATCGGTCTGCTTTTACAATTATGCGCTCAAATTCTGTTCCACTTTGTTTGAAATTCCGGCAATTTATGCATGCAGATTTGATAACTTACATACAAACACATTGATAGGTTTTCATTCGGGGAAAAATTATTGAAACATACCCCGATAATTCTATATAAATATCTTGGTAATTTATGCACCACATACTTGATAACTAACATATAAACACATTGATAGCTATTTCACCGTAGGAAAAAGTTGTTGAAACATACTCCCTTTATCCGGTGAAGGGTGTACGTTTGGCTTTAAAATTTGTCCACAAAAGAGTGTATTTTTATCTTCCTAATATACTTTAAAGTAGTAGAAAAAATGATTCTCTCTCATCACACGGTAATCAAAATCAATAACACTCTACACATGGGCTCCTTAATTTCTACATGCACTTAGCTTATTGGGGGTTGGGTAATTAAAGAGGAGAGAGGTGGTGATTTGCACCTTTCCGATGCATTTTTTGCTCTACTGCATAATTTATCCTAAAAAAATTATATGTGCACTTTTCACCGGACGGAAAGAGTACCCTGATAACTTCTCTGTAACTAGCATCATATTTTACTCGCCACAGACATGATAACTTACTTACAAACACCACGATAACTTTGATTCGGAAGATATTTTTGTTGAAAACATACACCAGTATTTTTTGTGTAAATGACATGGTAATATGATAACTCACGTATAAACACGAGGATAAAATTTGACCACAGGATAAAGGTTGTTGAAAACATACCCTGGTAATTTCTACGTAAATAGCAAGATAATATACATACAACAAAGTTGATAACTCACGTATAAACGTCACGGTACCTTTGACTAGGGGTATGTTACCCTCGGTAACTTTAGCGCAAATAACATAGTAATCGACGTATAATAGAGTAGCTAGTAAGAGGGGGATTAAATGCATGATTAGCTAAGAAATCAAAAGGGAACTTAATCAACCGTTCGGATCTGTCCCAATATTTCGAACGTTTGGACATTATCATCACCGTCCCGCCTAATTCCACAAATTGGGTGGTTTTTGGATGGGCCCGGTCTTACCCAATATTTTCTGGCCGGAAGGGCCTTTTTTGACTCGCGACACAAATATACAGGATTTAGAGGGGTTTTAGGAACTAAAAGAGTTTTTAATTAAGGAAAAAGTTTTGGTTTGGAAGTTAAGAATGTTTTAGGAGCCCCCTGACAAAGACTTTTTCTTTTGGTAAACGTTTCACGCCTACACGCCGGTCGAATTTTCGGCCGGTCGTGCAGGCTCACTCGATCGCTACAAACTCGCCCAGAACACATGAGCACGATCCTTGTACAAGCCACATGACCTGTAGGGCCCACCCATTGCCCATTCTTCTTTCCTTACCCTCTCGCAGAGCACCATAACCACCAATTCCCCACCCCTCTTCCCGTCTCGCATATCCAGCCAGGCCACGTAGGTGATGACTGCCGCCCAACCATGCTCCCATTTCCCTCACTCCGGCAAGATGCGGCGACGCCCGACGCCCGACGTTGACTACTGCGAGCCGCCGGTGCGACCGCACAACCCTGCTTCCTCGTGCTGGAGTTAGTGCTGTCACTGTTGGCGATGGGGTGGACAAGCTTTTGGTGCTGCAATCAGCTGCGCCCTTGGATGGCCGAGTTCCATCCGTGCACGCCGGAGCTGCAACCGGTGTTTCTGGGAGCTGCAGGGTTGGTTCTTTTGCGATGCAATTTTTTGTTGGAATCGAGTAAAATTTTGTTGGAACATGAGTAAATTTTTGCTTCAAACGATTACCGGAGTTTTCAGTTGCTCATGTCGTTTTTGCTGGAACCGGAGTTTTTTTTTTGCTAGAACCATTTTTTGGTTTTGCTTCAACTGACCACCTGCTTTTTGGGGAGCTACAAGGTTGGTTTGGTTGCTGATGCGATTTTTGCTGGAATAAGGGAAATTCTTTGCTTCAAACATTTTACTGGAGTTCCTTGTTGCTCATATAGTTTTGCTGGAACAGGAGATATTTTTTGCTGGAACAAGTTTTTTGTTTTGCTTCAAGTGACCAATGGAGTTTTTTTGGGGAGGGGGGGGGGCTGAGATGTGTTTTTTTTTCTGCTGGAACAGGGTGGTGCAGGTTGACGACGGTGGCGAGCCAGAGAGGCGGTGAGGTCAAGCTATGATGGGGCGGCGACCTCGTGAGCACGACGGGTTGGAACATGACGGACCACGAGGGCCATTGGTTTTGCTGGGAGGACTAAGCGAGGACACGGCCTGAAAGAGGAATAGAAGAAGCGTTGACCAGATCTGATGGTTAGGAAAAGATAATTCGACGGCTAGCATACGACCGGCCGAACTTTGGGCCGGCGCAGAGTACTGCCCTTTTCTTTTGCGGAAAGATAAGGAGTTTTCTTTAGCCAGTATTATAAACAGTTTTGCTGAGTCTCATTCAACATAGACTTCGTTATGTCTCAGTCGATGTTATATTTCATTGATCTTGCATTGAGATTCGTACACAAATTTCTTTTCAATTTTCCTTTTTTTTCATATACTATATTACTTGACTGAGACTTGGTTCGACTGAGGCCTAAATACACCCTGTACACCCTATTATAAATCCTAGCCTTTCTTCCCATAATCAAATCTCTGCATTTTTAACGAATGGAGTCCTCTGGTTAGTTTAGCTGACGCCTTGTGCCTAAATCATCATCAACAACACAGAAGCTAATCAGACGTGACCTTGTAAGCGGCTAGTGGCTCCGTCGTCTCCACATAGACGAAGTATGGTTCCGCCGGGCGATGTAATTACCCACCATGGTGATCAGCGTCCCCTGCTCGGCTGCTCCGTGTGGCTGACGCTCATAACGTCGGACGACGAGTCGCCTGTACTCGCGTAGTGCCCGTAGATCGACGAATCCCTGAGCGTCAGGACGCACTTGCCGTACAAAAAATTGGGCCGTGGGATGCTCCGCTGGCTGAATTTGTAGCGGTGATTGCACCGCCGTCCCTTGTCCAGAACCCACAGATGAGTCGTCTCCATGCCTAGAAGGTCACCGTCTCGGACGGCAACGCCCAGACTCCCGTGCACCTCCGTCAGGTGGTAGCGGGCAGCCTCGTCGGAGCACGCTGGCAGCTGGGGCAGCTACGTGGTGGAGGTGATCCGCTCGTGCTCGAGGTCAAACGACACGACCCTCGGCGGAGCATCACGCGTGACCCAGTACGTCGTGCCGTCGACGCTGACGATGCCCGGACCGAGGCGGCACCCCGCCCTGCCGTTGATGCCGGTGGGCACCTTCCGCCATGACGCCTCGCCCAGCGTGAGCACGTGCACGGCTTCCGGCTCAAACACCCGGTCGAAAATGCAGGGACGCGCACCACCTTGTACTGCCCGGACGTCGGGTGGTACGCGAAGGTGGAAGTCTCGTTCCAGTTCCGCCAGTGAGAGCTCTCGGAGAAGAGGCCGGCGTACGGCATCGGGGGGAGTGCCAGCGCCTCGCCGGTGCCCGGGTTGACTAGGGTAAGAGCGCCACCGAGCCTCTCTTGGTTGTTGCAGAGGCAGAGGAGGCCATTGCACGTGCCGACAAGCTGCACGCCCCTTTCCTTGTCGGTGCCGGCGCTCCACAGCACTCTGGAGCTCCCTGTGGATGACAGGTCATCGACGACATAGGCGATGGCGTCGTAGGGGTTCCAGATGAGGGCCATGGCACGGCTCTGCATCTCGGTTGTGCGCTCGCGGATGAGGTCGCCCCAGAGCCGGCAGACGAGGCGGAATCGGCGGCGGGAGCTTGGGGGCAGCCGCAGCATGATCTCCACCAGGACGTCGGTGGAGAAGTCCCACCATCTAGAGTCGCCAATGGCCATCGGCCGCGCGAGCTGTTTCTCCTCTTCTTCCGTTTCTCCTGTCTGCCCACCACCACGACGGGTTGACGTTGCCTAGTAGATCCCCGTTGTCTTCAACAAATGAGAAAAAGGAAAGTAAAAGTTGTTCTCCGCTGCACTTTAACCTGATAGAGTCCAATTTGGCCACCACAAGTTCTTCCTTTATCGTATATGGAATTTCCTGTGCTGTCAAATATAGTACTACGTATAGATGAACTTTGGATGGAATTGGAGACCATGACGATTACAGCAGACGTTTCAGGAAAACAAGCATGCACAGAAGTTTGGCTCGGGCTACAGTTTTGTAAAATCTGGATTAATACTTGGCTATACTTGTCACTTGCTTTCCTGAAAAAAAAACTTGTCACTTGTTATTTATTATTGGGAATGAACAAACACAAAATTCCGGTATGGAATGCATCTTATTAGTAAAAGGGAGCCAGAATTTTGTTGGAATTTTGCTAGTAGGCCTTTGGCCCAAAGCCCAACTAAAATTTTGAAATTCTCTTGGCTCATTCATGCATACATGTGAGTGGAGTGAGTGAGTCTAAAATTTAGTCCCATCATGGAATTTGAGTGAGATTTGTACCTCTTTATAAGGTGAGCTCTTCTACCACCTCTACGCGCTCGCCTCGCCTCGCATCGCCACGCGCCGCGCTGCGCCACGGGTTGCGGGATTGAGCCAAACCGTTGTCTATATTTTTGCTGCTCGCTCGGGAAAATTAATGAGTCATTAATTAATAAGTACTCCCACGACCTACCCATCACCATTCCAGATCATTGCACCGCCAAGCAAGTCTTCTCCATCTCTCCTTTCGGCGTGCACCGGAAGAAGGGACAGCAGGCCTCCGGAACCCCGCCTTTCGTGATCCTGTACGGGAGAGGGGCGATCGGGTTTTTGGGGAGCGCTCTCGCGCGACTGCTGGCAGCAACGACTTCGCGAACGATGACTTCTTCCCCGACCTTGGCAACCTCATCCTCGACAACATGGGCGACAACGTCAACGCCGGCGGTGCTGCTCCCGCTGCACCTTATGTGATTCTATCCTTCCTGTTCGAGATCGTGGTAGAATTCATGTTTCTAATATGTGCCCTAGATGTGATCTGTTCATCTACTATGCTAGTTCACATGATTAGTTTAATCTCTGTTATTGCCGTCATGATTTATCTTCTGTTTATTCGGATTAAATCTTCTAGTAATTTGCTCATGTTTCCAACAATCCAAAAACCTGGCTATAGGCAATTTACTCCGAGTGGTTTTGTTGCGCATTTGAAGCCGCCTGCCTTCGGGCGCAATATAAGAGGTGGCGCACGAGAGCAGTCTACTGATTTCAGATCATGTGCTGCTATGACGCCACTAAGGGCAAGTCTGAGGGTCTGCTCTTATGCGCAGAGTAAAAGAATCGGCGGGAGTACGTCCAGACCGCACGGTCCAGACGTGTATGTGCCATCCAATGCAGGCCTCGCAAATCAGAGACAAAGTTAATTATAAGATAATTATAAGATACACATACTCAATCATAAACAACTATTAAATAAATACAACGTGGTCAAGTGCCGGGGGAGGGCAAATGCCCCCTGTCCACCAAGTACTATAGGTGGAGTGGTCTGTGAGTACACATCAGTACAAATTCTAAGCTCCCAGGATTGTGAGGCTCCTGGTGAATCGGTGATGTGAAAGCTGCGTGGGTCAACGTTTGACAGGACTAGATGACCCGTTGCGCCAATGGCGCAAAGGCCGTGTGTAAGCTAATTATTGTGAGAGATTGTATTAATATATTTGTTGCTTCAAAAGAATAGCTCATATACTATATGCAATAAGCAGATAAGATTAAAAATGATGCACTAAGTCATGTAGGAAAGTACTATTGACTTTCTGCTGATGTAGTTGTTGTTGATGATCGTTTGTAAAATAAACAGGAATGTAATTGCTTTTAATTTGTTGCATACACCGTGATCGGAAGACGTTATCACAGGGAAGCTCTGATGAAAGCATTGAAGCAAAAACATGCATAAAAGGAAGCTTATTTCTTGAGTCATAGTTTTCAGGAAACAATAGCAGGAGAGGAGTTCTTCATATATATATATATATATATATATATATATATATATATATATATATATATATATATATATAGAATAAGCGGTGAAAATCCGCTTTTGACTACAGAGAGAACAATATAATCTAAAGGTGAGGCCTTCACATATATACAGTAAGCGATGATAACCCTCTTCTGAGTACAGAGATAACAACAAAGTTTGAAGATCGTAGACTATATCATACACTACTTTTCAGCATAGAGGCAGCAAGTGAAGACTAAAGCGTACACATATCTTGCTTGGAGTGCGCCAAAATGCGAAAGATCCTGGTCTGATCGATATGAAACAAAAGGTGCCTGATTTAGTAACCACAGAAGCATGTTGTTCAGGACACATTGACCAAAGCTCACCAGAAACTATTTCTGGTTGCTGCGAGGCGCTGCTCAAACTTCATAGCAATGTAGCGTAGCCTCTGCGTCAGTCCTTCAATGCTTGCCAGCGCTGTTTTCATAACTCCCTTGGTGCTATCCCGCCCTTTCAAATGCCGAGCAGTCGTTGTGTTTTCTATTTGGGCAGAATATGAGCTCATATACCTGACAGCGTAGTAGCATGTTTTGCGCAGCTTCTTGATTGTTTTATTTGATGCAACCAACCATTTGACCAGGTGTGTCACTTGATTTTCAAGCTTCTTGACATGAGTGTAGTGGTAGTCCCTCGTTTCTTTGCCATATGCATTTTCCATGTATCTAATAGCTTCAGTAGCAGCACTGTCTTCAGCATCTTCATAGCTATCTAAGATTGCACCTGACAGAGAACTTGGAACAAGTGCATCATCGAGCAATTCCAAAGAAGAAATGAAAGTAACCGTCACACGATTCTTTCCGCCTGGGCATATCTTGTGATAGTAAGTTGCAGGGGGTAACTTCAGAGCTTTCAGCATCAGGGCGAATATGTGGGCATAAGGAATTACTATCAGATAGTCATTCTCCTGTGCAAGCAAAGTAAGGGTAAAATTTCTGTCTGACAAAATAATAGTTGAATCGACAAATGAGGATTTCAATTGGGAATGGTAGTTTGATTGAGTGTGAGGCCCTGAGTTGTTTTATTTAACTACATAAGAAAAGTTACAGGTAGGCCTTCCATTCTTGTAGGCGCCACTAATTGTGAGGATACATGTGTAGAGTCACACAATTGAAACAATGAAAGAACAGAAAACTGACCAAAGACACCCTTTCCAGAATGCAACACATGAGGAAAATATTGTCCAGGAAACAAATATGTTTACTACAACATCACCTCATTCAAAACAATCAGGATGAGTTCTGGAAGACCAATTTCCACGATTATGCATGTATCTTTTATTCACTCTTCCAAGAATACAGAAGCAAGGCAAATAAGCCGGCGATGGAGCAAAACTGAAAACCAAGTTTATAAAGAACAATGAATGAACTACAACTGGTGATTAGAAGATTACATTGGGCGCAGGCGTTGCTGTCCTTGATGTTGTTGATCCCGGGGAACCGTCGTCACAGACGATGCCAATGTCCATGTCTTCCATTGTGAGATTTTTGATCTGAGATTGAAGAGGTATGTTTTTGATCTGCTAATGAACAAGGAGAATTGAGTAAAAAGGGCAAATAGTTATATGTATATTATGCTAGCAAATGTTCATTGATTTGGCCTTGCAAGGTTAAAGCAAATGAATGTATGTTTATAGCGAAGATACTGAAAAGAAGAATCACAGTGGATAAAAGCAAAGGCGTAGCATAGATAAATAACATTGTCTTAACACGTCAACACAGACTTCATACTTATACATGACCAGAGTCAAGTTCAGAAAGGATAAAGATTTCTAGGCCAAAGCTATGAGTAGATAGCTTCGCATCTTATTTAAGCAACCTAGGAGACTAAACACAGCAGACACAGAGACGCGTCCTAGCGGTGAAGCCATACATACACAGCTTCACATGGCAAAGAGACAGTTTAGCAGGCTCAATATGACACTCATGGGGATCGGACACAGTGAGCATTGTCATCATGAAGCTATATATAGAAAGCTTCACTTGCTGATCAGCTTAGTAGGGCTTAGACAGTGCTCATGGGGATCGCACATAGTGAGCGTAGTCATCATCCATGTCTTGATGGCAATCTTCATCGGTCTCTTCATCAGAAAGCCCATCGTAGGTTGGTTGAGCCACATCATCCTCTGAGTACATGCCCTTTTCCTCTAGGGAGGCACGTGCAGCGGCGGTAGTGCTTTGAAGAGCAACAAGTGAATCTTGAATCGCCAAAATAGTTTGTTTTAGAGTGGAAAGAGACAGGCTGGCAGCAGGGTCTAAGGCAGTGGCAGCAAGACCATGGATCTTGTCTGATGCAGCATGCACTTCTTCCAGATAATTGGACGCCTCTTTAGTCATCTGTATGATGGTCTGGTTGCGCTGGTTGACTTCTTTCGTTCTCTCTGACAAGGTATCTGAAAGCCTTGCACAAGATTGTTTTTCTTGTTGCAGCCGATAGTAGTTATAATCAGCAAGAACCTTGTTTTCATTATTTTCCATGTATGTAATTGCTTGATCGGCTGCCTGATCCATTGCTGCCTCTCTGCTAACACATGTATGGCTCAACAATTTAGTCCGGCGTGCGGAAGCATTATAACGCTCTCTGGTATGGTGAAACTCAATCTGTGCCCTATATCCGCCTTGCTCAAGCATATGCACATGGTAAACTGGTCTTGGGAGCTCAAGCTTGTCAAACATTGCCTCAGCCAAAGATGTCGTGCGTAGCTCGACCAATTCCATGAGGATGGTTTCAAAAGATAGGTTCAGGGTGGCTGGCATAAGGCATAGATACAATGCGCGGTAAGAATAATGAAGATCAAAGTCTCAAAATCGACATGCAGTAAGGATCTAAAAGCGCTTTACTAAGTGCATCATGAAACAATGCTATAATATCATGAGGCTATGAACAGAGGCAATCAGAGATATTAGTCTATGAATGGGTAAATATTCATAGGGACAGGAAATACAGGTTTTTAAAGAGTATAGGTAAAGCATAGGCACTGACAACGTAGCTTGTTAAGTTGAAGTTAAATTAGAAGAAAGAAAACAAGCTGAATATTTTAGAATCAATTAATAAAGGACAGTAAATTATATATTTTGCTGCCGTTATGAGAGTACATCATTCATAGATATATGACAGCACAGGAATATATATCAAACTATATAGAAAGGAATGAAAATGTCTTCATACGCATGAATTAAAGAAACAGCTGGATGTGGATCTGGAAGCAGAGGAATATACCTTCAGTCCGGGGCCGTGCCTCTAGGATCTCCTGGCCGTTTTTTTGGAAGACCCAAATAGACTGCACACCTGAGAAGTACAAATCATGGGTGGTCAAAGGCAAAAAAACAAAAGAGAGGGAGGTAGATTTGCGCAGCATGAACACATGCCATTGGCAACAACGATGTTAGAGTAATGGATCTGGAGAGGAGGAGGCGCACCTGGCAAATAGTAGAGCACTGCGGAGACTCGTTAGAGGATGTGGCTATCCAAGGATCTGGTGCGTTTGGACAAGCATCCAACGTAAAGCAGCTGTAAGCAGATAAGGAGAGAGAGCAGAAGGAGGTAAGGTGGACGGGGAGAGGGGGCAGGGGGATGGGGTGAGCAGACGAATCCAAGGAAGAGAAGATAGGGTTTGGTGCGTGTGACCAGCTAAGAGAGAGGGCCGGCGGGTCGGCCCTGGAAAAAGGCCGATGGGCCATAGGAGAAAAGGGGCACTCTCAAACAAGGGACTCAGCAAGGAGAAGAAGCAGAAAAAGGCAGGCCGGGAAAACATAGGCGGAATGCATTTTCCTTTTAGTAAGCATTCAAAATTATAAAATGCAGAACATTTCATAGGAGTAGTATATATGAACACTGTCATTCGATTTTGATTTTATAGATCAATGATGCCACTATAAAAAAACAGGTGTGTACGATTTTTTGTGGATAGGCAAAATGTGTTTTTCTTCGGGCAGATACAGATAATTTCTGAGTACAATATTAATAATTTTAAAATTTTAGAAAGTCATTATAAGAATGGTCAAATGGGCGAACATTGGGATTTGAATAGGAGGACCGTCAGAAGATGAACTAACTCTCCGTGGAATATAGACGAGCACAGAACACAAAAAAATAAAGTAAGAAGGAAAAAAATAATAAGAGATAACTTTAGCAGGTAGGAAGTGCTGGGCATGCCTATATGCAGCACATTGAAAAACAGAAACATTTTTCTGAAATGACGATCATTTTATGGTAGAAAGGAAGGAAATTTAGAAAATAGGAAAGCACGAACATTTGTTGAATTTGCGAACAAACGATGGGAAAGCAGGGTCATTTTTAAAAATTACGGGCAACTATTCACAGCAATGAACAACTGTTGAATTTTGAACACTTATAAGAAGAAGCAAAATTTCTTAATTTACGAACCATTTTGGAACAGGGAAAACTTTTAATTGTTAACCTTTCGCAAAGAGAGTACTTCCTGAGAATAATGAAAAAGTTTTCAAGTTGCCAATAATTTTTCAACCTGCGGTCAAATAAAAAATAGTTTTTTTATGTGTAAACAAATTTTGAACGCACAATGGCAATTTGGAATTTAAAATAAAGTACATATAATATTTTGGCAGCTGTTGCTATTTGAAGGGCAGAATTCAACTTTGACTGTAAACCAGGGCCTTGATTAGAAATCTAAGATTTATTTTGTCGTAAGACCATTGAGCAGATAATGGGAAGCAAAGAGCCGCATAAATTAGCGAGTTGGTATAAAACCTTCTTTCCCAATGTTTCATACATGGGAAAAGTCTAGAGCTGGTGAATGAATTATTAGTTCACCTGTATGCAAATACTGAAAAACCAGTAAAAAATAAAAATGAAAACAGAAAGCACATAATATGCTTTGTCCAGCAGCAAATATCCCAGATATAAAGCACACAGCAGCGGAAGGCGGCTCACAGACGACTCATAGACACTACTAAAGGCTTAGGATGATAGGAAACTAAATTCGTAGGATCCCTTTGCAGAAAGCAACCATACAGCATCAGGAGAAAGCCAAAGAATGAATGATATTGAAACAATAAGTTTAACTGGTGATTCATAATCCTGATTAGGTGGCGAGTTCTTATCGATATTCAAACATACACAAAGAACATCTTGAGTGGTCATCTGGAACAGTTAACCAACAGGAATGAACATGATGTTTAGCTCGGCAGATAAATCAGCGAAGGACAAGGGCCATTATGTTAGCAAGGGTAGCAGTAAATATAAGACATAAGAAGAAGCACACAACATAAGAACAACAAGAGGACTTAGAGCAAGCAGCATGATCCAGCGGTATTTACAGTGGATAGTTGTCACAAGGAGTTCAGACAGGAAGAGCTAACGGCGATATTTACAACGCATGATGCTTTGTTCGAGGACGTAAATAAAGGAGTTGCCATGACAGTGGTTTGACACAATTCTATAGGTGTCAAAGCCCTGTCTTATAAAGCCGCACAAAAGTAAATCCAGTGCATGCCCAAAAGCGCACTGAGTCGACGATCTTCAAACCCGATGGCCAAACCGCTGCTGTGATGCAGTACAGTTGAGAAGGTCTGTTCAGCACGACATCTGTCCATCGTAGACTTTACTTGATAAGCAAGCAGAACATAGAAGAAACCCTGAGAAAGAAGAGGAATCACAGTTATTATCATATTGCGACATACCATGCATCATGGATGTAGAATAGATGGAATTGAAGAGATGTTAGTCTTACTGTATGTACATATTTAGATTACAACATGGAACGACCACTCCATGAAAGAACTTTGGGACGCCAACACCCTTGCTAGGGTTGTTTGTCCTGAATTTGATCAATTGGCAAAAATAAAAGAAATATTAATAATCTTGTCTTCGCAAGAAAGTCTAGACCCATAGAATGTCGTAGAAACAACATGGATTTAAAGATTAGACACGTGAATTGGAGAACATAAATAAGCAGAAAACCAGCTTTATGGCTAATTATCTTGCATGGACGTGCAAGGAAAAATAACTGAGAACATATATAAAATGCTGAAGCTAAAAGGATGTTTTATTGAGCCTCTCATGAATGTGGAAATAGCAGGTGTACAAAGAAATGCCTGATCAAATAGCATCGCATGCATCAGCGAAGAAGAAAATATAGTCAAGATGCATATAGAGAGGTGGTTTTCATCTAAAAGAACAAAAGACCCACTGGATTACTAAATCACAGCCTAGTATAATTGTATAGGCGTCTAGCTTACAGTGAATCAATGAACAACAAAACAGTGAAAAGTTGATAATATTTGTTGTGCCCAGATAACTAATCTGCATATACCAATGAGCCACAGAAAAGGGAGCAAACTGGCAACAAAATAGTATGTACCAGCTTCTTAAGAGATATGACAAAGCAGCAAATACAATGGTAACTGGACCCTAGAACTATATTAGAAAGAGCACAGACCATGCGCATATACTAAACCAGGAGATATTCCATAATCTAATATCACAACCTAGTTTGTTTCATAAAAGGCAGAGCAAGACAGGAGTAAAGTCGATGTCTTTGTCATAGGCGCGGAAGTAGCTGAACGTAACAGTTCATGAGCCTTTACCTCTTGGCCTTAGAGGGGTCAGGAATGATGATCTTTGGATCCTCAGCAGTTGTGGTTTCAGTCTCCTGTCCAACCTGTACAGATTGGTGCCAACACAGATTATTGCACATCAAGCATAATTTGTGCAGAATAAGAATGATGTTTGCATATTAAGTACAGGCACTAACAGTTGGCATGGGTGTAGGCTGAACAACATTTCCAGCGGCGGCAATCTCTTCAGTTTGGGTAACTGCGACAACCTTTCCAGCCTGGGCAGTAACGTTGCTAACGGAGGCAGGTAGGTCAGTGCCCTTAGACTTAGGGGGACCAATAAAAAGCTTGCGGCGAGCACTTTTTGGGCATGGGGACCGGCTGCAAAAAAGGAAAAACATCAGTCGTAGGCAAAGAAGAAGTATTTTTAGAATATATGCTAGGAGAAATGGAGGATTGATACCTGGGTGTTTTAGACACAATAGCATGTCCTTTTCCTTTGAATGCAGATATAGGAGTGTTCATCTGGCAAAGAAACAACACAGGCATTAAACGGGTGAAAGAGAACTTGAGAGAGGAAACCAGCAGCATATATACCTCATCGAGAGGTAGCACAACGAGTGTAGACGATCCTATAGAGAAAGAGGTGGGAATGGGCACTGTCATGTCTGAGCCCTCAGCAGAAGACGATGCTCCAGAGGCAGATGATGCACTAGTAGATGCAAAGGGTACAAGGTCAGGCTTAAAGGTTTCATCAATTCTACCAACTTGGAAGGACAGCTGGGTGCTTGCAGGCTGAAAACTCTTGTTGGAGATAGAAACGACCAGCCTATACTTCTGGGTAACAAGGCGGGAAATTTCAACAGGCAAACCTACATCAGAACCTCCTATCTGAGCAAGATCAAGCGCACTTGTAAAACCTGGGTACTTGCGGTGAATCAAAGTCATGAGTGGCTTGCCAATAACTTGTTTTGCAGCCCTATCAAAGAACATAAATTCTGCTTCATTTGCGCCATCGCTTCCGAAAGTGCACACGCAGTATCTAGACATTGCAAGGCAAATGGACTCAGAATCAACCCAGTAGACAAACCAAAATAGACTACGAGGGAAAGGCACTCACGAAGGATCTGCTATGATAGAAGAACAGCCATAGTCTGAGCAACGGTACTGCCTTCCGGAGGTGTAGGCTGTTTTATGGCATTTCCGGCATGAGAGGAACCACCAGCGGTTGTCAGAGCCCAAGCCTGTGATAGTAACCTTGACGATAAACTGTTTCTTCTGCATTTAATGATGAACACAAGTATAGTGAGAGGATGCTAAAAAGAAAAGGGAAAGGTATAGAAGAAGTAAGGAGAGGAGGTACCAAGTTGTCAAATGGGTCAAGGGCAAGCAGCTCCTGAACACTCAGTTCAACGGGAGGTTCGCGAACAGGTGCTGGAACAATCGCTTGTTCTCCTGGGATGTGAGCAGTGACGGCAGGAAGCCCTTCTGCAAGGCTGGATTAAAAATGGTTAATTGTGACTGAATCAGAATAGATCTATAAATCTCGACGACCGACAACCACATAGAAAGAGGAAATACCTAGCACAAAAGGCATTCATCTCTGGCAGGTCCTCATCAATGTACCAGCGGCATGCAGAGCTACCACTCAGGCCTTTAATACCTATCGAGACACACAGACAAGGGAAAATGTGCATCAAACCGACAGATTGAACAACGGGCTAAGTGAGTTATAGATCAAACAATCACCTCGGTATGCTTTTGGCAGTGTTCCTACAAAGATAGCAATGACAGCTGTGGATTCACTTGCAGCACGGACCTCTTCTGCCTCGAACTCATGGGCTCGAGCACCCCAGAGAACAAGGCTGATTTCATTTCCGCTACAAGCCAGCAGGAGCGAGTAAATAGAAGGAAAGGGCAGAAGAAAAGCAAAACAAAGGAAAAATAAACAAGGGGCTCACATTTGATCCTGGAGAACCAGAGTCCTGGTATCTGAAGGACCAGCTTGATGCTGTGAGTGTACAACAACAATGTGTGTGACAACAATAATTCGGCCAATCACATCTGTAAATAGCAAAGAAAATGTAAGATAATTTAATGGAAGAGCAAGAGTAAGCAGGGCATACATGAGGACAACATCGAACGACTAACCGATAAAGTGAGGAGTGTGTGGGCCTGGTATTGGGATATCCGAGAAGGACATAAGGCTGTAAGTGCAGTATGGGAAATCTTCTTCATCATCCACCACAGGATCAACAGTAGTAAAGCGAGTGAACTGCATCATAAATGGGCTGTCAACAGCCCTGTAAGTGGGCTTTGATGGTTTGCACATGAACCTCTTCATTAGATAAACACTGCCTTCCCGCAAGACATCTTGCAGGCGGATAGCTGGCTCAGTAGGGATCCGGCCATACATGTGGGTTCCCTACACATTTACATTAGAATTTAGGGGCGCAGGCTAGAATTAGCAACATGAGCATAGATTTTGCAGTACAAAACAAACCTCTTTGTCAAGCACCACAATGTCAGTATGCATAATGGCACCTTCATCGGTCCCACCTCGGTAGTGCCAGATGCGGGACACCAGAACCTTAGCATTCCAGAACATCTCTCTGTCATTGATTTGGGAGAGAAGGCTCATCCTCTGGCCCGACATCTGCAGTATACAAGCAGAGGTGAGAAAACAAGGAGAGACAGAGAAAGAAAGAGCAAGTCTAAAGATACTATTCACATGAACTCACTTGATCAGCTGGAAGGTAGAAGGGAATCAAATCGATGTGAGCAAGCAGGCAAAGGAAGCATCACACACGCGCGCAAAAGTTTTTTTGATGCAGGAAATTGGAGGACATGGCAGATAGGGCAAAAGAAGCGGCAAATATGCAAAAAACCCGGTTCTATTGCAGGAAGAATATAGAAACCACAAAAACATACCTAAGCAAATTCGTTGGTTATATATTACAGGGTGTTACTAATACCGCCTAGCGAATGGAACGAAATATCTCAGGGAACACGATGTTCCTTGTCTGAAAAGCAGGCTCGTCATCCTCTCCTTTGATCAAGATCTTTAGTGATTTCTTTGAAGTAACACGAGACACCGCGACATAGAGCTGCCCATGCGTGAACACGGGTGTATCCAAGTACAAACCAACATTTGAAAGAGTCTGCCCTTGACTTTTGTTAATAGTCATTGCATAGGACACTCTAACAGGGAACTATCGACGATGCAAAGTGAAAGGCCATTTAGGATCTTTGGAGGTCAACCCTATCCTCGGAATTAAGACAACGTCGCCTATGTTTGAACCAGTCATGACAATCGCCTCAATAACCTTATCAACAAGCTTTGTGATTATAAGCCTTGTGCCATTACATAAGCCTGTTGATTGGTTTAGATTTCTCAAGAGCATGATGGGAACGCCTACCTTTAGTACTAACCTATGGTACGAAAAGTTATTGACCTTAATCCCATTCAAGTATTCGACAGGGTAGAAAGCATCTTGATTGCGAACCGCATGAGATGAATTCCCTATAGTATCACAACTTAGGTACTCTCTCTCACTGGTAGGCACTAAAGACAAAACATGCTCATTGATTTTTTTAGCAGTTTCGTTCGTTGGTGTTAGGATTGCTCTTTCTTTTAGATAATCAACATTAGAGTACCTAGTAGGGATTTCTTTGTATACAGCCTGAACAATAGCATCAATTTTATCACCATCAGCATGTACTAAAAGTTCATCAGGGATAGTTATCCATGATGGATCTGGTTCCCCCTCACGGGCAACAGCAGGTGTTGTGCCATCACCTAAACTGAGAACCCACTCAGCAAAGTCAGCCACTTCAGACTGGAGCACCGGATCATCTGTGTGCGCAGTCAAACGCATGTTAATGTTTAGGTGTAGAACTTCAACAATATTCCAAAGAGGAGAGTTAGTGATTGCAGCAGCAAGAATCTGTGCTTGAGATCCACCCTCAATGACTGGTAATATTTGCCTAAGGTCTCCACCTAACACAATAATCTTGCCACCGAAAGGAACTTTAGCTAAGGCAGGATCATTAGCCGACAGGACATCACGGAATGACCGGTCCAGGGCCTCAAAGCATTTTCGATGGGACATCAATGCCTCATCCCATATAATATGATCAGACGCTTCAATTAGAGTGGAGAGCATGGTAGACCTCTTAATTTCACAATTGCCATAATCAGGCAAATCAATAGGGATTTTGAACCTAGAATGCGCTGTTCTGCCAGCAGGCAAAAGCAAGGCAGCAACCCCTGAGGATGCAACCGACAGCACCACCCTCTTACTACCTCTAAGATAAGCATCAAGTGCATTCCAAAGGAATGTTTTTCCAGTACCACCATATCCAGAGACAAAGAAAAAACCAAGTTTTCTAGATTTGACACGATCAATTATAGCAGAGAAAGCATGTAATTGGTCTCTATTCAATCTATTATACATCACCTCTGCCTTTTTTAAAAGACTAACAACATCAACATCTAGCGCATCAGAAAGCATATCATTTTGCACAGAAGCATCATCGTATGCAGATTTTAAGGGTAGTTTGTGATCTAGGATGCATGCACTATTCTTAGCAAATATAACAGCTAATTCATCAAGTAGAATGTCTCTTAACTCAACAGGAGGAACAACATATGTGAAATTATTCTTCGACTTTTGAATTATGTACCTAATATCATCAGCTAAGTAAATCTCGTATTTTTCAAAGAAAACAGCTTCATCATTGACAACACAGTGAAGGATCATAGTAACGAATAGCTGGCGCAATTGGTTTCCCATACCCCATTTAACAGCTTCGTCAAAAGTAGTATACCACTCCATGTCATCGCCAAGCAACCCTCTTGCTCCACATGCTTCTTTGAACGTTGAGTATACAATGCCATTGTAAGTCCTAACATCCTCATAGCACGTCGCACCTTTGACAATCATAAGGAGCATTCTAAAATAGAAAAGCTCTCCGGTCGCTGGATGCACAGAGTATATTCTACCAATTCTATCGCTCCTTGTCCTAGTTTTCCATCTCTTGTCCTCAGCTACCCAAGACCACCTAGTTGGGAAATCACAGTAAGTTAAGGACCTAGCAGCAGGGTGAACCCTGTTCGCCACAAACCATTCAATTAGCATTGTTTTTTGGAGCCAGGCATCACTAATCACCGAACTCAGAGTAGCATGTGTACGAAAGCGCACGATGTGCATGTTCAGGAGATGGACAGGCAATCTCTCAACAGACGGTGTTTTGCCCGTAAACCCTCCAAAAAGAATCATAATCAACTATATAACGACACTCTCTGTACTCTTTAATCTCATCAACATCCTGGTCCCCATCACGCCTAAGGTTCTCAAACAGGGTTTTGGACTTATCTGGTCCTTTGGTAACATATTTATATAGATATTTGATAACATATGTTTTGTTACACCATTCAACATTAATATGTGCCTGCCATTTTTTTAATATAAGCATGTTATAGGGGACCACATGTCTATTATCAAGCCTGACATTGTTCTTCATTACGAAACGTCCATTGTCAGGCCGCCTATATAAGGGGAACCCACTTTCATCAATGGAAGTTTCATCCTGAAATGGTTTTGGAATTTTTTTGAGCAAAAGCCCTTTTTCATGCAAGGGCATTTTGGACCATCAACGCCACAGGGGCCGTGCATCATGAACTCAGCAACAAGAGCATATCCCAAAGGATCCTGTACAGGATCAGGGATCTCAGCTGAGATATAAGAATTTATAAGTGCTGGTGTGACGACCCTATCATCGTCCTTCTTTTGCCAAACAAGTATGTGTGCATGCGGCAACCCCCTCTTCTGAAACTCAATAGTGTGCAAGACTGAAAATAGGAGGAAAAGGCGGAAGAAACAGTAAGTAGTAAATAAAAGGAGGAGAAGGGAATTGAAAGAGGATTGCAAGGGGCAGTACCAGCAACTACAGGACCAAAGGCATTCCCTTTTTTAATTCGATGAAGGTACTGCACAAGTTTCATGTGGTACACCCTAACAACAATGTCAGCCCTATCCGTCGCTGTTTGCCCAGGATCAACAGAGTCAAGGATTTCTTCCCACTTTGGGTTACATGTGAAAGTTGTGAAGACATCCGGCGACCCATGAACCCGTGAGACAGCAATAGCATCTTGAAAATTTTCATACATATACCGGCGACCACCAGTGTAAGCCGACGGCATAATATTCTTCTTCCCAACCTCGGACCCACCAACCATACCCTGTCCTACCGCATCGACAACACCCTGAAGATTCTCAGCCCGCATATCATTGTTACACTTAAGAATGAAATTGAGCCGGCATTCATCGATGCAGGCTCGGAAATCAACAGCAGCCTGTGATGACAACAGACCACAGCATAGATATGGATTATGTTGTTCTGGTTTATAATGCGAGCAGAAGCAATAGAAGTCTTGCATGGTCATTTTAACCCTCTTGTTTGGGTCATCACTATCAGAATCAATATAGCGCACACCGAGCTGAAAGCCACGTTCACCGTACGGGAACAACAAAGGATATTGCAAAGGCATGTAAGTAGTATCTAAAGAGGAAATATGACAAAGATGATCTGCTTTAGTGCGTATTATCAGGTCTCTACATGGCGCCTCCAATGTAAACTCACCATAAACCAAAGCTGCTAGCTCATCAGTTGCAGGCAAATTAAACTGTGCGCTATCATTTTCTCCAGGAGCTATAAGCCTTATTGAAATCACCTCATGTTTATTATTTTTCAATATCTTGCTGGCCATACGGAATTTTTTGACCAAAGAATTATTTGCATCAAGCATCTGCATAAGACCCTTCACAATCTCCTTATCTAACCCAGCGCCAGTTTCATTCTGCTGACTTAAGGCCTGGATCCTATTGCTAACCTCATTTTCTCTGTCATGTATGTATAACTCTGCATATTTGGGAGAATCACCCTCATTTGGAAGCAGCGATCCTATACGATGACAAACTTGACCATTAATTTTAAAAATCTTTGGACCTCCACCATCGTTTACAGATCGGTCAATTTTTGCCCCCATAGATGTAAAAGCAAACAGGCAATTGTACTGGTGTATTTGCTTAATAAACTTTAAGCTGCGGGGCGGGCCTTTATAATCAAGCAGATCTGCTAAGAACGGAGGTGGTTTTTCAAAGGGTTTAACGAAGACCTTCCCAGCCTTACAACAGTTGTTGTAGGCCACTCGTCTTTTGGTGATAGCAGACTGTGACTTAACCCTCTCACGCCACCAAAAGCTAGCCTGGCAGCGGTTGCATCGGTAGTCTGGACCTCCATAGTACAACCTTTTTGGATAAAAAGCTGTAGGAGAACCGTATCTAGTAAGGACAAATGACACCGGGAAGGCAGAAAGCAACATGGCTGATAACAGCACACAGGCATACCTTTAAGTATGCCCACTTCGTCAGGAGAAAACCCAACCCAATTAGGATGCAGAGGCGACGCAAGGGTATGCTCTGTGCAGACCATAAGAAGACACTAACATGCCAGATAACAAAAACGAAGAAAGCTATGAACAACTACAGGAAATACGAACTGACCACCCTTGTTATGAGCGCGTAGTCTTTTCAACAAGAACTTGCACCTCTTACGATTCCGTGCAGTCTCAACAGAAGATAGGAAAGGAAAGAAGCCATCTCCTATGGATATAAAAAAGAGAGAGAATGCTAAGGAACCAAATGCCGGCTACTAAAACTCATCCAATTGAATTCAGAGGTGGACAAGCGGAATGGAACATACGCTTCCTCTTCCGAACAAGGGGAATGGCAGAGCTGGCTGGGACAGCAGGCAATGCAGCAGCAGCACGAGCAGCCCTGCGCGGGGCAACCGCACGCCCCGAAGCAGGAGGCCTCCCCAAAGGAGCAACAGAACATGAGGGAACAGCCCGACGCGGAGCCATACCACAAGCAAAGGGACTAAGAGCACGAGAAAATACACAACATAGTGCTGCAACAAAAAAGAAAACAAACACCCAGAAAATATTGAAGCTGGGTTGGTGGAAATTAAACAAGACAAGCCCAGTTTATAAAACATAAAAGGCAACGATATCGACATGGCAACAGAATTCAAATTTATGAACCAAACCCAAGGACGGTGAGGACAATATTACCATCAATTAAACAAGACAATGGAACAATAACAACATCCCAGACTGACTAAATAAAGGAAACAGATGCTAGGAGGCTTGAGTACAGCAACGCTAGATTTGCAGGCGGCCGGGCCAGGGCACGGAACACTCTTCTAGATGGGTCTGCGGCGGACGAGCGCGTGCAAGCAAGAATCCTCTCCAAATAAGCTGCATAGCGAACAGCTGATGCAGCAACAGCGACCGCGGCGTTTCCATAATTCCTATAGACAACAACACAATCATAGTTGTAATCTCTAACTACAAATCCATACAGTCCCTGCAAAAAACTAATTGCCTGAAGAGCAGCCCGTTCATACGCCTCTGCAGAACCCAGACACGCAGGACTCCAAAAGAAAACTCTCCGTGGCATCTCAAACACACCATCCCCAGGAACCTCAACCTCTACCCCCAGCAAGGACATCGCCATACCCATCGACCTCACACAGATAGCTAGGAGGAGGAAGTTCATAATGAGCCATGACAGTTTCTAGGATCGGCAAAACAAAGGATACCATAGCAGGCATCCTGGACATGAAAAAGACTGACCGAATTATAAGCAAGAAACAGCACCCGAGAGCAAACAAGGAAGAGAGCCACAAGGAACAATGAACAATAAACAATAGTAAATAAAAGCACAGAACCACACAACGCACGTAACACGCATGATTAGAACCAATTAAAAGACTAAATTCTAAAGGAATGTAGTAAAGCAAAAGCCAGGGAAGGAGGCGAAACCTTGCCAAGCTGGAAGACGGAGCGAGAGGCGTCACGTGAGCTGACCCACAGCACAAATCTGGCGAACCGGTGGGCGAGAAAACCAAGCAACCACGCAGCCAAACGTCACAGAGGAAGACCTACAACACACCAAAAAAACGAACGAACATAAGCAAATGCGCACAAGCCTATGGGCTCGCCTCCCAACGAGCAGCCCTTTGCAATATCTTTACTCTCCAGCAAACAAAGTAGGGTCTAGACTAAACAGGATGGAAGAAGAAAGACAAAGAACAATGGCAATCTGAGCACACACATGCCTACCAGCAGCAGACAAAGAACAGTGGCAACCTGAGCACACACATGCCTACCAGCAGCAGACAAAGAATTACAGCAACAAGCTCCATTCAGAAAGGCACAAGCATTAAACCACATGCACAGGCCAGACGCACAGGAGCATTAACGCCTAGACAACCGAGGAAGAAACAAAAGCAGAAATCACCTGCAACAGACCCCATGCCAACCTAGACATAACCACAACGGAGACGAAGACAAGAGCGCAACCAAAACATACCTAAAATAATAGGGCCAATCCGTCGATATAGGAACGACAACAACCAAAGCATCACACTTCAGATCAAACATGGCAGGCACTCATCCATGTAAATTAACAGAGCCAATCCCTAGCTAGGGCTAGGAAACAAAACAACCGACGCATCACAGAACAGATCTAACCTGACAAACACTCATCCATGGCTTGGGAAACAAAAGATTGATCTCAAACCGGGGAAAACCCAGCCACGCATTTCATCAAGCAGTTGTAAAGCAGGGGAGAACCTCACCTCAGAAAGAAGGAAGAAGAACACGCACAAGTAGATGCAGCATCCCTGTAAATAAAAGAATGGGGAAGGAACACACAAGAACAAGTCAGAACACATTAATCTACGATGAGAGCAGCAGAAATCGACCAAATTGAACAAGAAACCCACCCTAACCAAACGCAACAGCAGCAGTGCGAGGAGCCATGCCGAAACAAGCCGACGACGGGGTAAGCAGACAACAAGCGAGCCGCTGATGACCGATGAACAACGAGAACGAGCGACAATGGCGGCTGGATGGCGGACGAGAGCAAGGCGAAGAGGCGCAGGCGGGGGGAAGTGGGACGAGACAGGAGGCAGAGAGGCAGGGGAGAGCAGAAGGAAACCACGAACCCGGTCAAGAACGCTTCTCCCACGCGCTGTAACTTTTACATATACCTAAGAAGAAACCCAAACCGCCCGACGCGTGGGACCAAGGATAAGAAGGGACCACCTCCAGCGAGAGAAGGGCAGGCAAGCCCGCGTAGCAGCACGCAAAGGATGAAAACTCTCTTTTACCCAACGGGCCGAGCGGAGCCACCCACAGGAACAACAACGACCAGATCAGGGCGCACACATGAGACTGACATATAGGGCCAGTCGCGGGTGAAGCGGAGACGCCGCTGGCGGGTGCGTAGGAGGACGGTAAAAAAAATCCTGACATCCCACGATCCACCGGGCACAGCCCACCACCGACCCACCCCTGCTTTCCATCGACCGAAACACGCACCGAGCGTGTCGCTGCAAAGCTGCCCCACGCGCAAGCGTCGCCCACTCGTCAGCTGCTCCTGTGCCTATCGCCGGACGTACAGGAAAACGAGCGGCGGGATCTTTACCAGCCCGACAAGAACTACTGTTACCGCAGCCAACGAGGCCAATCGAACGCGCAGGATCAATTTCAAACCGCGATGGCGCTGGTTTAGCGGGTACTCTAGGAGGCTTTATATGTTCAATGTGAAACGGGTCTCATATGCTGCTGCTCCAAGAACGAGGGGCCAACGTGTTGAACTAACAACATGGGGAGGATGATTCTTCAGGTAACAACATAGCCCATGGACTGGAGAATTAAGTTAACTGTTTGCTTTACTTGAAGCTTCAAATTGTACTTATTTTATTCCTTCATTAATTTGGTATAATCTTAATCTAGGAGGATTATCACTGTATGATATGAGATACCGACGTTTAGCAATGATAAAAGTCTGATGTTGAATGGTTCTTTTCGGAAGTACAGTTGTAAGATCTATGATTCTAGCATCGACCTTTAACTGGACAGTACTAATTGGACATATAATTGATGATTTATGCACAACAAGATATTCTATTGTTTTTAGTTCTTCAATCAGATTCTACCTCTGAAACTCAGAAATCAGAGAAAGGTCATTGGTAATTTGGCATATCCCTGTCACTGGCAAAGATTTGCTAGAGAGGAAGAGCACCAGAATGTTTTTTCTATTGTTGGGGGCATACATAATACATATAGATAAATTTGGACCATTTATAATAGAGAGATTTCTTCCAAAATTATTAACTCTGTCCAGCAGTGGGCATTGTAAAGGTAATAACAGGAATTTGCTGAACCTAATTGAATGAAAGAGGGATGGGTAATCCGATTGATAACCTTCTGTAACTAAATAGACTTACGAACGATCAACAACAGTAAATAGTTCCAAATTAACAGACGTTTTTTGATTAAAATACTGATTTAAGAATTTGGCGAATCTATAATTCTCTACATAATCCCATCCATAATATTGTTATCATCAATTTCTTGCATACTGCAATGCAAGTTAAAAGCCAGTTTCTTATGTTTCTTATTATCTTTGTGTTTACCTAACTGCCAAGAATCATAAAAGGATGCACCTAAGGAGGTAGATTTTGTTTTATGCATTTTTTAAAGTCTACGTATGCTGTAATTTTTTTATTTTTTATTTAGAAAAGGAGGATAACCCCGGGCCTCTGCATCTGGGCGATGCATACGGTTACTTTATTAATTATTGTCACAAGACCTTACAAAGTAATACAACAGTAAGATTAAAGCCGTCGTCTAAGCAACTCTATCAAGTTGATGAAGGGGCGCAGATAGCCTGGGCCTAATACCAAACAAACATCGCAGCCAAACCTAACATCTAAGACCTGAGGTCCCATCCAGGACGCCTGCCGGGCATGGGTCTCACCGGTCCGGCGTGCACTCAGATGCCACCGCCGCCAACTGCCACTGCTCCATCTTCAGAACTGTACTGATGCATCAACCTTGCTCGGTCCAGCTATCGTCGACGCCACCACGGCGCCCAATGGCACCTCCTCCCTGCGCGCAAACAGCTGAGCACGTCGCGGTCGCCACTGATACACCTCAGCACCATGCTGTCAAGTACCACCAGCCGACACAGCTTGAAGTCTTTGGAAGATCTGTCGTGCGTAGCACCTGCCGACTAGGCATGACAAAGCGTAGCACCTGTCGGTCAGGCATGACTTGACATCTCCACCGAAGCTCCATGCAAGATGAAGCCGCTCCACCTCCAGCCTCTCTGAACGGGACGGGAGCACCCTAGGAAGACACGACGAAGATTTCGGCACCACAATCACCATGAGAGCCGGACTAGCCGACCGCCATGGCAAAGCGACACCACTAAAGAGAGAACCGCCGCCATCAGGAACGCCAAGAACGCGCTGCAGTTGTCCCACCTCCCCGCGGACCCAAAGCGGCGCCTTCAAGAAGGTGACGGAGCCGGGCACCGCCGCCTGTTGGAAATATGCCCTACAGGTAATAATAAATTGGTTATTATTATATTTCCTTGTTCATGATAATCGTTTATTATCCATGCTAGAATTGTATTGATAGGAAACTCAGATACATGTGTGGATACATAGACAACACCATGTCCCTAGTAAGCCTCTAGTTGACTAGCTCGTTGATCAATAGATGGTTACAGTTTCCTGACCATGGACATTGGATGTCGTTGATAACGGGATCACATCATTAGGAGAATGATGTGATGGACAAGACCCAATCCTAAGCCTAGCACAAGATCGTGTAGTTTGTTTGCTAAAGCTTTTCTAATGTCAAGTATCATTTCCTTAGACCATGAGATTGTGAAACTCCCGAATACCGTAGGAGTGCTTTGGGTGTGCCAAACGTCACAACGTAACTAGGGGGGCTATAAAGGTACACTACAGGTACTTCTGAAAGTGTCTGTTGGGTTGGCACGAATCGAGACTGGGATTTGTCACTCCGTGTAAACGGAGAGGTATCTCTGGGCCCACTCGGTAGGACATCATCATAATGTGCACAATGTGACCAAGGAGTTGATCATGGGATGATGTGTTACGGAACAAGTAAAGAGACTTGCCGGTAACGAGATTGAACAAGGTATCGGGATACCGACGATCGAATCTCGGGCAAGTACAATACCGCTGGACAAAGGGAATTGTATACGGGATTGATTGAATCCTCGACATCGTGGTTCATCCGATGAGATCATCGTGGAACATGTGGGAGCCAACATGGTATCCAGATCCCGCTGTTGGTTATTGGCCGGAGAGTTGTCTCGGTCATGTCTGCATGGTTCCCGAACCCGTAGGGTCTACACACTTAAGGTTCGGTGACGCTAGAGTTGTTATGGGAAATAGTATGTGGTTACCGAAGGTTGTTCGGAGTCCCGGATGAGATCCCGGACATGACGAGGAGCTCCGGAATGGTCCGGAGGTGAAGATCGGTATATTGGACGAAGGGTATTGGAGTCCGGAAGTGTTCCGGGGGTATCAGGCTACGGCCAGCATGACCGAAAGGTGTTTCGGGAGCCCCTACAAGTGTGGGAGGGCCTCATGGGCCAAAGGGAAAGGGGCAAACCAGCCCACTAAGGGGTGGTGCGCCCCCCACTCCCTTTCCCACGTTACTTGGGGGGTTGGGGCGCCTCCACCTGGCTTGGGAGGCAAGCCTCCACCTGCTTGGCTTGGGGGGCAAGTCTCCCTAGGATTTTCCCTAGGGAGATCCAATCTGCCTAGCCGCCGCCTCCTAGGGGAAACCCTAGGGCGCCTCCCCCTCTTCCCTTGCCCCTATATATAGTGGAGGGGTGGGAGGGCAGCCGTGACCTCTTCCCTGGCGCAGCCCTCCCTCCTCCAACTCTTTCTCCTCCTCCGTAGAGCTTGGCGAAGCCCTGCAGGAATAGCACAAGCTCCACCACCACGCCGTCGTGATGCTGGAGTTCTCCCTCAACTTCTCCTCTCCCCTTGCTGGATCAAGAAGGAGGAGACGTCCCCGGGCTATACGTGTGTTGAACGCGGAGGCGCCGTCCATTCGGAGCTAGATCGAAATAAACCGCGATCTGAATCGCTGCGAGTACGACTCCTTCATCCGCGTTCTTGCAACGCTTCCGCTTAGCGATCTACAAGGGTATGTAGATGCACTCTCCTTCCCCTCGTTGCTAGATTACTCCATAGATTGATCTTGGTGATGCGTAGAAAATTTTAAATTTCTGCTACGATCCCCAACAGTGGCATCATGAGCTAGGTCTATGCGTAGTTTCTATGCACGAGTAGAACACAAAGCAGTTGTGGGCGTCGATTTTGTCAATTTACTTGCCGTTACTAGTCTTATCTTGATTCGGCGACATCGTGGGATGAAGCGGCCTGGACCGACCTTACACGTACTCTTACGTGAGACTGGTTCCACCGACTGACATGCACTAGTTGCATAAGGTGGCTAGCGGGTGTCTGTCTTTCCCACTTTAGTCGGATCGGATTCAATGAAAAGGGTCCTTATGAAGGGTAAATAGAAATTGGCATATCACGTTGTGGTTTTGGCATAGGTAAGAAACGTTCTTGCTAGAAACCTATATCAGCCACGTAAAAACTTGCAACAACAATTAAATGACGTCTAACTTGTTTTTGGAGCATATGCCTTGTGATGTGATATGGCCAAAAGGATGTGATGAATGATATATGTGATGTATGAGATTGATCATGTTCTTGTAATAGGAATCACGACTTGCATGTCGATGAGTATGACAACCGACAGGAGCCATAGGAGTTGTCTTAATTTATTTATGACCTGCGTGTCAATGTAAACGTCATGTAATTACTTTACTTTATTGCTAAAGCGTTAGCCATAGTAGTAGAAGTAATGGATGACGAGACAACTTCAAGAAGACACGATGATGGAGATCATGATGTCATGCCGGTGACAACGATGATCATGGAGCCCCGAAGATGAAGATCAAAAGGAGCAAAATGATATTGGCCATATCATGTCACTATTTGATTGCATGTGATGTTTATCATGTTTTACATCTTATTTGCTTAGAACGACGGTAGCTTAAATAAGATGATCCCTCACTAAAATTTTAAGAAAAGTGTTCCCCCTAACTGTGCATCATTGTTTCGAAGCACCACGTGATGATCGGGTGTGATAGATTCTAACGTTCGAATACAACGGGTGTAAGCTAGATTTACACATGCAATACACTTAGGTTGACTTGACGAGCCTAGCATGTACAGACATGGCCTCGGAACACGGGAGACCGAAAGGTCGAGCATGAGTCGTATAGAAGATACGATCAACATGAAGATGTTCACCGATGTTGACTAGTCCGTCTCACGTGATGATCGGACACGGCCTAGTTGACTCGGATCATGTTTCACTTAGATGACTAGAGGGATGTCTATCTGAGTGGGAGTTCATTAAATAATTTGATTATCAGAATCAACTGCTATTTGAATCGCTGCGAGTACGACTCCTTCATCCGCGTTCTTGCAACGCTTCCGCTTAGCGATCTATAAGGGTATGTAGATGCACTCTCCTTCCCCTCGTTGTTAGATTACTCCATAGATTGATCTTGGTGATGCGTAGAAAATTTTAAATTTCTGCTACGATCCCCAACACCGTCGCCCAACCAAAGTTGTGGGTTTTCACCCCGGGTGCAGGGGGAGGACGAGGGGGAGGGAGCTGGATCTCGAAGCCGCCTTCAAGAAGGAAACAACGCCTGGAGCGCCGCCGGCGTCGTGGCCGCTGCAGCTGGCCAAGAAATTACTCCGATCCAGAGCTCCCAACCCCACATCCGCGCAGTCCGCCACCGGATCCGGCCGGACTGACGAGGAGGAAGCAACATCACGGGGGCGCCGTCTTCAGATCTGACGAAGGAGAGCAACATGGGATCCCTCCACGCGACGCCCGCATCCACTGCCAACTCGCCGCCCGCGCGGCCGAGTAGACGCGACCCTCAACTCCGGCGAGCGTCGCCCGCCGTCAGGACGACGCCACCCTCACCAGCAGGGGCCGCTGCCTCAAACCCTAGGCCCGAGCCCGATCGGCGTCGCGGCCGAGGGCCTCGCCGCCACCCTCATCGGCGGACGCGCGGGGGACCCGGCGCCCGTCTCCGGCTGCGGCGAGGATAGGAAACAAGAAGGGGAGGAGGCGGACGGGGAGGTTGGTCGCCCTCGAGAGGGCGACGCGAGGGGAGGGGAGGGGAGCTGGTCAGAAAGCCTTCATTGATTAACAAAACATTGTTCAACCTTCTATGAGTCCGCCTAGGGAGCTGCATGGAACAACTTCCAGAACATGCATCCAAGCTTTTTGGTCAGGTACCACTAAGCTGCTAGAGCAAGATAGTTGGGATGTCAAGTCCCTAGGGCAATGGTTGTAAATCACAAATTGTTCGATAGGAAGCATCAGACAATACCGATGTCCAGTAGTAAGATCTGATTGTGCAGGTGGTCAAGCCAAGATAAGTGTGCATGCATCACAGTTTAGTCGAGATTTAGAAAAAGATGATGTCTGCTATGATAGTTTCCAGAATAGTTTGGCCCTTGAGACACTTCCACTGTATGCATGTGTGTTCCTTTTTTTTTCTAGATATATGCATGTCTATTGATTATTATTGGAATTGGTTCGATAAACAGTGTATATGTGACAAAATTACTAATATACTGATCGAGCCTGATAATATGACTAATCCATACAGTGGATATGCGCTAACATTCTCGGGAATAACAGAATTGGTGAACCAGTTGACACTTGATCTTAACTAATCAGTTAATTGAACCCTGAATCTGAATGAAGGGCTCCTTGATTAATTTGTTCACAAGTAGTCCAATGATTCATGGGTTTAGACTTTAGTGTTTTTGGAGTATTACGGGCAGCACCCTGCTTTTGAGCACACCCAAACAAATTGAATCAGTGTCTCTGCTTTGGGTTGTTCAAGTTTGTGGTAAATCATTATGAACAGTTGTGTTTCCGGTAGCACCTAAATACATTGGTAGATCTGCACCATACTCTGCTCCTATTGATTGATGATCACAAGTCACAACCCAATTTTAGATCTATTTGATTTGTTTCGTTTAGTGTTGGATGGTGCAAATTAAAGAACGTGTACTGTCATTCGTCAATTTACTAAATCTGGCCTGAATGTGCCGTTGCCTGGATTTCTGAATCTTATCCAATTATCTGGTCATCATTCCCTTAGCTGTTTGACTGGAGCACATTCTCTCTTGAGAGAAGATGAATCTAACTGAACCTTCTTAGCTTAGAAACAAATGCCGTTCTCTTTGTGTTCCTTCTGTACTATTGCGGTTAATTTGTCAGCCCTTGTGTTCCTTCTGTACTTTAATTCTTGGTATGTGTTGAGTTGGGGGGCTTTTTACAGTCTGACAACACGAATCTCAGACAGTCTGAAATTAGTTGTTTTAAAAATTCCCAAGTTTTTTCCATTTTTACTAAAAAGTATTTCCATTTAGAAATATACAACAAAAACAAAATCTGTTCAAAAAAAATGTTATTTTTTGAGAAATGTTCGAATTTCATAAAACATAACTATTCTAAAAAAAGTGTTCCAATTTTAATGAAAACATTAACTTTTACTAAAAGTAAGAAAGTTTCCATGTTTAACCTTATCATTGGCGTTTATTAAAATGGGATATAAAAATGGTCCACAATGGCATATGAAGCAGGTTGTGCTTCTTTTTTTGCCCGGTGCAACGCACGTGCATTTGTACTAATCAATAAGAAAAAGGAAACTAGAAGTAATTCTCCGTTGCAGTTTAGCCTTTTTTTTGCAGGCATACAGTTTAGCCTGATGGAGTCCAACTTGGCTACCACAAGTTTTTCCGTCTTCGTTTATCGGTATCTGGAAGACTGGAACTTCCTTTGCTGTCAAATCTATCTATCTATAATCTATAAGTTCATATGCTTCCTAATTTTAAAGGCCACATAGTCGATTGAGATTTTTGATTTGAATTTGGGTCATCCGATTTGGACCGGGTCAATGATTTCTCAAAGAATTTTTTTATTTACATTCTTATAATATTATAATACACTATGATTTATAATTTTTACACACTATATGCTCCTAATTTTTATGGCCTTACAGTCAATTGAGGTCTTCAATTTAGAACTGGGTCATCTGATTTAAATCGCATCAAGAATTTCTCAAGGAGTTCCCTATTCAATTCTTTTGTAATATTAAATGGGTGGGGCTAAGTTAACCAAGTCTCAGTCAAGTGACATAATGTATCAGAAAAAAGTAAGTATTGATTTTTCTACATGAATTTCGTGTAAGATCTTACGAATATAGCATCGATTGAGACAAAACCAAGTCTTGCCGACTGAGATTTAGCAAGACTGATACACTATGATTCCTAATTTTAAGGCCCCACCATCAGTTTAGGTTTCCAGTTTAGAATTGGGTCACCCAATTTTGTCTGGGCCAAAAATTTCTCAATGAGTTCTCTCATTTAATTCTGTTAATAATTCTATGCTCTCTAATTGTGTAGCTCTCTCATTCAATTGAGGTATTCAATTTTGAAGTTAGTTCACATTTTGAGCAGGTCAACGATTGTTCAAATCAAGCGGGATCAACCGGCCTATAAAACATATCAATCATCTGCACCCTCTCATTACCTAGAAATAAGAAGCGTCAACACGTGATACACTAACATAGTATATGCAATCACTGATGTAGAAATTTCCCCCATATAAATATGGCTTCATTAGCAAATAACATAGAATCAGACCGCGAAAGGCCAACCAAAACACGACATTATAAGTAACAAGAAAACACGCTCCATCATCTCCCCCACTCGCCAACCTAAATATCCCCTCGGTTCTAAAATATATGGTGTATTAGTTTTTTGAAAAGTCAAATTTATTTAACTTTGAACAAGTTCATAGCCAAAAATATCAGCTTCCACAATTCCAATTAAATGGAAAATGAAAAATTCATTTCATGCTAAATTTAATGATACCGATTTGATGTTATGGATGTTGATATATTTCTCTACAAATTTGGTCAAACTTAAAGAGGTTTAAAAACGTAATCATCATAAATTTTGAAACAGTGGGAGTAAAAACATTATGAAAATCGAACTACACGGCGCAGTGAAGCGCACCCAACCCTTCTAGTATAGATGAACTTTGGATGGAATTGGAGACCGTGACGATTATGCCAAAAAACAAGCCATGTGAGGAAGTTTGGCTTGGGCTACAATTTTGTAAAGTTTGGATTAATACTTGATTACTCTTTTGTCACTTGTTAAGTTATTTATTTGAAACGAACAAACACAAAATTTCGGTATGGACAAGCAGCTTAGTAAAAGGAAGCCAGAAAGTCACCCTGTTTAAGATTTTGAAAATCCAACTATGTATATATAGAGATACATTTTCATTTATACACCAGTTCAAAATACAGCTAAACAAGTAATTTGAGCTCTCTATAAGTCACAAGGACTTCATGCAGGCAGTATTCAGTAGTACATCGCAGAGCATGTAAAAACATAGCACAATGGTGGATGTGGGATCATATACTATACTGAAAGCACATAAAACATCTGCAGTTCTCAGAATTTTTGATATAAAAGAGGGCTACTACATATTGCCAAAAACTAACAAATGTTCTTAATTATTGGTGAGAGCAAACTCGTGGAACCACGGGCAAAGTTTTATTTTTATGAAGAGAAAATTCTGTTTCAAATATATTGAGGACCAAAAATACACTTTGCTCCTTTATTTTATCATCCATTAGATCGATCTTTGGATGGTCTGGATTTTTGTTTTAGAAATGGATAGTCTGGATTAATTGGATCAAATAACTCATGGCCTTTTTTATGCGGGTATAGGTACAACCTGGGAAGTTTACTAAAAAATGTGTATTTTTTGTCAAAGAAAGGAGATAAATGAATGACATTGCATTGACCAATCGTTTATCTCTCTTAGCAAAGGGAAAAGGCTGTTGCATTTTCTGATGGGAATATATAGCTTCCTATGCTAATAATGTTGTAATTTCATGCTCTTGTCATCAAAATGTCCTGACTCTGAAGAGACACAGATACAATGTCACCAAAAAGCCAAGCATGGACAAATAAAGCTAAACAAAGAAATTATAGAAATTCCTTTATGAAAAAAATAGCTTCTTAAGTCATAAGAATGCCTACATTCACATATCTTTTTTCTACATATTGTGTTAAAAGATTCAAAATGTATCACCTCAATAAGAGAGTTGGATACCTGGTTGCCAAAAACTCAACACTACAAGAATCTTGTACTCCCTCCGATCTATAATAGTTGTCGCTGATTTAGTACAATGTGGAGGGAGTATATAATGGGTGACAAGAAGGCTTTTGGCTTGTACTAAATCCCTACATGTCTTGAGGGAACTAAATGCCTACCTGGTTTAGCTTATATGGAGAAATAACTAAATCCATGAACAAACAAACATTCTAATCATACAAATTAATATTTATTGGCCTCATAAGCACTTAGTGGCTCAGTTGTTTCGACGTAGGCGAATGTCCGGCAGTCACTGTAGAAATTAGCACCCTTCACATTTGCAACCAACGTCCCATGATCCCGCTGGCCAACCTGCACCACCTCGCCGGACAATGATGGGCCTTTCCTTCTATGGTGCCCATGCAATGACAACTTCTCTCGTGTCAGGATGTACTCGCCGTACACGAAATGAGGCCATGGAAGGTGTCGTCGTCGGAGGCTGTACCGGCGGCTCCACCGGCGTCCCTTGTCCATAATCCACACCTCGGTGGTTACAGAGAGGTCACGGATGACAATGCCCAGCCGTCCATGTACCTCCGTTAGGCGGTAATGACCAGGCCAGGCTCTGTGAGGGAAATGATGCGCTCGTCGTCGAGGTCAAACGACACGACCCTCGGGGCCGCACCCTCCGTGACCCAGTGTGTTATGCCGTCGATGCTGACGATGCCAGCGTCAAGGTTGCACCTCGCCCCGCCCTCAAGGCCGTCCGGCACCTCCCGCCATGACGTCTCCCCAAGCGTGAGCACACGCACGTCCTTGAACTCACACACGTGGCCGAAGCTGCATGGAACGTGCACCACCTTATACCACCCCGACGTCGGGTGGTACGCGAAGCTGTACGCTTCGTCCCAGTCCTCCCAGCGGTGCCTCCCGATGAACTTGTTGGCGCACGGCAGTGTCGGGAGCTGCAACGTCTTGCTGGTGGCTGGGAGCTCCCCGTGGACGACGAGGACAGGTCGTCGACGACGTAGGCGACGCCGTTCCACCAGAGGAGAGCCTTGGCGCGGCTCCGCATCTCCGTGGTGTGCTCGCCGACGACGTCGCGCCAGTGCCGGCACACGAGGCGGGCCCGGCGCCGGGAGCTCGGCGGCAGCCGTAGCAGGATCTCCACCAGGACGTCCGTGGGCAAGTCGCAACATCCCGCCGCATCGTCCATGGCCATGGGCTCCGTTTCTTCCGGTTGACCCACATCAACGCCGTGCGTCGTTTTCGTTTCAATATAACCGGAGGGACCGGCCGGGTTCGAGTCTGACTTGGATGTCAAGTTCTCTTTTTTTTTTAGTGGTAAGTTCCTTGTTCGTTATGGAACTATATCTTGCTGTGTTTTCGGCGCAGTTTTGGACGGAACAGTCTTGGTCCCCAAAGGTGCAGCTTCGTTTTTTTCTTTGACGTCAGGTGCAGCTTCGTTGAAACAACAAAAACAGAAAGAAAGAAAAAAAAATCAGGATGGCTAAGCAGTTTTTTTCAAGAAGCTTCTTTAAAAAAAATTGTGATAGCTCACCAAGTCACCATCCATGAAGCTTCTTCATTTTTGACCTCGGTGGATAAGGCAACTTCGTTGCAGCTGTAGTGAAAGAGAGCCAAAATGACTCCAGGTTTACAATTTTTGAAATTTGACTATATGTATATATAACATAGAAATTAGAAATGCAATTTCTTTCATCATATCTATATGTGTATATATATATATATATATATATATATATATACCTACTAATAAAGCAAGGTTCGTTTCGCCAATTTTTTCATCCGTTCACCTATATTTTATTTTATTTTATTATTACTATCTGAGGTGATACTAATTTTTTGATTGTGCATGGGCTGCGTGTAGTTATCGGTTTTTTTATTGGGCCGTATGTTTGTCAATATGTGGGCCATGACAAAAAGATTGCTTGTTGAGAGGATCTAACTCAGGACTTGAATCTATTGTCCCGAAGGTTGCAACCATCCATGATTAAAATAGTTCCACCTCACATTTTTAATGAAGTTATAACAATTTTCATCCCCTGTCGAGTTGCTTGCAAATCAGCAAGCTAGTTTGAGGATCAACAAACATATAAAGAAAATGGCCGGGTCGGGTGGGGCCTGGTGGTGGTTGCCGGAGGTTGGATCTGGCCGGGCCAGAGAGAAGCAGGGAAGCAGAGGAGGCCGTCCGTGGCCATGTGGTGGACTTGGAGGCGGCGAGCTGCTGGTGACGCACGTCCGACAGTGACGGGAGGAGGAGGTTCCCGCAGCGGATTCACAGAGGCAAGGCGTGGGGCGGTCATGGGGGGAGGAGTTCCGTTGCGGCATCACAGAGGTAAGGCGCGGCGCGGAGCAGAGGTGCTCGCCGGAGTAGCCTACTGCTGGTGACGCGCAGCCGACGGTCATGGGAGGAGGAGTTCCCGCTGCGGCATCATAGAGGCAAGGAGCGGGGCGAAGCAGAGGCGCTCGTCAGAGTGGCCTGCTGCTGGTGATGCGCGGCCGGCGGTGGCGGTGGAGGAGGTTCCCGCTGCGGCGTCACAAAGGTAATGCACGGGGCGGAGCAGAGGCACTCGCCGGAGTGGCCTACTGCCGGTGTGTTGGAAAACGTAGTAATTTTAAAAAAATTCCTACGCACACGCAAGATCATGGTGATGCATAGCAACGAGAGGGAAGAGTGTTGTCCACGTACCCTCGTAGACCGAAAGCGGAAGCGTTAACACAACGCGGTTGATGTAGTCGTACGTCTTCACGATCCGACCGATCCAAGTACCGAACGCACGGCACCTCCAAGTTCAGCACACGTTCAGCTCGATGACGTCCCGCGAACTCCGATCCAGCAGAGCTTCACGGAAGAGTTCCGTCAGCATGACAACGTGGTGACGGTGATTATGTTGCTACCGACGCAGGACTTCACCTAAGCACCGCTACGATATGACCGAGGTGGAATATGGTGGAGGGGGGCACCGCACACGGCTGGAAGAGATCAACTGATCAACTTTTGTGTTTAGAGGTCCCCCCCTGCCCCTGTATATAAAGGAGCAAGGGGGGAGGCCGGCCGGCCCTTTATGGGCGCGCCAGGAGGAGGAGTCCTCGTCCTAGTAGGAGTAGGACTTCCCTTTCCTACTCCTACTAGGAGGAGGAAAGGAAGGAGGAGAAGGAGAAGGAAGGAGAAGGAGGAAAAAGGAGGGCCGGCCCCCTAGTCCAATTCGGTTTGGGCTAGGGGGGCCGCGCGCCTTGCCTCCTCTCTTCCACCACTTGGCCCATGAGGCCCATTACTTCTTCCTCGTATTCCCGTAACTCCCCGGTACCCCCGAAAATACCCGAATCACTCAAAACCTTTCCGATGTCCGAATATAGTCGTCCAATATATCGATCTTTACGTCTTGACCATTTCGAGACTCCTCATCATGTCCCCGATCTCATCCGGGACTCCGAACTACCTTCGGTACATCAAATCACATAAACTCATAATACAATCGTCACCGAAACTTTAAGCGTGCGGACCCTACGGGTTCGCGAACTATGTAGACATGACCGAGACATGTCTCCAGTCAATAGCCAATAGCGGAACCTGGATGCTCATATTGGCTCCCACATATTCTACGAAGATCTTTATCGGTCAGACCGCATAACAACATATGTTGGTCCCTTTGTCATTGGTATGTTACTTGCCCGAGATTCGATCGTCGGTATCTCAATACCTAGTTCAATCTGGTTACCGGCAAGTCTCTTTACTCGTTCCGTAATACATCATCCTGCAACTAACTTATTAGTTGCAATGCTTGCAAGGCTTAAGTGATGTGCATTACCGAGAGGGCCCAGAGATACCTCTCCGACAATCGGAGGGACAAATCCTAATCTCGAAATACGCCAACCCAACAAGTACCTTCGGAGACACCTGTAGAGCACCTTTATAATCACCCAGTTACGTTGTGATATTTGGTAGCACACAAAGTGTTCCTCCGGTAAACGGGAGTTGCATAATCTCATAGTCATAGGAATATGTATAAGTTATGAAGAAAGCAATAGCAACAAACTAAACGATCAAGTGCTAAGCTAATGGAATGGGTCAAGTCAATCACATCATTCTCCTAATGATGTGATCCCGTTAATCAAATGACAACTCATGTCTATGGTTAAGAAACATAACCGTCTTTGATCAACGAGCTAGTCAAGTAGAGGCATACTAGTGACACTCTGTTTGTCTATGTATTCACACATGTATTATGTTTCCGGTTAATACAATTCTAGCATGAATAATAAACATTTATCATGATATAAGGAAATAAATAATAACTTTATTATTGCCTTTAGGGCATATTTCCTTCAGTCTCCCATTGCACTAGAGTCAATAATCTAGATTACACAGTAATGATTCTAACACCCATGGAGCCTTGGTGTTGATCATGTTTTGCTCGTGGAAGAGGCTTAGTCAGCGGGTCTGCAACATTCAGATCCGTATGTATCTTGCAAATTTCTATGTCTCCCACTTGGACTAAATCCCGAATGGAATTGAAGCGTCTCTTGATGTGCTTGATTCTCTTGTGAAATCTAGATTCCTTCGCCAAGGCAATTGCACCAGTATTGTCACAAAAGATTTTCATTGGACCCGATGCACTAGGTATGACACCTATGTCGGATATGAACTCCTTCATCCAGAATCCTTCATTTACTGCTTCCGAAGCAGCTATGTACTCCACTTCACATGTAGATCCCGCCACGACGCTTTGTTTAGAACTGCACCAACTGACAGCTCCACCGTTCAATATAAACACGTATCCGGTTTGCGATTTAGAATCGTCCGGATCAGTGTCAAAGCTTGCATCAACGTAACCATTTACGATGAGCTCTTTGTCACCTCCATATATGAGAAACATATCCTTAGTCCTTTTCAGGTACTTCAGGATGTTCTTGACCGTTGTCCAATGATCCACTCCAGGATTACTATGGTACCTCCCTGCTAGACTTATAGCAAGGCACACATCAGGTCTGGTACACAGCATTGCATACATGATAGAGCCTATGGCTGAAGCATAGGGAACATCTTTCATTTTCTCTCTATCTTCTGCGGTGGTCGGACATTGAGTCTTACTCAACTTCACACCTTGTAACACAGGCAAGAACCCTTTCTTTGCCTGATCCATTTAGAACTTCTTCAAAACTTTGTCAAGGTATGTGCTTTGTGAAAGTCCAATTAAGCGTCTTGATCTATCTCTATAGATCTTAATGCCCAATATGTAAGCAGCTTCACCGAGGTCTTTCATTGAAAAACTCTTATTCAAATATCCCTTTATGCTATCCAGAAATTCTATATCATTTCCAATCAATAATATGTCATCCACATATAATATCAGAAATGCTACAGAGCTCCCACTCACTTTCTTGTAAATACAGGCTTCTCCAAAAGTCTGTACAAAACCAAATGCTTTGATCACACTATCAAAGCGTTTATTCCAACTCCGAGAGGCTTGCACCAGTCCATAAATGGATCGCTGGAGCTTGCACACTTTGTTAGCTTCCTTTGGATCGACAAAACCTTCCGGTTGCATCATATACAACTCTTCTTCCAGAAATCCATTCAGGAATGCAGTTTTAACATTCATTTGCCAAATTTCATAATCATAAAATGCGGCAATTGCTAACATGATTCGGACAGACTTAAGCATCGCTACGGGTGAGAAGGTCTCATCGTAGTCAATCCCTTGAACTTGTCGAAAACCTTTTGCAACAAGTCGAGCTTTGTAGACAGTAACATTAATGCCAGCGTCAGTCTTCTTCTTGAAGATCCATTTATTCTCAATTGCTTGCCGATCAATGGGCAAGTCAACCAAAGTCCACACTTTGTTCTCATACATGGATCCCTTCTCAGATTTCATGGCTACTAGCCATTTTGCGGAATCTGTGTTCACCATCGCTTCTTCATAGTTCGTAGGTTCATCATGATCTAGTAGCATGACTTTCAGAACAGGATTACCGTACCACTCTGGTGTGAATCTTATTCTGATTGATCTACGAGGTTCGGTAGTAACTTGTTTTGCAGTTTCATGATCATTATCATTAGCTTCCTCACTAATTGGTGTAGGTGTCACAGAAACCGGTTTCTGTGATGTACTACTTTTCAATAAGGGAGCAGGTACAGTTACCTAATCAAGTTCTACTTTCCTCCCATTCACTTCTTTCAAGAGAAACTCCTTTTCTAGAAAGGATCCATTCTTAGCAACGAAAGTCTTGCCTTCGGATCTGTGATAGAAGGTGTACCCAACAGTTTCCTTTGGGTATCCTATGAAGACACATTTCTCCAATTTGGGTTCGACCTTATCAGGTTGAAGCTTTTTCACATAAGCATCACAACCCCAAACTTTTAGAAACGACAACTTTGGTTTCTTGCCAAACCATAGTTCATAAGGCGTCGTCTCAACGGATTTCGATGGTGCCCTATTTAACGTGAATGTAGCCGTCTCTAAAGCATAACCCCTAAACGATAGCGGTAAATCTGTAAGAGACATCATAGATTGCACCATATCTAGTAAAGTACGATTATGACGTTCGGACACACCATTACGCTGTGGTGTTCCGGGTGGCGTGACTTGCGAAACTATTCCGCATTGTTTCAAATGTAGACCAAACTCGTAACTCAAATATTCTCCTCCACGATCAGATCGTAGAAATTTTATTTTCTTGTTACGATGATTTTCAACTTCACTCTGAAATTCTTTGAACTTTTCAAATGTTTCAGACTTATGTTTCATTAAGTAGATATACCCATATCTGCTTAAATCATCTGTGAAGGTGAGAAAATAACGATATCGGCCACAAGCCTCAATATTTATCGGACCACATACATTTGTATGTATGATTTCCAACAAATCCGTTGCTCTCTCCATAGTACCGGAGAACGGCGTTTTGGTCATCTTGCCCATGAGGCACGGTTCGCAAGTACCAAGTGATTCATAATCAAGTGATTCCAAAAGTCTATCAGTATGGAGTTTCTTCATGTGCTTTACACCGATATGACCTAAACGGCAGTGCCACAAATAAGTTGCACTATCATTATCAACTCTGCATCTTTTGGCTTCAACATTATGAATATGTGTATCACTACTATCGAGATTCATAAAAAATAGACCATTCTTCAAGGGTGCATGACCATAAAAGATATTACTCATATAAATAGAACAACCATTATTCTCTGATTTAAATGAATAACCGTCCCGCATCAAACAAGATCCAGATATAATGTTCATGCTCAACGCTGGCACCAAATAACAATTATTTAGGTCTAAAACTAATCCCGAAGGTAGATGTTGAGGTAGCGTGCCGACCGCGATCACATCGACTTTGGAACCATTTCCCACGCGCATCGTCACCTCGTCCTTTGCTAGTGTTCGCTTAATCTGTAGTCCCTGTTTCGAGTTGCAAATGTTAGCAATAGAACCAGTATCAAATACCCAGGTGCTACTGCGAGCTCTAGTAAGGTACACATCAATAACATGTATATCACATATACCTTTGTTCACCTTGCCATCCTTCTTATCCGCCAAATACTTGGGGCAGTTCCGCTTCCAGTGTCCAGTCTACTTGCAGTAGAAGCACTCAGTTTCAGGCTTAGGTCCAGATTTGTGTTTCTTGTCCTGAGCAGTAACTTGCTTACTGTTCTTCTTGAAGTTCCCCTTCTTCTTCCTTTGCCCTTTTTCTTGAAACTGGCGGTCTTGTTGACCATCAACACTTGATGCTCCTTCTTGATTTCTACCTCCGCAGCCTTTAGCATTGCGAAGAGCTCGGGAATTGTCTTATCCATCTCTTGCATGTTATGGTTCATCATGAAGCTCTTGTAGCTTGGTGGCAGTGATTGAAGAACTCTGTCAATGACACTATCAACAGGAAGATTAACTCCCAGTTGAGTCAAGTGATTATGATACCCAGACATTTTGAGTATATGTTCACTGATAGAACTATTCTCCTCCATCTTGCAGCTATAGAATTTATTGGAGACTTCATATCTCTCAATCCGGGCATTTGCTTGAAATATTAATTTCAACTCCTGGAACATCTCATATGCTCCATGATGTTCAAAACGTCGTTGAAGTCCCGATTCTAAGCCGTAAAGCATGGCACACTGAACTATCGAGTAGTCATCAGCTTTACTCTGCCAGACATTCATAAAATCTGGTCTTGCTCCAGCAGCAGGCCTGGCACCTAGTGGTGCTTCCAGGACGTAATTCTTCTGTGCAGCAATGAGGATAATCCTTAAGTTACGGACCCGGTCCGTGCAAATGCTACCATCATCTTTCAACTTTGCTTTCTCAAGGAACGCATTAAATTTCAACGGAACAACATCACGGGCCATCTATCTACAATCAAACACAGACAAGCAAGATACTATCAGGTACTAAGTTCATGATAAATTTAAGTTCAATTAATTATATTACTTAAGAACTCCCACTTAGAAAGACATCCCTCTAATCTTCTAAGTGATCACATGATCCAAATCAACTAAACCATAACCGATCATCACGTGAAAAGGAGTAGCTTTCAATGGTGAACATCAATATGTTGATCATATCTACTATACGATTCATGCTCGACCTTTCGGTTTCAGTGTTCCGAGGCCGTATCTGCATATGCTAGGCTCGTCAAGTTTAACCTGAGTATTCTGCGTGTGCAAAACTGGCTTGCACCTGTTGTAGATGGACGTAGAGCTTATCACACCCGATCATCACGTGGTGTCTGGGCACGAACTTTGGCAACAGTGCATACTCAGGGAGAACACTTTTATCTTGAAATTTAGTGAGAGATCATCTTATAATGCTACCGTCAATCAAAGAAAGATAAGATGCATAAAAGATAAACATCACATGCAATCAATATAAGTGATATGATATGGCCATCATCATCTTGTGCTTGTGATCTCCATCTCCGAAGCACCGTCATGATCACCATCGTCACCGGCGCGACACCTTGATCACCATCGTAGCATCGTAGTCGTCTTGCCAATTTTATGCTTCCACGACTATCGCTACCGCTTAGTGATAAAGTAAAGCATTACAACGCAATTGCATTGCATACAATAAAGCGACAACCATATGACTCCTGCCAGTTGCCGATAACTCGGTTACAAAACATGATCATCACATACAATAAAATTTAGCATCATGTCTTGACCGTATCACATCACAACATGCCCTGCAAAAACAAGTTAGACGTCCTCTACTTTGTTGTTGCAAGTTTTACGTGGCTACTACGGGCTTAGCAAGAACCGTTCTTACCTACGCATCAAAACCACAACGATAGTTTGTCAAGTTGGTGCTGTTTTAACCTTCGCAAGGACCGGGCGTAGCCACACTTGGTTCAACTAAAGTTGGAGAAACTGACACCCGCCAGCCACTTGTGTGCAAAGCACGTCGGTAGAACCAGTCTCGCGTAAGCGTACGCGTAATGTCGATCCGGGCCGCTTCATCCAACAATACGGCCGAACCAAAGTATGACATGCTGGTAAGCAGTATCACTTATATCGCCCACAACTCACTTGTGTTCTACTCGTGCACAACATCAACGCATAAAACCTAGGCTCTGATGCCACTGTTGGGGAACGTAGTAATTTCAAAAAATTTCCTACGCACACGCAAGATCTTGGTGATGCATAGCAATGAGAGGGGAGAGTGTTGTCCACGTACCCTCGTAGACCGAAAGCGGAAGTGTTAGCACAACGTGGTTGATGTAGTCGTACGTCTTCACGATCCGACCGATCCAAGTACCGAACGCACGACACCTCCGAGTTCTGCACACGTTCAGCTCGATGACGTCCCGCGAACTCCGATCCAGCAGAGCTTCACGGGAGAGTTCCGTCAGCATGACGGCGTGGTGACGGTGATGATGTTGCTACCGACGTAGGGCTTCGCCTAAGCACCGCTACGATATGACCGAGGTGGAATATGGTGGAGGGGGCACCGCACACGGCTGGGAGAGATCAACTGATCAACTTGTGTGTTTAGAGGTGCCCCCGGCCCCTGTATATAAAGGAGCAAGGGGGAGGCCGGCCGGCCCTCTATGGGCGCGCCAGGAGGAGTCCTCCTCCTCCTAGTAGAAGTAGGACTCCCCTTTCCTACTCCTACTAGGAGGAGAAAAGCAAGGAGGAGAAGGAGAAGGAAGGAGAAGGAGGAAAAAGGAGGGCCGCCCCCCTAGTCCAATTCGGTTTGGGCGAGGGGGGCCGCGCGCCCTGCCTCCTCTCTTCCACCACTTGGCCCATGAGGCCCATTACTTCTTCCTCGTATTCCCGTAACTCCCCGGTACCCCCGAAAATACCCAAATCACTCGGAACCTTTCCGATGTCCGAATATAGTCGTCCAATATATCGATATTTACGTCTCGACCATTTCGAGACTCCTCATCATGTCCCCGATCTCATCCGGGATTCCGAACTACCTTCGGTACATCAAATCACATAAACTCATAATACAATCATCACCGAAACTTTAAGCGTGCGGACCCTACGGGTTCGAGAACTATGTAGACATGACCGAGACATGTCTCCGGTCAATAACCAATAGCGGAACCTGGATGCTCATATTGGCTCCCACATATTCTACGAAGATCTTTATCGGTCAGACCGCATAACAACATATGTTGGTCCCTTTGTCATCGGTATGTTACTTGCCCGAGATTCGATCGTCGGTATCTCAATACCTAGTTCAATCTGGTTACTGGCAAGTCTCTTTACTCATTCCGTAATACATCATCCTGCAACTAACTTATTAGTTGCAATGCTTGCAAGGCTTAAGTGATGTGCATTACCGAGAGGGCCCAGAGATACCTCTCCAACAATCGGAGGGACAAATCCTAATCTCGAAATACGCCAACCCAATAAGTACCTTCGGAGACACCTGTAGAGCACCTTTATAATCACCCAGTTATGTTGTGACGTTTGGTAGCACACAAAGTGTTCCTCCGGTAAACGGGAGTTGCATAATCTCATAGTCATAGGAATATGTATAAGTTATGAAGAAAGCAATAGCAACAAACTAAACGATCAAGTGCTAAGCTAATGGAATGGGTCAAGTCAATCACATCATTCTCCTAATGATGTGATCCCGTTAATCAAATGACAACTCATGTCTATGGTTAAGAAACATAACCATCTTTGATCAACGAGCTAGTCAAGTAGAGGCATACTAGTGACACTCTGTTTGTCTATGTATTCACACATGTATTATGTTTCCGGTTAATACAATTCTAGCATGAATAATAAACATTTATCATGATATAAGGAAATAAATAATAACTTTATTATTGCCTCTAGGGCATATTTCCTTCACGGTGATGGCGGAAGCAAGACGGGGTGGCGGGAAGGCGTGGTCGCGGGAGGATGCAGCGGCGAGGAGAGGAAGGGGTGCGGAGGAGGCTCACGGCGAGCGAGGTCAATGGAGGCTGATGCCCGTCCATGGCGTGTCCGGAGCCAGAAGGGACGAGCACAAGGCCGGGAACAGGGGCGGCGTTGGAGTTCTCCCGATCCAATCAGGAAGATTCGAGGGTGGTGAGGAGAGGTTTTTTAGGGTCGGGGTGAGAGGAGAGTGGGGATCAGGGCTGCAGGGCTGGGCTTTATGTTGGCGGGCGTTAGCTGCTCTCTGTTGCATGAAGAGAGAGATTGAGAGAAAATTTCAAGTGAAAAATATTGTTGTTTTTAGGTTTTTTTTGCGGGAAAAACTCTCAATATATTCATCCTCTATCATCGCATTACAACGAGCACTATAAATAATAAAAATTACATCCAGATCCGCGAACCACCTAGCGACGACTACAAGCACTGAAGTGAGCCAAAGGCGCGCCGCTGTCATCGCCCCTCTCTCATCGGAGCCGGGCAGGCCTTGTTGTGGTAGACAGTCGAGAAGTCATCGTGCTAAGACCCCATAGAAACAATGCACCAGAACAGCAACCACCGCCGATGAAGAGTGTAGACCAGAAGGATCCAACCTGAAGACACAGGAATATAGACGAACGACGAACAGATCCGAGCAAATCCACCAAAGACAGATCCACCGGAGACACACCTCCACATGCCCATCGATGATGCTAGACACATCACCGAAACGGGGGCTAGGCGGGGAGACCTTTATTCCATCTTCAGGTAGTCGTCACCGTCTCGGCTTCCTGAGTAGGACACAAACCCTAACAAAACTCGAAAAAAAATATATAAACGAAGCCCTCCCACCGGCAAGGGCCGAGATCTACTCCGTCTCCATGGCCCTAAGGCCACCAGAGACAGGGCGGACCGACGACGGCGCTGGCGGGAGGCAAGAGGAACCCTAGCTTTTTGGAAGCCGGCGGCTATGTTGTCCAGTGCTACTACTAGATTGGAGGGAGAGATGTCGACTAGATTCTGTTAGCACAGATTGAAATCACTTCATGGATGAAAAATCATGATAGCTTTGATAGAAAATCATGATAACATATCTATGTTCTTTCAGAATTTAATAGATATAGATGAAAACTACGTATATCTTAAAGTACTTATTGTAGTAACATGTGCTTCACCGCGACTTGCTACAATTGATCATTCGGATCCTTACTTTTTTTTGAGAACTATTCGGATCCTTACTAAGTTTTTTCAATAGTCACGAGGGTCACTTTACTTTGTAAATATTGACCGGGTCCAATAAACTTAAGTAATTGTACTTCGAAAGAAGTTTATTTTCCAAGGAAACCAAATTAGTTTGTTAACATGCAAATCCAGTAATAAAATTTCGATCAATTTTTTTTCTATTCTGTAGTATGTATCTGGTGAAACCTGTATAACCCAGTTTTGTAAACATATCTCTATTGTTTTATTTTTTTCTCTTTTGATGGTTAGCATTGGCATCTTGATTGTTACATGGTTGCGCAACAATTTCACATCAAAGTGAAGATAAGGCGAGGCAGAAGTGGTGAACCGAGAGCTACAAGTCAGTAGTGCACCGTGAGAGGTAAACTCTCGAATACCACATGAAATCTTGATATTTTGTATTTGTTACAATACATGCATATGCTATATATTTTGGTTAAATTTTTATATACAACTATTTATTTTTCTTTCCTTGCAACGCACGGGCATATACTACTAGAGATATGAGTTTTAGCCACCAAGGTGATCGGTTGCTAAAAGTACAAAATTGGTCGCTAGTGGTCTACTGGTACCAACCCTACTTGGTCGCTTCGTGGTGGCTATAGTCTAGTCGCTATAGATATTGAGCGACCGACATTGAAAACCCTGGTCACTAAATGTCATACCAATAGCTACCAACCAAATCCGCTGACTAATGGCATCTAGCGACCAAGGGAGACTTGGTGACTAATGACATCTAAAGACCATGGACGACTTGGTTGCTAAAAATGTACAACCATCATGTACATGGTTAGTGGCAAGAGATATCAAGTGACCAATCAAGGCTTGGTGACTAAAAGAATGTAGAGACCAGCTACATGTTGGAGACTAGACATCTTTTGTAACCCCAAAATTGCAAACCTTGGTAACTACAGGCATGAGAAAGCAACTATATCATAGGTACAATATATTGTCACACGCTGACATTTGCAATATGCAAGAAATCTCAGAATTTTAGACATTTGACAATAAGAAGTTCAGAATCAATAAACCCCAATATGATCCAAACATTACATTTAGCATTTGTACACTGAATTTTCTTTAGATCTAACATAGTCTACTAGATGTGCAAGAAATGCAGAGGCAATAGTTTTCTCTTCTCAGTCTTTAGCTCGAGTATTGCTTTCCACTGCTCCTCCAAGGTCATCTCCTATATAATGGTGGCCAGAGCACATGTTATTTCATTAACAACATCAGACATGACAAACATCAGAAAGAGTGCAAGCATGCCAACAAACTAAGCTGGAGAAACCAAATTGCCAGTCACTTGATCAGCTTTGCCATAGCTCAGAAGCTCAACAACATCGACAGGAAGAAAAACTGCACACATACACAGGAAAGTGTGCCACCTACCTACTTTTAATTTCTACTATCAGTCTCAGTTATGAAAGCTCATTTGTGGATGATAACAGGCATAGAAATATGTAGTCGCTAGAAAATATGTAGCTAATTTCTTCTGGTTACAACACCACCATTTTTGCAGCCAAAGTTTCACACTACTAGGGAAAACCCTATACACAGAATCTTAGCAGCAGCACGGCTCAAAAAGGAGCACTGCTGCTAATTAGCAGTAGCGCGGGTGTGGAAAACCCGCTACTGACAAGTGCTTAGCAGTAGCGCGCTCGGCGTAACCCGTGCTGCTACAAATATCGACCGACAGTGCCCACCCAACTCCATTTAGCAGCAACGCGGTGCCGCGAGCCGCACTACTGCTATAGCTGTAGCAGTAGCACGGTTTTTCTGAGGTCGCTGCTGCTAATTTTCAAATCGGGCACACTTTTGGTCCCAGTTAGCAGTAGCACTTGTACCGAAAGCGCGCTGCTGCTACTTTCTTAGCAGCAGCGCGTTTTACGTACCGCCCTACTGCTAATCCGCACCCACCACCTTTTCCCCACCCGTCCTCCCCCTCCCCCAAATCCCTCCTCTCTTCCGCCACTCCCTCCTCTCCCTCTCCATACGTTCTCACATTGACCTCTTGCCCATGCGCCCCTCCTCCTCCATGGCACCGAGAGAGGGCGCCGCCTCGCGCCACCGGCATCTAGGAGCTCGCCGGTCTTCCACCGGCGTCTAGGAGGCCGCCGCCTCGCGCCACCACGCCAGAGACCTAACCACCGGTGGCCAGCCCTGCTACTCCCTCCATCTCCTTCCTCTCTCCCTCGGTTCTCTCTCTCTCTCTCCCTCTGGTTTGACTCACAATCCCATGTCCATGCCCGTGCAGGTAGTCGCCATGGACAACCATATCTGGCATGGTCGGGAAGAGGATCCCCACACCGCTGCCTTGCTCTTCCATGGAAACAGGCCCTCCTCCAACAGCCACCGCCGGATCTGGTCTGCCGCCGCTCGTTCATGCCTCCGGCGACCCCAACCATCGCTGGATCGAACAACTGCTGCCATTGACAACACGCACGGGATCGAGATATTTTTTTGCTTTTGAAAGTAATAGTAGTAGCGCGGGGTATAAGACCCGCTACAGATAATTAGCAGTAGCGTTGTACTGCAACGCACGCTACAACTAACCATGTATAGCAGTAGCGCGTGTCAACACGCGCTACTGCTATAAGTTAGCTGTGGCGCCGTATCTGTAGCGCGGGCGCCCGCGCTACTGATACACCCAAAACCCGCGCTACTGCTAGGCTTTTCCCTAGTAGTGTCATCTAGTGGCATAACCCTAAAAATATCAGCCAAATCGTCAAAGATGGCACCACTGAAGATCATTCGTTAGATATTTTCTGTTATCTACTCGTATTTGTTTCACTTTGCTACTGGACTCAAGTCTTTATCTAGTCAATCTAAAGGTTAACACATACATTGATCACTTGGTTAGAATCTGTTTGTTTCTACCCACAAAAAAGAAAGTATCCATTTGTTTGTTTCTCTTCGCTACTGAACTCAGACTTACTTGGGTCAATCTAGAGGAGAACATAATCGAATTCCCCAATTATTACAGGACATGATGCAATAACACATGCTTCCTCAACCTGGAACTGAACCAAATCTGAAAGAAAATGTGCTCTTAACTTCTACAATTAGTTAACTATGAAAGCTGATTTCTGAATGTTGAAAATCATAGAATATGATGTAGCTAACGCTAGACACAATTGTGTGGTGTTTCTAAACCACAATACCATCATGTCAGCAGCCAATGTTTCACCCCAAAAATCTACAATCAGCCACGACCGAGAACACAAGAAATCTATAAAGGATCCTCAAAAATCATCCACTTGCCGTTAGCTACTGGTTTCCCCCCAAATCTATAATTGTTTTGTGTATGTTAGTAGAAAAATAAAAAGGATAGTAGACAAAGGCAACTAACCAGCACAAAATGAAGCTAGCAACCTGATCAAGAATACATGGACTCTCCATCCGACACCAGAGAGCCTGTGATTCACAAATTTGGACCATCAAGATTAAGATCATGAAGAAATTTGCCAAATCACATAGTATTTTGATTGTTTGAAGCAGAGGCAAACTTACCATACCATTTCCATCAGAAGAAGAAGTTGGAGCAGGTCTATATCCTGGCCTCAAATGACTGTTGAAAATGTATACATGTATTACTAGCTATACATTGGAATTTGTAAGTCCATATATTCATGATGAGTATCTTCATTTTCCGTTACAGAATTATTAGCAAGAACTATCATGATTAGAAGATCTCGACACCAAGTACACTGCTATATCTAAGCAAGCTGCAGGTGTAGGAGGCATCATCTCAAATACCAGAGCATGGGAAAAATAACATTACCTTGCAAACGATCTTGGAATATATTTGCAGCAAATCCATCTGGGAAGCAAATAGATTCCAGGAATTGCAGAAACTCGAGTTTCTCATCTCTGGTTAATGTGTACCATGCATGATGCTTTTTTACGCTACTTCTCGTATCATTCAAGTGTAGATCTGCTCTGATATTCATGTCTTCTAAGTCCTTGCAGGCCTTAAGTGCGTCCTTGGATTTGCCATCTATGTTTAATAGAGTCCCAAATAAGCTCTAAAAAATGTTATTTTCAATGTGCATGACATCAAGATTGTGTGGCAATTTCAGATCCTTCCAATATGGTAGCTCAAACAAGATGCCCATCTTTCTGAAATATTTCCCTGGCATGTCCTTTGAAGATGCCTTTCTTTTCTTATTTCCAGGATGTTTTCCGTATTTGAAGCCCGGGAGATGATCTAACTTCTGCAGCAATTCAAAAATGTCTTTCCCAGATAGTTGTTTTAGTGGCAACACTTTCTCATTCTTACCATTGAAGGCCTTACTTTTGCACCACCTATGGCGAATAGGAAAGTACCTCCTATGACCTAAGAAACCAATTTTGCTTCGAAGTAGTTGCGAATAGGTTCCATCTAGGCAAACATGGCATGCCTTGTAGCCCATTGTAGAATGCCCAAATACTAAAGCTAGTGCTGGAAGGTCGTGAATAGTCCATAGCAATATTGCACGCATATTGAAAGTATCTCCTTCAACAGCGTTGAAAGTAACAACTCCTGGATAAAATAATTGCTTTAGTTCTTCAACCAATGGCCTCAAATACACATCAATGTCCCTTCCCGGTGACTTCTTCCCAGGGATCAATAATGTCATGAGCAGGAAGGGCTCTTTCATGCTTCTCCATGGAGGCAAGTTATACACAACTACAATGCAGGCCACACACTATATGAGCTACTCGTAATTCCAAATGGATTGAAACCATCGGTGCCAACCCCGAGCCGCAAATGGAGAGCATCTTCATCCAGCCAGGGATATTTCTTATCCATATGTTTCCAAGCATTACCATCCGAAGGACCCCTCAAGACATTTGGTTCGAAAACTCTCTTATCCCTATGATAACGCAAATCTGAAGCTATTTCCTTGTTCATGAACAACCGTTGTAATCTAGGGATTAAGGGAAAGTAGCTCAACACTTTCTGAGGTACTCGCTTCCCCTTGCCCTTTTGTGTCTTCCACCTCGATTCCTTGCAAACTAGGCACTCTTCCTTGTCCTCATGCTCCTTCCAGAATAGAACACAATCATTCTTGCAAGCATCAATACTTTCATAACCTAGCCCTAGATCTCTCAGCATGTTCTTTTCTTCGTAGTACGTGGCTGGAAGCGAGTTACCGACAGGCAAAGCCTCCTTCTGAAGCTTGTGTAACATGTCAAAAGATTTGTTGCTCCAATGGTTAAGATCCTTGAGGTGTACCAGCTTTAAAACAAAGGATAGCACCGAGTGACCTTTGCAGCCCGGGTACAGCTCACGTTGTGCACTTCTCAGCAAGCCGTCAAATCTGGTCGATGACTCATTGGGCTCCGGAATGCTACCTCCAGCAGGATTATGGTTCTCTTGCTCGTCAACCCCAACCGTGGCTCTATGGATATCTCCTAGCAGATCTTGGACCATATCGAATCCATCAAAACCATCAAGATCTTCCTCATCTTCAAGTGACTCATCAACTTGGTCTTCATCATTGCTAACTTGTTCTCCATGGAATACCCATTTTGTGTACCATACAATAACAAATGGGTTCGAACTTGACTAACACTCTGCTGACTTATATTCATACAAGATTCACAGGGCAACACATCTTATCATTGTCGCCGTTATGTTGACAAGCAAAATCAATGAATGCATTCACCCCTGAAACGTAATCGCTTGAAAACCTATCAGGCAACCTCATCCAACTCTTATCCACACTCTATCTTTTCCTGCACAAGCACTCTACAAGTGAACCAAAATAGTACTAGAAATGTAAAATATAACAACATAACCACATTACCTAAAAATCATTATAGCTGCCGGTAAACACCTCAATCACGAAAGGAATCAGGCTGGCTACCTCAATCATTTTCAACCAGTCCACCCGACATGATAAACTAATTGAGGACAACATATTAGATAATAGTTTAACAAATATAGTATGTAATACACGACACATAGAAATAAAAAACATAATGGTGGACTCAAAATCATAGTAGACACAAAGCACGTTAAAATAATCCATACTTTAGGATTTCTTAGTCATAAGAGATATGCCATCTCTAGCCAAATAACCCCCCCCCCCCACCCACCCACCCAAAAAAACTAACTAGAAATTGGGTTGTTTCGTGGAATTGACACGACAGATGTCCTAGAGCAAGGACTTAGTCGTAGGGCCATCACACTAGGAAGCTTGAAGGGGTTAATCGGGACAAAGGACACGAGAGAGTTTTATACTAGTTCGGCCCCTTACGATGAAGGTAAAAGCCTACGTCTAGTTGGGATTGGTATTGCTAAGGTTTCGACTTCCAAGAGGCTCAACTCGTCGGCTTGGTTATCGACTTGGTTGTTTCTCGCCCTAAACCGCCACCGGGTCATCCCCTTATATACACGGGTTGACGCCAGGTGGCCTACAGAGTCCCGGCCGGCTCATAATCTTATCCGGCTTGGTGACTTTCTTTACATGTCTTTCCGTACAAGTATTTCCTTACATGTGGCGGTTTACTTACAATATCGGGCCTCAAGCCGGCCCCAGGCCTTTGGGCCTTCTATAAGACTTAATAAACTACAAACTTGGATGTTTACTGAGCTCCTTGCATAACCCGCCATTGAAGCTGACCCGACCCCTCATGGGCGGGTCTCAACTGATAGTAATATCCCCAACATTAGGCCCCAGGTTGACTTTGAACTTTGTTCTTTGTCAATCTTCAATACTTAGTCAGAATCCATCCTCTGTCTGAAAACTTCTGTAACCCGCCGTGACGTCATCTTTTGAAAACACAAAAAACCTTCATGACGTCATCTTACAATGGATCTTTCATTTTTTAATGCCTTCCGAAAATCGAGGCGTCTGTTCAGTTGGATAATTATTATTGGGTCTCCTTGATTTTTGCGCCCGCCTGTTCGCATCTGCCCTTAAATAGGCACGCGGCCGGTCCTTCCCATTCTCCTTTCTTCCTTATCTTCTTCCTCTCGCAACCTCTGTCGCTGCTCGAGCTCCGCCGCCGCCGCAACTCTAATCGTCGTCGTTAAGCTCGGCCGCTGCATTATCCTGAGTCCGACCAGAGTACGCGGCGACTCTTCGCGGCAGGCCTGCATCTCGTAACTTTTCTTCTCTCACACACTAGATCTGTTCTAGGTTTGCAAGTTCTTCAGTGTTCTTCACCTGTTCGCCATGGATCATCTTGTAGATCTTCTCCGCAACTTCTTTTGTCCAAAGAAGAGATATAACTTGCGCGGTAGTTGTTTGGCATTCATTTTTGATATCAGTAGATCCCTTTTGTCTGTATAGATGCTTCTTTACAGTCGACGAACTCATCTGTACTAGGTTTTTATGTCTAGAATAGTTTCCTTTTTGAAATAGCCTTTTGATCCAGAATGATAATGATAGCTTGGTGAAACTTGTTTATGCCAACACTTAGCTGAATCTTATCAAGAGAAGAAATCTGTAGTCATGGCGGCTTACCATTCCGTCTTTCTTTTCCTTTTATGTCATTAGCCCTTAGTTAAGCCGTCGTTACTTGTTTTACAATTTCAACCTTTAACTGTTAATTGATCCAGCACTTTATTTTTCCTTTTCCAGTCCCTTGTTCATCATGCCGTCAAAGACGCCCACCATCTGCAATTGGGTTCCCTCAACCATCACTGAGGAGCGTCTGAAAGAGTTTTTCCTCGTTGGGTTTCTGCCTTCAAAGAATGTCATGTCTTATCGTGCTCCTGACCCGGAGGAAGAACATACCAGTCCAAAAGACGGAGAAGTGATTATCTTCACTGACCACATGAACCGTGCCTTTTCACCACCCGGTTCAAAATTCTTCAGAGAGGTCCTTTATTTTTTTCAAACTCCATCCTCAGGACCTTGGACCCAATTCTATTTCCAACATTAGTAACTTCCAAGTGCTCTGTGAAGCATATCTTCAGCAAGAGCCCACTGTAGAGTTGTTTAGAGAGTACTTTTATCTGAATCGTCAGAATGAATGCACCAATGGTTCTAGCTTAGAACTTGGAGGCATCTCGATTCAGCGCCGTCAGGGTGCTATTTTCCCTCTCATCATCTTACCGAGCCACCCAAAGGACTGGAACCAAACTTGGTTTTATTGTCAGGATACTTCTCCAGAAAACGAGAAGCCTCTACTGTTGGGGAACGTTGAAGAAAACAAAAATTTTCCTACTCGTTTCACCAAGATCATCTAGGAGTTCATCTAGCAACGAGTGATTAGATGCATCTACATACCTTTGTAGATTGCGAGCGGAAGCGTTCAAAAGAACGGTGATGATGTAGTCGTACTCGACGTGATCCAAATCACCGATGACCAGCGCCGAACGGACGGCACCTCCGCGTTCAACACACGTACGGAACAGCCACGTCTCCTCCTTCTTGATCCAGCAAGGGAGGGAGGAGAGGTTGAGGGAGATGGCACCAGCAGCAGCACGACGGCGTGGTGTTGATGGAGCTGCAGTACTCCGGCAGAGCTTCGCTAAGCACTATGGAGGTGGAGGAGGTGTTGGGGAGGGAGAAGGAGGCAACCAAAGGCCAAGGCGTTCAGGTATGAAGTCCCTCCTCTCCCCCACTATATATAGGAGGGCCAAGGGGGGGTGGCCGGCCCTAGGAGATCCAATCTCCTAGGGGGTGCGGCGGCCAAGGGGGGTTTCCCTCCCCCCCCAAGGCACCTAGGAGGTGCCTTCCCCTCCTAGGACTCTTCCCCCTTCAAACCCTAGGCGCATGGGCCTATGTGGGGCTGGTGCCCTTGGCCCATTAGGCCAAGGCGCACCCCCTACAGCCCATGTGGCCCCCCCGGGACAGGTGGACCCACCCGGTGGACCCCCGGGACCCTTCCGGTGGTCCCGGTACAATACCGATAACCCCGAAACTTGTCCCGATGCCCGAAACAGGACTTCCCATATATAAATCTTTACCTCCGGACCATTCCGGAACTCCTCGTGACGTCCGGGATCTCATCCGGGACTCCGAACAACATTCGGGTTACTGCATATACATATCCCTACAACCCTAGCGTAACTGAACCTTAAGTGTGTAGACCCTACGGGTTCGGGAGGCAAGCAGACATGACCGAGACGACTCTCCGGGCAATAACCAACAGCGGGATCTGGATACCCATGTTGGCTCCCACATGCTCCACGATGATCTCATCGGATGAACCACGATGTCGAGGATTCTATCAACCCCGTACGCTATTCCCTTTGTCTATCGATATGTTACTTGCCCGAGATTCGATCGTCGGTATCCCAATACCTCGTTCAATCTCGTTACCGGCAAGTCACTTTACTCGTACCGTAATGCATGATCCCGTGACCAGACACTTGGTCACTCTGAGCTCATTATGATGATGCATTACCGAGTGGGCCCAGTGATACCTCTCCGTCATACGGAGTGACAAATCCCAGTCTTGATCCATGTCACCCAACAGACACTTTCGGAGATACCCGTAGTCTGCCTTTATAGTCACCCAGTTACGTTGTGACGTTTGGCATACCCAAAGCACTCCTACGGTATCCGGGAGTTACACGATCTCATGGTCTAAGGAAAAGATACTTGACATTGGAAAACTCTAGCAAACGAACTATACGATCTTGTGCTATGTTTAGGATTGGGTCTTGTCCATCACATCATTCTCCTAATGATGTGATCTCGTTATCAATGACATCCAGTGTCCATAGTCAGGAAACCATGACTATCTGTTGATCAACGAGCTAGTCAACTAGAGGCTTACTAGGTACATGTTGATGTCTGTTATTCACACATGTATTACGATTTCCGGATAACACAATTATAGCATGAATAAAGACAATTATCATGAACAAGGAAATATAATAATAATGCTTTTATTATTGCCTCTAGGGCATATTTCCAACAGTCTCCCACTTGCACTAGAGTCAATAATCTAGTTACATTGTGATGAATCGAACACCCATGGAATTCTGGTGTTGATCATGTTTTGCTCTAGGGAGAGGTTTAGTCAACGGATCTGCTACATTCAGGTCCGTATGTACTTTACAAATCTCTATGTCTCCATCTTGAACATTTTCACGAATGGAGTTGAAGCGACGCTTGATGTGCCTTGTCTTCTTGTGAAACCTGGGCTCCTTGGCAAGTGCAATAGCGCCAGTGTTGTCACAGAAAAGCTTGATCGGCCCCGACGCATTGGGTATGACTCCTAGGTCGGTGATGAACTCCTTCACCCATATTGCTTCATGTGCTGCCTCCGAGGCTGCCATGTACTCCGCTTCACATGTAGATCCCGCCACGACGCTTTGCTTGCAACTGCACCAGCTTACTGCCCCACCATTCAAAATATACACGTATCCGGTTTGTGACTTAGAGTCATCCAGATCTATGTCGAAGCTAGCGTCGACGTAACCCTTTACGACGAGCTCTTCGTCACCTCCATAAACGAGAAACATTTCCTTAGTCCTTTTCAGGTACTTCAGGATATTCTTGACCGCTGTCCAGTGTTCCTTGACGGGATTACTTTGGTACCTTCCTACCAAACTTACGGCAAGGTTTACATCAGGTCTGGTACACAGCATGGCATACATAATAGAACCTATGGCTGAGGCATAGGGGATGACGCTCATCTCTTCTATATCTTCTGCCGTGGTCGGACATTGAGCTGAGCTCAATTTCATACCTTGCAACACAGGCAAGAACCCCTTCTTGGATTGATCCATATTGAACTTCTTCAATATCTTATCAAGGTATGTGCTTTGTGAAAGACCTATGAGGCGTCTCGATCTATCTCTATAGATTTTGATGCCTAATATATAAGCAGCTTCTCCAAGGTCCTTCATTGAAAAACTTTTATTCAAGTAGGCCTTGATGCTGTCCAAGAGTTCTATATCATTTCCCATCAAAAGTATGTCATCTACATATAATATGAGAAATGCTACAGAGCTCCCACTCACTTTCTTGTAAACGCAGGCTTCTCCATAAGTCTGTGTAAACCCAAACGCTTTGATCATCTCATCAAAGCGAATGTTCCAACTCCGAGATGCTTGCACCAGCCCATAAATCGAGCGTTGGAGCTTGCACACTTTGTCAGCATTCTTAGGATCGACAAAACCTTCCGGCTGTATCATATACAATTCTTCCTTAAGGAAACCATTCAGGAATGCCGTTTTGACGTCCATTTGCCATCTTTCGTAATCATAGAATGCGGCAATTGCTAACATGATTCGGACGGACTTCAGCTTCGCTACCGGCGAGAAAGTCTCATCGTAGTCAACCCCTTGAACTTGTCGATAACCCTTAGCGACAAGCCGAGCTTTATAGATGGTCACATTACCATCCGCGTCTGTCTTCTTCTTAAAGATCCATTTATTTTCTATGGCTCGCCGCTCAACGGGCAAGTCAGTCAAAGTCCATACTTTGTTTTCATACATGGATCCTATCTCGGATTTCATGGCTTCCAGCCATTTGTCGGAATCCGGGCCCGCCATCGCTTCTTCATAGTTCGAAGGTTCACCATTGTCTAACAGCATGATTTCCAAGACAGGGTTGCCGTACCACTCTGGTGCGGAACGTGTCCTTGTGGACCTTCGAATTTCAGTAGGGGCTTGATCAGAAGTATCTTGATCATTTTCATTAACTTCCTCTCTAGTCGGTGCAGGCACCTCAGGAACATTTTCTTGAGTTGCGCCATTTTCCGATTCAAGAGGTAATACTTCATCAAGCTCTACTTTCCTCCCACTTACTTCTTTCGAGAGAAACTCTTTCTCCAGAAAGGACCCATTCTTGGCAACAAAGATCTTGCCTTCGGATCTGAGGTAGAAGGTGTACCCAATAGTTTCTTTTGGGTATCCTATGAAGACGCATTTTTCCGACTTGGGTTCGAGCTTTTCAGGTTGAAGTTTCTTGACATAAGCATCGCATCCCCAAACTTTTAGAAACGACAGCTTAGGTTTCTTCCCAAACCATAATTCATACGGTGTCGTCTCAACGGATTTCGACGGAGCCCTATTTAAAGTGAATGTGGCAGTCTCTAAAGCATAGCCCCAAAAAGAAAGCGGTAAATCGGTAAGAGACATCATAGATCGCACCATATCTAACAGAGTGCGATTACGACGTTCGGACACACCATTACGCTGAGGTGTTCCAGGCGGCGTGAGTTGTGAAACTATTCCACATTTTCTTAAGTGTGCCCCAAACTCGTGACTCAAGTATTCTCCTCCACGATCTGATCGTAGAAACTTGATTTTCCTGTCACGTTGATTTTCAACCTCACTCTGAAATTCCTTGAACTTTTCAAAGGTTTCAGACGTGTGTTTCATTAAGTAGATATACCCATACCTACTTAAATCATCAGTGAGAGTGAGAACATAACGATAGCCACCGCGAGCCTCAACACTCATCGGACCGCACACATCAGTATGTATGATTTCCAATAAGTCGGTTGCTCGCTCCATTGTTCCTGAGAACGGAGTCTTGGTCATTTTACCCATAAGGCATGGTTCGCACGTGTCAAATGATTCATAATCAAGAGACTCTAAAAGTCCATCAGCATGGAGCTTCTTCATGCGTTTGACACCTATGTGACTAAGGCGGCAGTGCCACAAGTATGTGGGACTATCATTATCAACCTTACTTCTTTTGGTACTCACATTATGAACATGTGTAGCATCACGTTCGAGATTCATTAAGAATAAACCATTCACCATAGGAGCATGACCATAAAACATATCTCTCATAAAAATGGAACAACCATTATTCTCAGATTTAAAAGAGTAGCCATCTCGAATTAAACGAGATCCCGATACAATGTTCATGCTCAAAGCTAGCACTAAATAACAATTATTAAGGTTTAAAACTAATCCCGAAGGGAGATGCAGAGGTAGCGTGCCGACGGCGATCACATTGACCTTGGAACCATTCCCGACGCGCATCGTCACCTCATCCTTTGCCAGTTTCCGCTTATTCCGCAGCCCCTGCTTTGAGTTACAAATGTGAGCAACTGCACCGGTATCAAATACCCAGGAGCCACTACGGGCACTAGTAAGGTACACATCAATTACATGTATATCACATATACCTTTCATTTTGCCGGCCTTCTTATCCGCTAAGTACTTAGGGCAGTTCCGCTTCCAGTGACCGCTTCCCTTGCAATAAAAGCACTCAGTCTCGGGCTTGGGTCCATTCTTTGGCTTCTTCCCGGCAGCTTGCTTGCCGGGCGCGGCAACCTCCTTGCCGTCCTTCTTGAAGTTCTTTTTACCCTTGCCTTTCTTGAACTTAGTGGTTTTATTGACCATCAACACTTGATGTTCCTTCCTGACTTCTACCTCTGCTGATTTCAGCATAGCAAATACTTCAGGAATGGTCTTTTCCATCCCCTGCATATTGAAGTTCATCACAAAGCTCTTGTAGCTTGGTGGAAGCGACTGGAGGATTCTGTCAATGACCGCATCATCCGGGAGATTAACTCCCAGCTGAGTCAAGTGGTTATGCAACCCAGACATAGTGAGTATGTGCTCACTGACAGAACTGTTTTCCTCCATCTTACAGCTGAAGAATTTGTCGGAGACTTCATATCTCTCGACCCGGGCATGAGCTTGGAAAACCATTTTCAGCTCTTCGAACATCTCATATGCTCCATGTCTCTCAAAACGCTTTTGGAGCCCCGACTCTAGGCTGTAAAGCATGCCGCATTGAACGAGGGAGTAGTCATCGAAACGTGCCTGCCAAGCGTTCATAACGTCTTGTTCTGCAGGGAGAACGGGTGCGTCACCAAGCGGTGCTTGTAGGACATAATCTTTCTTGGCAGCTATGAGGATGATCCTCAGGTTCCGGACCCAGTCCGTATAGTTGCTGCCATCGTCTTTCAGCTTAGTTTTCTCTAGGAACGCGTTGAAGTTGAGGACTACGTTGGCCATTTGATCTACAAGACATATTGCAAAGATTTTAGACTAAGTTCATGATAATTAAGTTCAACTAATCAAATTATTAGTGAACTCCCACTTAGATTAGACATCCCTCTAGTCATCTAAGTATTACATGATCCGAGTTAAACCAGACCGTGTCCGATCATCACGTGAGACGGACTAGTCAACATCGGTGAACATCTTCATGTTGATCGTATCTTCTATACGACTCATGCTCGACCTTTCGGTCTTCTGTGTTCCGAGGCCATGTCTGTACATGCTAGGCTCGTCAAGTCAACCTAAGTGTTTGCATGTGTAAATCTGTCTTACACCCGTTGTATGTGAACGTATGAATAAAACACCCAATCATCACGTGATGTTTTGAAACAGCGAACTGTCGCAACGGTGCACAATTAGGGGGAACACTTCTTGAAATTATTGTGAGGGATCATCTTATTTACTACCGTCGTTCTAAGTAAACAAGATGCAAAACATGATAAACATCACATGCAATCAAATAATAAACGTGACATGATATGGCCAATATCACATAGCTCCTTTGATCTCCATCTTGGGGCTCCATGATCATCTTGTCACCGGCTTGACACCATGATCTCCATCATCATGATCTCCATCATCGTGTCTCCATGAAGTTGCTCGCCAACTATTACTTCTACTACTATGGCTAACGCGTTTAGCAATAAAGTAAAGTAATTTACATGGCGTTTCTTGATGACACGCAGGTCATATAAAAGAATAAAGACAACTCCTATGGCTCCTGCCGGTTGTCATACTCATCGACATGCAAGTCGTGAATCCTATTACAATAGCATGAACATCTCATACATCACATATAGATCATTCATCATTCATCACAACTTTGGCCATATCATATCACAAACCACTTGCTGCAAAAACAAGTTAGACGTCCTCTAATTGTTGTTGCAAGTTTTACGTGGCTGAATTAGGGTTCTAGCAAGAACGTTTTCTTACCTACGTTAAAGCCACAACGTGATTTGTCAACTTCTATTTACCCTTCATAAGGACCCTGTTCTTCGATTCCGCTCCAACTAAAGTAGGAGAGACAGACACCCGCCAGCCACCTTATGCAACTAGTGCATGTTAGTCGGTGGAACCGGTCTCACGTAAGTGTACGTGTAAGGTTGGTCCGGGCCGCTTCATCCCACAATACCGCTGAAGCAAGAAAGGACTAGTAACGGCAAGAAAGTTGACAAATCTACGCCCACAACAAATTGTGTTCTACTCGCGCAAGAAGAACTACGCATATACCAAGCTCATGATGCCACTGATGGGGAACGTTGCAGAAAACAAAAAATTTCCTACTCGTTTCACCAAGATCATCTAGGAGTTCATCTAGCAACGAGTGATTAGATGCATCTACATACCTTTGTAGATTGCGAGCGGAAGCGTTCAAAAGAACGGTGATGATGTAGTCGTACTCGACGTGATCCAAATCACCGATGACCAGCGCCGAACGGACGGCACCTCCGCGTTCAACACACGTACGGAACAGCCACGTCTCCTCCTTCTTGATCCAGCAAGGGAGGGAGGAGAGGTTGAGGGAGATGGCACCAGCAGCAGCACGACGGCGTGGTGTTGATGGAGCTGCAGTACTCCGGCAGAGCTTCGCTAAGCACTATGGAGGTGGAGGAGGTGTTGGGGAGGGAGAAGGAGGCAACCAAAGGCCAAGGCGTTCAGGTATGAAGTCCCTCCTCTCCCCCACTATATATAGGAGGGCCAAGGGGGGGTGGCCGGCCCTAGGAGATCCAATCTCCTAGGGGTGCGGCGGCCAAGGGGGTTTCCCCCCCCCTCCCCCAAGGCACCTAGGAGGTGCCTTCCCCTCCTAGGACTCTTCCCCCTTCAAACCCTAGGCGCATGGGCCTATGTGGGGCTGGTGCCCTTGGCCCATTAGGCCAAGGCGCACCCCCTACAGCCCATGTGGCCCCCCCGGGACAGGTGGACCCACCCGGTGGACCCCCGGGACCCTTCCGGTGGTCCCGGTACAATACCGATAACCCCGAAACTTGTCCCGATGCCCGAAACAGGACTTCCCATATATAAATCTTTACCTCCAGACCATTCCGGAACTCCTCGTGACGTCCGGGATCTCATCCGGGACTCCGAACAACATTCGAGTTACTGCATATACATATCCCTACAACCCTAGCGTAACTGAACCTTAAGTGTGTAGACCCTACGGGTTCGGGAGGCAAGCAGACATGACCGAGACGACTCTCCGGGCAATAACCAACAGCGGGATCTGGATACCCATGTTGGCTCCCACATGCTCCACGATGATCTCATCGGATGAACCACGATGTCGAGGATTCTATCAATCCCGTACGCTATTCCCTTTGTCTATCGATATGTTACTTGCCCGAGATTCGATCGTCGGTATCCCAATACCTCGTTCAATCTCGTTACCGGCAAGTCACTTTACTCGTACCGTAATGCATGATCCCGTGACCAGACACTTGGTCACTCTGAGCTCATTATGATGATGCATTACCGAGTGGGCCCAGTGATACCTCTCCGTCATACGGAGTGACAAATCCCAGTCTTGATCCATGTCACCCAACAGACACTTTTGGAGATACCCGTAGTCTGCCTTTATAGTCACCCAGTTACGTTGTGACGTTTGGCATACCCAAAGCACTCCTACGGTATCCGGGAGTTACACGATCTCATGGTCTAAGGAAAAGATACTTGACATTGGAAAACTCTAGCAAACGAACTATACGATCTTGTTCTATGTTTAGGATTGGGTCTTGTCCATCACATCATTCTCCTAATGATG